>NW_006408660.1:1424663-1438792 GCF_000296735.1 Chrysochloris asiatica
TGGGAGAAAGATGAGGCTTTCTACTCCCATAAAGATTTACAGCCTCGGAAACCCTGTACAGGGTCGCTATGAGTTGGAACCGACTCTACAGCACAGAACAACAACAACAACAACAGGACACAGTAAAACTGCCCCAGAGGATTTTTAAGACTGTAATTTTTACGGAAGCAGACTGCAACATCTCCCATGGGACCACTAGTGGGTTCAAACCGCTGACCTTTCAATTAGCCGCTGAATGCTTAACCGCTGAGCCACAGGACCTCTTCTTCCTTAGTCCTCTGCTGGGATTCTAGGAAGTGTGAGATTGTAGAACATGGTGTGCCCTGGTCTATGTACAGGTTCCTCAGAGCTGGGCCAATAGCCAGCCCTTCCTCTAACTATTGTTGTAACTTCAAATAATTTAGCTCACTCTCTTTGAGTCTCAGCCCCCTCATTTGTAAACTGGGGGCTGTAATAGTCACCACTGTCATTCACGAGCGCCCAAGCACTTTACACGTATTTCCTCTTTTGATCCTCTTAAGAACTCCATTCGTTCATTCACTGAGCCCGTGCCATGGGCTAGGCACCATCCTAGGCACTGGAACCAGAGCGGTGAACAAGATCTGTGTAATCCTGGAGCTGATCTTCAAGTAGGGAAATTCAAGTAGGCAGGGAGCTTCTCTAGCCCCTGAAAGTTTACAGACGAGGAAACCAAGGCTCAGTTCAGATGACCAACTCAGCTGGGTTTACCCAGGGCTTTCCTGGATTTGCCACGTTTGTCCTGGGAACTCAGGTAGTCCCTTCCCATGGCATGCCACCTTGGATTCATTATGGGGAATTTGGAAACTCTAGGGAAAAAAAGCCTTCTACTCCTTTGCCTTTTTATCACCAATGGTCAAGAGTGGCCAGCTCTGCAGAGGGTGATACTTTAATCACTGCTGAGACAGTCTGATGTGGTGGCAGATGCAGAAAGCCCAAAGAGGGAAATGACTGGGCCAAGGTCACACAACAAGTCACAAGTAAAGACAGGCCTGACTCTCTTGCCTCCTACATCTAATAATTTTTCAAGGTGTTGGTGGTGGGGAGGAAGTGGGGCATAATGGGGGGAGGGGTCACTTACATTTTTTAAGTCTTATTTTTTTATTGTTATAATGGGGGTGACTTGCTATTTACTGAGGGCCTACTTTACCAGGAAGTTTCATCAAGATTACTACATGTAATTGGAGTACCCCTGTTTTACAAACAAGGAAATTGAATCTCTCAAGGCAAACATGGAGCAGGAGGGAGGAAAGGGTGCATGGGTTCCCCAAAGGGTTGCTTTTCTGTTTATTGGTTCTGTTTCCACCTCTGCTCAAGAAACCCAATGGTATCCAGTTTTCATGGGCCAGAACTATTTCTTCCCCCTTCCTAAAACTAGGCCAAATTGAGAACGTCCTGCCACTCAGGGCCACAGGTCTGAGTTGCCAGTGGGAGGGGACTTTGAGTTAAGAGGAGGGGAAGCTAAATTTGGCCATTCTGGGCACAAAATGTCCTCTTGTTCCCCCTCAGCAGGAGCCAGCAAAACATTTTCCTGTTGGTCCAGCCCAAGCAGCTTCAAGGTCAAAAGCTATGCAGTCTAAATTTCTGAAGGCCACCTAGTCCAGCATCTCAAGGCAGACCACGAGAGGGTTCATGGGAAGAGGTGAGGTCTGAGGCCAGACACTTCATCTGACATGCTGTCTTCACTGGATTCCCACCTGGGACATAGTTGTTGTTAAGTGCCCTCAACTCGGTTCCAACTCATAGTGACCCTGTGTAGGGTTTTCAGGGAGTGGCTGGTGGGTTTAAACTGCCAACCTTGCTATTATCAGTCCAGTACTTATCTTATGCCACAGGTGTGCAATAAATGGTTGCTGAGTTTATTCAAATGAACATTAAGTCCCCGCAGCACCTAGCTGCCTGTGTGATCTCAGGTAAATCATTCAACCTCTGATCCTCAGTTTCCTCATCTGTAAAATGGGGCCAATAACAATAGCCCCTAGCTCATAGGAACATTGGGACACTTGAATGAAATGATGATATGAAGCACTTAGAATTAGGCACACAGTATGTGCTTCATGAATGTCAACAACTCATTTAGGTTGCACCAAGATTGGAGTCCTGGTATGGTGTTGTGGGATAAAGCACTGGGACCTCAAGGTCAGTTTGAACTACAAGGTTGGCAGTTCAAACTCACCAGCTGCTCCTTGGAAACCCTGTACAGGGTCACTACAAGTCGGAATCGCCTTGACGGCACTAACAACAACAAACATGAGGTTAAGCTTCTCACATTACTGTTGCTGAATCTCCTATCAACTCTCTGAAGTATGTGTTATTTTTCTCATTTTACAGAAGAATTTGAGACTGGTCTTGGTTCTCTAGTGCCGCTGTAACAGAAATAACCACAAGTGGATGACTTTAACAAGCAGATTTTTTCTCTCACAGTTTGTTGCTGTTGGTAGGGCCACCAAGTCTGCTCTGACTCATAGCAACTCTACGCACAACAGAACAAAACACTGTCTGGTCCTGCGCCATCCTCATAGTTGTTGCTGTGTTTAAGCCCATTGTTGCTGCCATCTGTGTCTGTCTATTTCATTGGAGGTCTTCTTCTTTCCCGTTGATCCTCCACTTTACCAAGCATGATGTCCTTCTCCAGGAACCTGGTCCCTCTTAATAACATGTCTAATGGATGAGAGATGAAATCTTGCTAACCTGGCTTCTAAGGAACATTCTGGCTATATTTCTTCCAATACAGATTTATTTGTTCTTCTGGCAGTCCATGACACTTTCAATATTCTTCTCCAACACCATAATTCAAATGCAACAATTCTTCTACCATCTTACTTATTCATTGTCCAATTTTCACATGCATATGAGGCCATTGAAAATACCATGACTTGGGTCATGCATACCTTAGTCCTCAAACTGACATCTTTGCTCTTGAACATTTTAAAGAGATCTTTTGAAGCAGATTTGTCTAATGCAATCCATCCTTTGATTTTTTGACTGCTTCTTCCATGAGTGTTGATTGCAGACCCATGCAAAATGAAATCTTTGACAACTTTAGTTGCTTCTCCCTTTATCATGACGTTATTTATTGATTCTGTTGTAAGGATTTTTGTTTTCTTTACATTGAGGCACAATCCATGCTGAATGTTATAGTCTTTGCTCTTCAGCAGTATTTTAAGTCCTCTTGGCATCTAGCAAGCAAGGTTGTGTCATTTGCTTATTGCAGGTTGTTCATGAGTCTTCTTCCGGTCCTGATGCTTCATTCTTCTTCATATACCCCAGCTTCTCAGATTATTTGCTCAACATTCAAATTGAATAAGTATGGTGAAAGGACACAACCTTGGCACACACCTTTCCTAATTTTAGACTATTTAGTGTCCCCTTGTTCAGTTAGAACCAATGCCGCCTGGTCTATATACAGGTTCCTCGTGAGCATAATTAAGTGTTCTGGAATTCTATTCTTTGCATTGTTATCCATAGTTTGTTATGATCTGCACAGTTGGATACCCTTGCATAGTCAATACAGTACAAGTAAGCATCTTCCTGGTATTTCTTTTTTTGGTCACTATCCATCTGACATCAACAATGATATCCCTAGTTCTGGGTCCTTTTCTGAATCCGGCTTGAATTTCTAGCAGTTCATTGTCAATGTACTGCTGCAAGTGTTTTTAAATGATATTCAGCAAAATTTTGCTTACATATGATAGTCATGATATTTTTCAGTAATTTCCACATTCCGTTGGGTAACCATTCTGTGGAATGGGCACAAATATGAATCTTTTTCAATAGGTTGGCCTGGTAGCTGTCTTCTAAATTTCTTGGCATAGTCAAGTGAGTGCCTCCAGTGCCGTGCATTTGTTGAAACATTGCAGTTTGTATTCCATCAATTCTTGGAGCCTTGTTTTTCGCCAATGTCTTCAGTGGACTTCTTTCTTCAATACCAACGGTTCTTAATCATATGCTGCCTCTTCAACTGGTTGATAATCAACCATTCCTTTTTTTTTTTTTTTCTTTTTCCATTGTTTAACTTATCATAATGTTATTAATATACAAAGACAAAAAACTTTTAAAACATCATATTTACTAAGATTCTGGCAATAGCTTTATGTAATAGCTTTTAAAACATCATATTTACAAAGATTCTGGCAACCAGGCCTGCCACCAAATTTGTATATGGTAAATCTCAGCTTCAATTTTGAAGCTGTGAAAGGAAAACAACATAAAAAGTCTCTTTACATTCTAAATCTCTCAGAAAGTATGCCATTAAACACAGAAATGAACTTAGCATAGCAAGGATAAGGCGTTACAACAGTGAAACGTGCAGTCTAAACAAAATCCATAGAAAAAATAACTACATCAGTTACATAACTGGTGAAAATGTAACAGCATAAAACATGCAGTTTAGAATTTTTTAACTATCAAGTTCAAAAAGTACCAGTGTCTATTTGAAATGATTACTCTCCAAGGTCAAAGTACAGACAAAATTAATTCAAATGACACAGCACATTCTAATGCTAAAAAATATTCAGTATTAGAGTGGAGGTAAACTTCAGAGACTTTGGGGTTTATGCTGCAAAGGGCTATTTCTCGGGTTCCCTCAAAGCATGCAGACAAAGTCCCAGGATGTCACTAAGCTCTGATTGTGTCCAGCTCCAACCTTCTGCAGCCACAAAAATAGGATGTGTGAGGACCAAGGAATACTATTCCACTAGCTAAAGAGATAGCAAACCACCCACCCACTCCCTAAAAGCCCCTTTCCCTGGTAAATGAACATATATGAGGGAAAAGAAAAGAAAATACATTTATCTACAGTGTAAGAAGTTTGATACACAAGTGTAATCCATAGTTTAAAACGTTAACTAGATCATCGGATATTTCTAAACACATCTTAAAGATGTGTCCAGTTTCAATTTCTGTTATTGATAATTAGATTGGTGGTGTTGTTGATTAGTACGGTGGAGTCAGTTCTGACTCCTAGTGACACTGAACAGGGTTTCCAAGGCTATAAATCTGTATGGGATCAGAAAGCCTCATCTTTCTCCCGCGGAGCCACTGGTAGTTTCGAACTGCTGACCTTGAGGTTGGCAGCCCAACTCATTACCACTACACTACTAGAGCTCCTTAATTAGATACTTTGATAATTAGATACTTCTAGTAAAAAATACTCACTTTATCCCTAAGTATCTTAAACACCAGAGTACTGGTGTGGTGCTGTAGGACAAACACTCGATCATAAGGTTGGTTTGAACCACAAGGTTGGCGGTTCAAACTCACCAGTGGCTCCTCAGAAACCCAATACAGGGTCGCTATGAGTCGAAAGTGACTCCACAGCACTTAACAATATCAATGATCGTAACTACTAGTATGACTGTAGTGTACTATTTCCTAGAGCTATTAAGCAAGGAAGGAACTAAAAAAAGATATTCAAGCAGCAGGCAGCGATTATGATCCTTTCACACAGTGGCATCTGAGTGACTACTGAAAGTCCAGGAATCATTTTTAAAACAAGAAAATTCATGCACTTCAGTAAATATGTCATATTTCTCACAGTTGAAATGTCCTTAGACATCGCACTTTCTTTTCAAGGGAATCCTGATTTTTCTTGACATTGTGGCGAGTTAGAACTTGAACTAGCAGCCTTCTTTATCTTATTGTGTTGCGTAGCGTTCTTCTTCTTTTTTGCTCGTACCTCCTCAGTGTAATTGAATTCTGACAAGGACTCAGATGATCCAGGTTTGTCTTCAGGATACATCTTTATTTTTTGCCAAGTCCTTTCAGATCCTTTTCTTTCTCAGTTGCAGCTTTTGACTTCCTTTTCTTCTTAAAATGATCCTTACTGTCTGACTCCGTTTCTGACATGGAACTTTCTGAAGATTTATGTTAACAGTTCTTTTTCCAAGTTTTCTTTTTTTATCCTCAGAATCTGAAGAACTGCCGGAAGTCACAGCTT
This sequence comes from Chrysochloris asiatica, assembly GCF_000296735.1. Lineage (NCBI taxonomy): Eukaryota > Metazoa > Chordata > Mammalia > Afrosoricida > Chrysochloridae > Chrysochloris > Chrysochloris asiatica. Next base: position 1,430,620 of record NW_006408660.1, read on the forward strand.
GATGAAGAAGAAGATGAATACCTACCAGATTTCTTTTCCCTTTTCTTTGTCTTTTTTTAGATGAGCTCTCACTTCCACTTAACAGTTTTTCCCTATGTTTTTGTAGTTCTTTCTTCCAGTTCTCATTCATTGTTTCTTCAAATTCAGCCAGTGTCTTTAGAGCTCTTTGTTTGTTTTCTAGTTGCTCTTTCACTTCTTCCCAGGTGGGCCTTGGTCAATTCAGATAATCTTGGATCATCGGCCCTGAAGACTTGACTGTACCCCTTGATCTGGTTCATATAGGCTGCTCTATTGTCCCATTTCCCCATAGTGCCATAGGACTTAAATGCACAGTCAGATGGCAAGGGAAACCAGGCCTGAAAGAACCATTTCTTTTTGGTATCGTCACTCTGTGTATTTCTTCCAGTTTCTTTTGATGCTTCCTGTATCATTCAATATTTTGTCCATAAAATCCTTCAGTATTGCAAATTGAGGCTTGAGGGTTTTTTTTCTTCAGTTCTTCCAGCTTGAGAAATGCCGAGCATGTTCTTCCCTTTTGGTTTTCTAACTCTAGGTCTTTCCACATTTCATTGTCATACTTAATTTGTCTTCTTGAGGGGCTCTTTTGAAAATTTCTGTTTAGCTCTTTCTTCTTTTAGCTTTAGATTCTCTATGCTCAAGAGAAACTTTCAGAGTCTCTTCTAACGTTCTTTCTGGTCTCTTCTTTCTTTCCTGCCTTTTTAATGACCATTGGCTTTTTTCCCTGTATGATGTTCTTGATGTCCCACAACTCTTCTGGTCTTTTGTCATTAGTTCTAATGCATTAAATCTGTTGTTCAGCTGGTCTCTAAATTCAGGTGGGATATATTCCAGGTCTCAGAGTTCAGTGTTCAGGGTGCAGGCTCCAGGGAAAGGCTTTCTCTGTCATCTCTGGAGGAAGGACCTTGTCTCTTTTCAGCTTCTGTCCCTCGGTTCCTTGGCAATCTTCACATGATGTCTATCTTCCTTTCTGTTTGTGCTCTCTTCTCTGACCCTTATCTGCTCTTTTTATACCACAGAGATGTTTAGCTGAAAACTCGCCTATACAGATATAGTCTCATTACCAAAAAAATCATATTCCCAGATGGGTTTATTTCCACATGTATAGAGTTAGGATTGACAGCATATATTTTATTATTGTTGTAAGTGCTGTTGAGCTGGTTCTGACTCATAGCAACCCTGTACAGGTTTTCCAAGGAACGGCTGGTGAACTTAATCCACTTACTTTGTGATTCAAACCGACCTTGTGGTCTAGTGCTTATCCTACAGTGCCACACTAGTGGTGCACGATTCCATCTATAATAAGACTCAGGAACCATCTTGCTTGTGGTCAACAGCCAGTAGGTCGCAGAGCTGAGATTCAAAGCCAACTCCCATTTTCCGAGACCAGCTAACCCACAGTTGGCCAGGAGCTCTGCTAGGCCTTTGTTTCCAGCCTGGGGAGGGTGTGGCTGGAGAGGCTCCCCAGTAAAGCTGTATCACTTACCAACTGTGTGCCCTCGAATAAGTGAGTTTGCCTCCCTGTGTCTCAGTTTTTCCATTTGTGGAATGGGAACATGATAACTCTTGTTCATGGGTTCACTGTCAGGATCAAATTTGAAAAGGGCTTACTTAGCAGTGTCCAAGGGTCCTGGTGGTATAGTTAAGTGCTTGGTTGTTACCTGAAAGGTCAGCAATTGAATTCACCAACCACTCTGGGGAAAGATGAGGCAGTTCTACTCCATCCTACAGGGTCATTGGAATTGACTCCATGGGCAGCAGTTTTGCAGTGTCCAGCAATTTCTAAGTGCTCAGAAGAAGGTGGCAATGATCGTGAGATGCGAGATGATGGAGAAGGTTGTAATGATGCCCTGTTGATCCTTCTTCCCCTCAGGCAAGCCGGCACCATGCGCGTGGTAGTGATTGGAGCAGGGGTCATTGGGCTGTCCACTGCCCTCTGCATCCACGAACTCTACCACTCAGCCCATCAACCGCTGGACATAATGGTCTACGCAGACCGCTTCACCCCACTCACCACTACCGACGTGGCTGCCGGTCTCTGGCAGCCCTATCTCAGCGACCACTTCAATCCACAGGAGGCGTGAGTGGGGGTCCAGAGGTGGCTGGGGGCCTGTGGGACAGAGTCTGCCAATAGGGTACCTACCTCAGGGTTCATCAACAAGAACAAACCCTTACAGGGTCTGACCTGGCAGGCCAAACAAAAACACTGAAATCTGTGAGCGCTAGAACTTGAGAGGGGTTCCCAAGTTTTCTGCCTCTTGACAGGGTGCAGTCTTACCACTTTCCTATCACTCCTTTTAGTGAAAAAGATTTGAGTTTTCCTTCTCTGACAGGTTTCTGCCTCACATAGGCTCCCATTTTCAAAGGTTCATACATATGTGTGTGTGTATGTATATATATGTGTACATATGCGGGTCTACACATACACATGTTGTTGTTAGGTGCCGTCAGGTTGGTACCGACTCATAGTGACTGTATGCACAACAGAGAGGAAACACTGCTCAGGTCCTGCATTAACCTCACAATCATTCCTACGCTGGAGTCCATTGCCGCTGCCGCTGTGCAAATCCATCTCATTGGGGGTCTTCCTCTTTTTCACTGACCCTCCACTTTACCAAGCATAAGCACACACACACATATATGCTGACCTACATACATATATATGAGGGGACTCCAAAAAGTTTATGGAAAAATGGGACTAAAAGATAATAGAATTTTTTTATGAGCTTTCTAAAGCCCCTCGTGTAGACATACATATATACATGTATGAAAAAAAAGTGGAAGTTGGGAGAGGTGGACCATCTGTAGGCATATGGATCTTTGCAGGAGTGAACACTAGATTTCTGAGTGTTGGATACATCCTCAGCAGCCTAGTCATGGCCCTATGCAAACTGTCCCTCTGAGCTTCCTTGTTCAGCTAGGGATATTAGGTGACTAAGATTTTGGGTGTCTCTTTTAGGGACTGGAACCAGCAGACCTTCAACTACCTCCTGAGCCACATCCATTCTCCCAACGCTGAGAAAATGGGCCTGACCCTTATCTCCGGCTACAACCTCTTCCATGAAGCCGTCCCGGTGAGCGAGGTGTTCTTGAATGTGAGGGGAGTCCAAGGCAGGAGGCAGAGCCTTGTTTAAAGACTCTGCAGGGGCCCGAGTCAGGGCAGAACTTTGACCCTTATAGGTGTCAGACTCTTGGATTCAAAATAGGTTCACTTTAGATTTGTACTTTAAAAAAAAAATATTTTTGTTTCAAGTTTTATTATTATATTGGCAGAGATCTTCTAATAAATAGTACTAGCCCCTTTGTAAAGATGTAAAATACGTTCCGCACTTGTGGATGTTTAGTGTTTAAGCCAAAAGGTTTTCTATGTCACTAGGGGTCATAGGGATTTTCATAAAGATGGAATACAATGCTAATACAGAAACTTCCAAAGTATATATTATGTGCCAGGTCATGTCCCCATTATTTTACAATTGTTGTTGTTGTTAAGTTCTGTCCAGTTGGTTCCAACCTATAGCGACCCTGTATAGGGTTTCCGAGGAGCAGGTGGTGAGCTTGAACCACCAACCCTGCGGTTTAAACTGACTTTGCAGTCCAGCGCATTAACCCACAGCGCTACACCTCTCACAATAACAAGGAATAAAAAATCCTTAAGGGGTCTCTGGGTGGCAAAAATGATTAAGCGCTCAACTACTAAACAAATGGTTGGCGGTTTGGTCCACCCAGAGGCACCACCAAAAGAAAGGTCTGGCAGTCTGTGTCTGGAAGGTCACAGCCTTGAAAACCCTATGAAATGTAGTTCTACTCTGCAACATGGAGGGTTGCCGTGAGTCAAATCAGCTTGATGGCAGCAAGCTTGGTACGTTGGTAGTAGAAATGGTTAATGTGTTTAGCTGCTAACCAAAAGGTAAGAGGTTCAAATCCACCCAGAGGTACCTCAGAAGAAAGGTCTGGCAATCATTACCCTTATCCTGCAAATGAGAGTCCTGAAGCTCAGAGAAATTGAGTAACATTCCCAAGGTCACAAAGCTAATATTAACAGAGCTGAGGTGTGAACGTAGGCCTTTGGTGACTGCATGGTACCCACTGTGTTCAGAAGATCGTCATGGGCTGGAAGGATGAACTGCTTGGAGAGGGTGGTCTGACTTGTACCCAGAACCCCCTCCACCAGGCTCTCTATTATTGTTTATTCAATGAAGCTCAGGGCCTTACCCACATGATCTGAGTTACTTTCATAGTACCAGCTTCATGACACAGACAAGAAACCTGAGAATTCTTAGAAATCAGTGAATCTGTTCATGTTGGTAAAGAGTGGAACTTTTATCTCCATCTGGGTTGTTTGACCCTAAACTCTGCCACCTCCTTATCTTACCCCTTGGTGACCCTCATTGCTATCTTTCTTCTTCATTTCTTACCTTCACCCTATTGCTCTCTCTCCCTCTTATTCTTATCCTTATTATAGCATAGTGGTTGAGACTTGGACTCTGGAGCTGAAGTGCATGGGTTCAAATCTCAGTTTCATCACTTACTAGCTATGTGACCTTAACCTCTCTTAGCCTCATTTTGTCCCTCTGTACAATGAAAAGAAGAATAATATCTACCTCCATGAGTTGTTGTGAAACTAAAATGGCCTGATGTAAATAAATGCTAGAAACTCTATATGAGTTTCTAGAGTTCTTGTTGGTTTCCACCCATCCTTTTGTTCCTTCCTCTTTCTGTAGGACCCTTCCTGGAAGGATACAGTTCTGGGATTTCGGAAGCTGACCCCCCGAGAACTGGACGTGTTTCCTGATTACAGGTAAAGGGGCTGAGACACCACAGTCCAGAAAGACCTGTCCAGATGGTAACAGAAAATGGAGACACACACTTTGCAGTCCCATTCCAGGCCAGCTGGTACCTTTGGTCTCCTGGGAATTGATCCAACTCCTTCAGAGAGGACACCCACCTAGACTGGGCCTTGAAGTAGGGAGTATGTGAGATTGTTGTGTTGTTTTTATTACGTGTTGTGGAGTAGGTTCCGACTCATAGCAACTCTATGCACAACAGTACTAAACACTGTGTGATCCTATGTCATCCTCACAGTTGTTATGTTTGAGCCCATAGCTGCTGCCACTGTGTCAATGGGCAAAATGTGTCAAAGTCCTTGTGGCTTTTCCTGTTTTTCACTGACCCTCCACATGATATTCTTCTCCAGAGCCTTGTTATTGTTGGTAGGTGCCATTGAGTTGGTACCGACTCATAGCATAACAGAACAAAACACTGCCTGGTCCTGGGCCAACCTCACAATCGTTGCTATGCCTGAGCCCATTGATGCTGCCACTGTGCCAGTGCACCTTGTTGGGAGTCTTCGGACTTCCTCCTTTTCTTAGACCCGCCACTTTACCAAATATGATACCCTTCTCCAGCAACTGGTCCCTCCTGATAACATGTCCGAAGTAGAGAGATGAAGTCAGACCATTCTGGCTTCCAAGGTGCAATCTGTCTATACTTCTTCCAACACAAATTGGTTTGTTCTTTTGGCAGTCCGTGGTACTTTCAGTATTCTCCTCCAACACCATAACTCAAATACATCAATTCTTCTATGATCTTCCTTATTCACTGTTCAACTTTCACGTGCATATGAGGTTATTAAAAATACCATGGCTTGGGTCAGGTTCACCTTAGTCCTCAAATCTTTGCTCTTCAATACTTTAAAGAGGTCTTGTGCAGCAGATTTGCCTAATGCAATACGTCACTTGATTTCTTGACTGCTGCTTCCATGAGTGTTGATGGTTGATCCAAGCAAAATGAAGTCTTTGAAAACTTCATTCTTTTCTCCATTCATAAGAAAGTTGTTTATTGGTCCAGTGGTGAGGATATTTTGTTTTCTTTACATTGAGATGCAACCCATACTGAAGACTGTGGTCGTTGATCTTCATTAGTAAGTATTTTAAGTTCTCTTCGCTTTCAGCAAGCAAGTTTGTATCATCTTCATATTGCAGATTGTTAATGAGCCTTCCTCCAATCCTGATGCTACATTTTTCTTCATAGAACCCAGCTTCTCAGATTATATGCTCAGCATACAGATTGAATAAATATGATGAAAGAATACAACCCTGGCGCACATCTTTCCTAATTTTAAACCATTCAGTGTTCCCTTGTTCTCTTCCAACAACTGCCTCTTGGTCTATGTACAGGCTCCTCATGAGTACAATTAAGTGTTTTGGAATACTCATTCTCTGCAGTGTTGTCCATAGCTTGTCATGATCCACACAATTGAAAGCCTCTGAATAATCAATAAAGCACAGGTATACATCTTTCTGGTAGTCTCTGCTTCAGCCAAGATCAATCTGATATCAGCAATGATATCCCTCATTCATGTCCTCTTCTGAATCCAGCTTTAACCTGTCAATGTATGGATGCAAAGAATGATATCTCCAGGGACTCCTAATAGCATGTCTGAAATATGGAAGAAGTCTCACTATTGTGGATTATAAGGAACACTCTGACTGTACTTCTTCCAACACAGATTTGTTTGTTTTTCTGAAAGTCCATGTTACTTTTAACATTCTTCTCCAACACCATAATTCAAATGCATCAATTCTTCCATGGTCTGCTTTATTCATTGTCCAATTGTCACATGTAAATGAAGCAACTGAAAATACCAAGGCTTGGGTCAGGTGCACCTTAGTCCTCAAACTGATATCTTTACTCGTAAACACTTTAAATCATTTAGTATCTCCTTGTTTTGTTCTAATAACTGCCTCTTGATCAATGCGTAGATTCCTCATGAACGCAATTAAGCATCCTGGAATACCTATATTTTGCATTGTTATTCATAGTTTGTCATAGTCCACACAACTGAAAGCCTTTGCATAATTGATAAAGCACAAGTAAATATCTTTATGGTATTCTTTGCTTTCCACCAAGATTCATCTGACATCAACAATGATAATACTTCATTTCACATCCTCTTCTAAATCTGGCTTGAATTTCTGGAAGTTTCCTCTTGACATACTGTTGCAAAGTTTACTTGTATGTGATATTAATGATGTTGTTCGAAGATCTCCACATTCTATTGGGTCATCCCTTTTTGGAGTAGACACAAATATGAATCTCTTCCAATCAGTTTGCGAGGTAGCTGCCATCCAAATTTCTTGGCATTGATTAATGAGTGTTTCCAGGGCTGCATCAGTTTGTGAAAAGGTGTCAATTTGTATTCCATCAATTCCTGGAGCCTTGTTTTTCACCAGTGGCTTCAGTGTACCTTGGACTTCTTTCTTCAGTACCATCAGTTCTTCATCATAGGATACCTGTTGAAATGGTTGAACATCGACCATTTGTTTTTGGTACAGTGACTCTGTGTATTCCTTTCATCTCCTTTTGATGCTTCCTTCATCATTCAATATTTTGCCCATAGAATCTTTCTATATGGCAAATTTACTCTTAATTTTTTTCTTCAGGTCTTTCAGCTTGAGAAATTCTGAGCGTGTTCTTTTCTTTCGGGTTTCTAATTCTAGTTCTTTGTATATTTCACTATACTACTTGACTTTGTCTTCTTGAGCTGCCCTTTGAAATTTTCTGTTAAGCTTTTTTACTTCCTCATTTTTTTCATTCACTTTGGCTTCTCTACCTTCAAAAGCAAGTTTCAGAGTCTCTTCTAACATCCTTTTTGGTCTTTTCTTTCTTTCCTGTCTTTTTAATGAACACTTACTTTCTTCCTGTTTGATGTTCTTGATGTCATCCCACAACTCTTTGGTCTTTCGTCATTAGTATCTAATGCATCAAATCTATTCTTGACATGGTCTCTAAATTCAAGTGGGATGTATTCAAGGTCATATTTTGAGACTCAGGAACTTGTTTTTATTTTCTTTAGCTTCAGCTTGAACTTGCATATGAATAGTTGATTATCTGTTCTACAGTCAGCCCCTGGCCTTGTTTTGATTGATGATATTGAACTTTTCCACCATCTCTTCCCACAGATGTAGTCAATTTGATTCTTGTGTATTCCATCTTGTGAGATCTATGTATATAGTCACATTTTATGTTGTTTAAAAAGGTTTTATGTTTTGTTTTTTCTTTAAGTTTTTATTGTGGATTGAGTGTAAAATTACAGGGCAGATAATCAGTTTTACATTCAACAAATCATACAACTTATTTCATCACAATGATTACA
>NW_006408660.1:1445846-1473804 GCF_000296735.1 Chrysochloris asiatica
ACTCTCCACTCCAATCCTCTGTGGCTATGTCACAGACTCTGGGCCCAAGAGTCCCCAGGTCTTGCAACACTGCTTGCCAACCAGGTCTCCACCCAAGTTCACAGAAGTCTATTGAACATTGTAGGGCTTAGCTTACAGCTTCATTGCTGTTTTTCTCTCATTTCCCCTTATCGGTGATGAATGTGGTCACCTATCAGAGCATGTATTCCCATTGAGTCTTAGTCTTGGGAGGGGGCTTGCTCTGAGGGGATCCAACCACTTGCTTTGATATCTCCTGGGTCGTTGAGCTTCTTGGATGCTTATCTTTTTGCTCTTCAGGATGTTAGGGAAATTTTCTTCCAGAAGTTCTTCAACTATCTCCTCTGTGGACTTGTGTGATTCTTCCTGTTCCGGAATGCCAATAATTCTTAAGTTATTCCTCTTCATGTTATCCAACATGAATCTTAGACCTTCCTCAGATTTTTTAATCCTTTTTTCTGCTTGTTCTTTTATCTTAGTGGTATTGAGAGATTTGTCCTCCAGTTCACTAGTTCTGCCTTCCATCTCTTCAGTTCTACTCCTTTGCCCTTTCAATGTATTGTCCATTTCTGATATTCTATTATTAATCATTTGGATCTCTTTCAGTAGGTTTTGGATTATTTCCAATGCTGTATCTATCTTATTTGATTGTTCCCATAGCACTTTCTTGCCTTCTTCCTTATTTTTCTCAACTCCATTGTAAAGTGTTTTGATACATTTTATAATCATTTTTCTGAATTCCTTCTCAGGCATTTCCAAAGCCTGCCCTCCTTCCAGTATGGAGTGTAGGTCTACTTCTAGCTCATTTGTCTGTCACTTGATCTCGTTTCTGGACTTGTGCTGATATGGTCATCTGTTTCTGCTTTTGGGGCATATTCAGTGGTTAACTATGGCCTTAATACTTAGATGGGTGTGTGTTTTGGTAGCACAGTAGTTATGAATCGGGCTGCAAACATTAAGGTTAGCAGTCCAAAACTACCAGCTCTTCCACAGGATACCCTGTATAGGTTCGCTATGAGTCGGAACCGACTCCATGGCACATAACCACGACCCACCATCACTTGCTTCCAGGTAGATGTGATCAGGAGATGGGCTTCCTTTTTCAGTCTTCTTCCTGAGAAATTTCAAGATGCCACTGTTGGTCATTATGATGTAACTCAGGATTTTATTTTTGGCCTGCTTTTTTGTTAGTTTGCCTGTCCTGCTTCACAACCCCTGTTCAAAGTACCACCAAGTCTCTTTACTTATACCAGTGTTGTTGTTGTTGCTAAATGCTGTTAATGGTTTCTGAGGAGCAACTGATGGGTTTGAACTACTGACCCTGTGGTTAGCAGTCCAGTGCTAATCCTACAGGGCCACAACATGACTCCAATCGATGTTGTTGTAGTAAAGTGCCATTAAGTTAGTTCCGATTCATAGTGATCCTGTATAGAGTTTCCAAGTTGTGTTTGAACTGCCAACCTTGCAATTCAGATGGACCTTGTAGTCAAGTTCTTATCTTACAGCGACACATCAGGACTCTAGTTATATCAATGTTGTTGCTACTAAGTGTCTTTGAGTCAGCTCTGACTCATTGTGACCCCGTATAGGGTTTCCGAGGAGCAGCTGGTAGGCTTGAACTGTTGACCTTGAGGTTCTCAGTCCAGTGTTGATTCTACAGTGCCACACCAGGAGTCCAGTTATACTAATAGCTGTCATTTCTTAATTCTGTTATATGGGCAACTACTTTGTTTCTGGTTCCCAAACCTTGCAAGACACATATCACCATCCTATTTTGTAAATAAGAAAACTGAACTTCAGAGAGATTAAGTAATTTCCCAAGGCCACACAGCCAAGAGGTCAAGCTGGGATTCCAACCCAATCTGTACAACCCAAAACCTTTATCTTCTCTACAGCTCGATAATCCCTAGTTCTCTCCTCACTTTACCCCACACCTGAATCCTTCAGCAAATGCATGTCCAATCTACACTGCGTATCACAGTGTCAGGGATGGCTTTGTCTGATATAATTTTTTTTTTTTTTTTGCATCATGATGATAAGCTTTCCTCCATCTCTCTTGAACTTCACCCAGTCAGTGGTCCTGGAGCCCACAGAACACGACTCCTCCTACCTCTACTTGACAACCTTCAAATATAGTTCTGAGTCTGACATTGTATTCTTACCTTTTGCTTGTTGTGATTCTAGCTATGGCTGGTTCAACACAAGCATGATTCTGGAGGGGAAGAGCTATCTGCAGTGGCTGACTGAAAGGTGAGCTTTTGAGCTTCAGCTTGAGTGAAGCATCTTCCAGGGACCAAGGCTGGTCCATGGGAATATCTCTTTGCATTGGTCAACCCCAAAGCCTGATAGAAGCCCATAGGTGAGTTGGAGCTATCCTTGATCCTGAACATCACTGGTTACCAAGACAATGATTCAAACACCTGGCTGGGCATCAGAATCACCTAAGGCATTTAGAGGGAAGAGAGGATATTCATAGCCTACCTTGCTCCTCATGCTCTGCTTCTGACAAACGGCATTTGGCATTGGTCCAACCCTGCCTGTCCTCCACCCCAGGTCTCATTCCCTTTGGTGTTACAAGGCAATATGGTGATAGAAGGAAGGGTTAGGAGCTAAGAGACCTGGGTTCAAGTCCCAATCCTTTCATTGACTCATTATAGAACCTTGAGCAAGTTCCTTCTCCTCTGAGGTTCTTTTCCAGTCCTACCTTCCCAGTGAGAGTCTGGAACCATCTCAGGTTTCTTCAGGGATGTTTTATGGATCACTCTTCCAACAAAATGCTCAGCAACTGATTTAACTACACAGCTATTTTCTCAAGAAGTATCCTGTGGGACTAACGTCCACAGGAAGGTCCTTTATGAAATGCTCCCCTTGCCATCCTCTTGAAGGGAGAATGTTGGGGCAGGGAACTGAATACCAGGCTTTTTTATGTGCCTGATCATCCCAGGTTAACTGAGAGGGGAGTGAAATTCTTCCAGCGGAAGGTGGAGTCTTTTGAAGAGGTGAGCTTCGGGGATGAAAGGGGATTGATGTGGGAGGGAGAAGAAAAGGGGAGATTTCCGTTTCCTTGAGGATCCCTTTAGGACAGTCCCAAGCTGCGGTCCCTTTCTCAACCCCAGAATGACTCTCAGGAGGCCTCTATCTTGGTGGTGGTGGTGGGAGTGAAGTGGTCATTTGGGGTTAGTTAATATCTGAGCTTCAGTGAGTTTTAGGGATGGAGACCTGGCTGTTTCTTCTCAGTAGCAGCTGCACCCCTACCCCCATGTTTTAGAACTTGCTTGCTTCCTTCTGACACCTATGTGGCTGTTTCTGCATCCATGGTGGACAGGTTTAAGCAGAATCTCCAGACTAAGACAGACAAAGAAGAAAGGCCTGGTGATTTACTTCTGAAAATTACCAGTGGAAACCTGATGAAAACATTACCTGCCCATTTTGTAGCTGAGGCTCAGAGAAATAAATAACTTTTCTGAGCTCTCACAGAGGGTAAATGGTGAAGTGCAGATTTGGAACCAGGCCCAAATGATTCCTCAGTGAGGGAACAGGGAGTTATGAGGTTGTAGAGGGTTGAAGGGAGAGCAGCCCTCCCCCGGGGTCCTCACCCCTTCCACTCTTGCCTGTTGTGTTGATTGCTGTTAGGTGGCACAAGGAGGCACAGATGTGATTATTAACTGCACAGGAGTGTGGGCTGGGGCACTGCAGCCAGACCCCCACCTGCAGCCAGGCCGGGGACAGATCATTAAGGTGAGTCTGAGGGTGGAGGGGGAGGTGAGACCACTAGGTTTTGTTGATAGGAAGATCTTTGCTTTATGCTTATGCCATCTCCAAAGAGAGCAACAGAGTCAGGAATATCCTCAGAGGACCCCTGAGCCTTCTGGGAATTGACATGTTAAAGAAACAGTGAGTACCAACACAACTGCCCCAAACTTCCTCCTACAGAGTTCGACTTAAGTGCCGTGCAAATGTGTCTATGTTTGCATGAGGAAGCTGCACATGGCTGTCTTATAATAAAAGCAGCAAATATTTATGTACTCCATTGCGTTAATATAATCCTTAGCCTCGCTTTTTGACATGGGTACCAGCATTAGCACCACTGTCAACTCACAGTAGAAGAAATTGAGGCACAAATAACTTGTGCAAGTTCACACAGCAGTAAGTTGTGTAATTCGGATTAGATCCCAAGTCGTCTGGTTTAAGAGCCTGTGTATGTAATCAACATTCCACGGAGCCTCTCATTGCATTTGTGCATGCAGGTGCGAGTGTGTGCCTGTTTTTGAGCATGTGATTCCTAGGTACTCATGTGTATACGAGTGTACATGTGTGCATATATAGGTGTACATGTGCATATATGAAGATATGCATGTGCATTCATCTATGTGCCGTGTGTGTGTGTGTGTGTGTGTATAAGTGAGTGTATGCATGTACATTAACAGGCATGCATGTGTGTGCATGTGTTTGGACATGTGCATTATGTATGTATGTATGTAAGGGTATGCATGTGCATTCTAGGTATGCACGTATATGTGTATGTGTTCTGGTGAGCATATTTCCTCCTAACATGGGAGGCGTGTGTGGGTACACATGTGCTCATGTGGGTGAGAATGTGTGTTTCTCAATCAGGGTGGCTCTTCTGCAAGCAGTCCAGTGCAGATTTGGGACAGAAGGGCCTGTGGATCTGGTCTTGCCACTCTTCTCAGAATATTTGATCATCAAAAGAAGCTAAGGCAGGAGGAGCCTACCAATCCAACTCCCCTGACAAGACTTCTCTATCCTGAATCAACAGGTCAATGCCCCTTGGATGAAGCACTTCATTATCACCCATGACCCAGAAAGTGGCATCTACAAGTCCCCGTACATCATCCCAGGGTAAAGAGCTGACTATCCTAGGGCAGAAGTGGGGGGTGCCTCATGCTGTCTTTAAGATTTTGATGCCTTCCCCAGGATCTTCAAGAGTTTTCCCTCCAATGTTTGTTGAGTGAGTTTGAGCCATTAAGGAAGTCAGTGTTGAGTCTTGGTCAGGCTCAACCTTGAAAATGCTCTTGGATTCATTCCAGTGGTGGTGATGTTGGAGACAGCAGCTGTGTATGTGGGGGCAGTGACGTTAGACATGATGGGAATGTCAGCCACAGAAGTGGCGGAGGAAATAGTGATGGTGATTCTATTATGAGTGGAAGTGGTGACGTTACCTAAGATGCTGGTGGTGTTGATGGGATGTGTATATTATTGGTAGTTGAGTGGCAGTAGTAGAGGAAGGATTGTTACTGATAAAGAAGACTATGTTGATGAAGGGATGGTGACTGGGGTAAGGCTGGTAGAGAGTTGATGTTAGTGGTGGGGGTGAGTTGCTGATGAGATCAATATTGGTGATGGTCATAATTGGGATGGGAGCTGGTCTTGAGAGGGTAATGACACCATCACTGATGATATTAATAGCATAACAGATATGATTGTCTTGAAGGGAATGCTAATGATGTGGCAGAGATGACTCTATTGGTGGCAATGTCATTGGTAGTGTGGGGCTGATGAAGATGACATATTAATAGTAATGGCAGTAGTGAATATGACACTATTGATGGCAATATTAGTAGTGAGGGTTGAGATGGAGGTTGGTATTGATGGTGATGACAAAGACAATTGCAGTGGTGATGATGTCACAAAAATGAACATGTTGATGGTAGTGGTGATGGCCGTAAGGATGAACATGATGACAGCCCTTAACTTATCTCAAAGGCTTCATTTTCCTTCATCATCAACGCTCCTTGCTTTTATCTAGGATTCAGACAGTGACTCTCGGAGGCATCTTCCAGCTGGGGAACTGGAGTGAGATAAACAGTATCCAGGACCACAAAACCATTTGGGAAGGTTGTTGCAGACTGGAGCCCACTCTGAAGGTATGATGGGGAGGGGTATCTGGGACTTAGACTAGGGTCCCAGCAGCTTGATCATGAAGATACTTGAGAATGGGGAGACTCCACCACTTGGATAATTGGGCAAACTAATTCCTGCAAGGGACTGTGGAACACACCAAAATTTGACAATATAGAGAGAAGTACCTACTGTGGCCTAAACCTACCTAGTCCTGGCTAAGGATGCTTTCTCTGGAGGTGAACTCTCCTGGATTCACAAGGAGAAGACGTATTTGCTACAAAAGCTTCAGGTTTCACAGTTGCCTGTTAGTGATGAAGATGGTAGTGGTGGTGATGAGGGTGGTGTAGAAGTAGTGGTTGGTGTTGTTGATGATGAAAATGTTTGAGAATGGAGACAGTGGAATGGTGATTAGAGATAATAATGTGGGTGGTGGCTGATGGTGGTGGTAGTTGATGAAGATAGAGAAACTTATAACATGGGTAGAGGCGGTGCTAATGATGGGAAAGATGCCAGTAGTTGATCAAGGTGATGGTTGTTGTTGTTAGGTGCTGTCGAGTCAGTTCCAAGTCATAATGACCCTGTATAGGGTTTCCAAGGCTATAAATCTTTACAGGAGTAGAAACTCTCATCTTTTTCCTATGGAACAGCTGGTGGGCTCAAACTGCCAACCTTGTGGTTTGCAACCCAGTGCTTATTCTACAGAGCCACAGCGCTTCCCAGTGAGGATGGCTGCTGTTGTTGTTAAGTGCCTTTGAGTTGGTTCAACTCATAGTCATCCTGTATAGGGTTTCTGAGGAGCGGCTGGTGAGTTTGAGTCACCGACCCTTGCAGTTCAAACCAAACTTATGACTGAGTGCTTATCCTACAGAGTCACACCAGGACTCCTTGATGATGATGGTTGTGGTAATCAATACAGGTGACTGTAACAGTATTGGTGATGGGGATCCAAAAACTAACTCCCTACCACCTACAATTGACAGCTGCCAAAAACAAACAAACAAAAAATCCAGAGATGGGTTGCAATAATTTCTCTCCTGCAGGATGCAAAAATTGTTGGTGAATGGACTGGTTTTCGACCAGTACGTCCTCAGATTCGTCTAGAAAGAGAACAGCTTTACTTTGGATCTTCAAACACACAGGTATGTCCTCCTGGCAAGGAAAGCAACATTCCCCATCCCAATTAGACAGTTCTGATATTTCCAAGGAATGGTCACATCGGACTTAAGCTTCACACAGTTTCCCTGGCAGTCAGGAAGTGATGGCTAATAACCCTTCCATTATAAATGAGAAACTGAGGCTCTGTGATGGTAAAGGACATGATCAAGGTCACATGAAGAGCAGGGCTCTGGTTTGTTAAGTCCTGTGGTTGAGTAGAAGGAAAATGGGTACTTATTGAGTGTTAATTTTGTGCTAGGGAATAGGAACTCTTTTCCCCATGCTTTAGATGAGGAAGCTGGGGCTCCAAGAATGAAGTCACTGGCTTAAGTCAGACCACTGGTAAGGGCAGGGTGGAGATGTATTTTGAATCTTGGTCTAGCTGACTCGAGAGCCAGTTCCTTGATGTCCATTTTGTGGCTGCCCTATCATCTCTCTGGACTTCCTGCTCATGTCCCCTCATAAGTTAGGAACCATGGGAGTTACCTAAGAGAAGGAACTGACATAAATAGTGATATCTGTGTTTCCACCAGGAAAGCAATTCTCCCTACCTGGCTCACCCTCCCGCCCCAATCCCAGGTATATGGTATACATGTGTATGTAAAAGGGAGCTCATGTGTGTGTGTTTATACGGTGTACATGTGTGTATAAAATGAATTTGTATATGTGTATATAATATACACGGGGTCTTGTGTGAGTATATGTTGTTGTTGTTAAGTGCCGTCGAGTCAGTTCTGACCCATAGCGACCCTGTACAGGGTTTCCGAGGGTGTAAATCTTTACGGGAGTAGAAAGCCTCATCTTTCTCCCACGGAGCAGCTGGTAGTTTTGAACTGCTGACCTTTATGTGTAAAGGGTTTTGTATTGGAGACTCACATATGGAGTTGAACTCCTTGCTGATAGTTTTAGCTTTGAACAAGGCCCCCAAAAAAGAATGAGCACACTAACCAGAATCCACACAGGTTCCCCAGCCTCTCCTCCCTCTCCAAATGGGTAGAAGAGTCTTCTATTAACACAGAGGGTTTATCAGTTCAGAGGAGGATGGGAACAAGGTTTGGGGAACATCTAACAATATGAAGGGGAGACTCTGTGACAGCAACTTCCAGATGTGATTCTACTCTTCCTGGGCTGAGTGTGTCTCCCTAGCCTACCTCCTAAGCAGACGAGAAGACTCTAGGGTGATGCCCTTTATCTCCCCAAACAATCCCCTTCCTGCTGTACTAGGGGCTTCCACTATCTCCTCAGGCTCCTGAGAGAAGTTTGGGGTGGTATCTGACTGCCCAGAACACTTCAGGAAAGTCCTGAGCATTCTAGGGCAGAAAACTTCCCCTGCCCCTTTCACTGCTCTTCCCTGACCAGTCACCACCTCTCTTGCCTCTTCCAGATCATCCACAATTACGGCCATGGAGGCTATGGGCTCACCATCCACTGGGGCTGTGCGCTGGAGGCAGCCAAGCTCTTTGGGAAAATCCTGGAAGAAAGAAAGTTGTCCAGGAGGCCACCCTCCCACCTCTAAAGACTCTAGTGACCACGACCTCCACAGGCATTCCCGCCTCCTCTCAACCAACTAATCATGTGCTCCCCTATAAACTGCCACCAGCTCCCACCTCAACCTTCACATCTTTCCACAAGAAGCATGAGATGAGATACGAGGTCAATTCACAGAGGAGAGTCCAGCCTGACCTAGGCTTCCTCTGTTCCCTGCGTTCTTCTCGAATGTTCCACACTCAGCCCAGATCTGAGATGATGAAGAACAGCTGGGGGCTGTTCTTATTCTATAAGACCTCTCAGAAGGAAGGAGAACTCAGAAACTGAAAGAGGCAAGTTGCCTAGAGCCACAGCGCATTGAGGATAGTAAGTTACTTAATTTTAGGTCTTGCTAACACATTTTAGAAGGGTAAGGAACCTTTTTTCTGCCAAGGGCCATTTGGATATTTATAACATTACTTGTAGACCATTTGGATATCTATAACATTATTCACAGGCCATTTGGATATTTATAACGTTATTCGCAGGCCATATGAAATGATCAACTTAAAAATTAGCCTGCTATAATGTGATGGCTGGAACTGCAGTTGTCTTGGTAGGGCCAGACCAAATGATATCTCAGGCCTTATAAGGTCTGCGAGCAATCCCTACATTAAAGGTTCTGGAAAGTTCTGCAGAAAAGACACCTATCCAATGTTGTTTAACACAGTGTTTGCTAAGCCTATCTCATCACGGAGACCTTTTTCTAAGAACACGTTAGGAAACACGGTAGCAGATTACGTTGTACGGTGCTACATGTAGAATGAGAGTGTGGAGGAGGCAGATGAGGCATTGAACTAGTAATACACCATGCTTGTTCCATGGCCAGCATTCCAAGTTGCTCTAGTTGCTCACTGAAGGAACCACAGACACCATGTAACCCTTGAGAAAGGGCCACTAAAGAGTCAATCCCACAAGAAACTCCTTCACAGAGATGAAACTCACCAAACATATTCCTCTTTGTTGTTAAGTGCCGTAGAGTCAGTTCCGACCCATAGCAACCCTGTATAGGGTTTCCAAGGAGTGGCTGGTGAGCTTGAACTACCAAACTTGCAGTTCAAACAACTTTGCAGTCCTGTGCATTAACCCACTTTGCCACACCAAGACGCCTACATTCTTTTAGGGGGGTAGAGTTAACATCTCCTATCTTCCAACTGTCACTCTGTAAGGACAGACAGACTCCCAGGTGATTTTGAAGGCATTAAATGAGCCTCAAAGACACCTTCCTATCTCCACCTCTAATTACCTGCCTCAGCCTCTCACGTTGAATTTCATCTGTATGTGTTTTTGTGAAAGAAACCCAGGGGAGACAGTGGTAAACACTTGGCTGCTCTCCAAAAGATCAGTGCTCTCCAAAACCCACCAGATGCTCCAAGAGAAGACGACGTGGCAGTGCTGCTTCCATAAAGATTCCAGTCTTGGCAATCCCATGGGGCAGTTCTAGTCTGTCCTGTACGGTTACTATGCATCCGAATCAACACAAGGGCCACGTTTTTGTTGTTTGGGCAGGGAGGAGATGGAAATGCTGAGCTTAGAACAGGGGTTGTTGTTGAGAACCATAGAGTTGGTTCCAACTCATAGCAACCCTGTATAGGATTTCCAAGGAGCCGCTGGTGAGTTGGAACCATCAACCTTGTGGTTCAAACCAACCTTGCGGCCCAGGGCTTTATTTTACAGTGCCACACCAAGACTCCTCATAGAACAGGGGTGGGGAAACTTGGTCCTACCAAAGGCCATTGGATATTTATAATATTCACAGGCCATACAAAATTACCAAAAATTAGCCTGCTATATTTGGTCAAACATTTCATTAACTCACCCTAATGAGGTGGCTGGAACTGTGGTTGCCTTGGTAGGGCCAGACCAAGTGATTTCGCGGCCCTTATATGACCGAGGAGTCCTGGTATGGCTCTGGGTTAATGTGCTGGACTGCAAGCTTGGTTTGAACTGCAAGGTCAGCAGTTCAAGCTCACCAGCCGCTCCTTGGAAACCCTATACAGGATTGCTATATGTTGACACCAACTCGACGGCATTTAACAACAACAACATGCGGTCCAAGGGCCTGACGTTTTCTACCCTTGGCCTAGAAGGTTTAATGCATAGAATAAAACGGGCAAATGTCATCCTATGAGCTATGAAGATGCCTCAATTGGCTTGCTCCCTTCCCATGTTTGTGCCAGGTCATTCCATTACTGTCTGGTCTTTCTCATGCATTTATTTTATAACAAAGATGAGTTTTCCCATAGTCCTGACTGGCCCTGAGCTAAGTAGACTGAGAGAGCCAATATCTAGTTAGCGTATCTGCCTTAATAATAACAGCATTTACTGAGATATTACTGGGTACCCAGCTCTGTACTGAACTCGTAAAGACATTGCTCATTGAGTCATCACGAAAGTCCTATGTGGTGGCCATGATCTCCATCTTGCAGGTGAAGACTCCAAGGCACCGAGAGACAATTCATGGTCAACAGAAAGGAAGGAAAGGGCAGAATGGAGATTCAGGGTCAGTGCACAACACTGAGTCCCAAATTGGGGCTGAGGAGATATCCAGTTGCAGAGGAAACCATTGGACCTCTTCCCCAACTTCTCTGCAATCACACTGACAGGGAGTTCTGTCTCTTGTCCTCATCATCATACTGGGCCAAGACTAGGAACTTTCACTAGGTTCCCTGGAGGTGGGGTAGGGGATAGCATTTAGTTTCTGACAAAAATAGTACTTTGTTGTTAAGTGCCATCAAGTCGTTTCCAACTCATAGCAACCCTGTATAGGGTTTCTGAGGGGTAGCTGGTAGGTTTGAACCCTGACCTTTTGGTTAGCAGTCCAGTGCTGATCCTACAGTGCCATACCAGGGCACGAATCCTACCACCAGTCTAGGTTAGCTGTCCACAAGGACCCTTCAGCACTTGATACACAGGGAACTCACAAAAATGGGGTTGAGGAAGTCCACATTTAGATTCAAAGCAAACTTCTTGCTCTTTTTTAACATCTTTGAAATGTTTCTTCTTGATTCTGTCCTAAAATTCCTAATTGAAAGGACATGGGGAAATTCTGCAACCCATGTGGTTCTGTAAAAGATTTTACAGTGATTGATTCTTTCTTTTTCTCTTAAGTTACTATTTCTGCATTTTCCCTGAAAGTAGTCTGCAGCATAGTTTAGTAAATTCTTGACAACTTGATGAGTTTAGAAAACACTGTTCTTTCCCCATTGAATTGTCTTGCCACCTTTGTTAAAAATAAATAAATAAATAAAATAAATAAATTGACCACACTTTAAAAAAATTTAAAAAAAAATCAATTGACCATATTTCATGTGACATCCCAGTTAATTGGCCTAATATCGTGTGTGGTGCTTCTATTCCACCTTCTAGCTTGATGTGTAGTGACTGGGGTCTTAACAGCTTGCAAGCAGCCATCTGAGGCACAATTGGTATCTATTTGGCTGAAGCAATAGAGGAAGGAGAATCAATAATAGGAGGAATAGGAGGAGGATATGGAATGTGTAGCTAATTGCCTCCACAAATTTTTTGTCATGAGACCAGAAGAACTAGATGGTGCCCAGCTACCATTACTGAACATTTTGATCAAAGAAGAATCCTGATCAAAAGTGGAAAAAAATGCAGAAGAGAATTTCAAATTCTCATGGACTACAAACTTCATGACCATTCTGATGTGGCACTATGGGTTAATGTGCTGGACTGCAAAGGTTTGACCCACAAGATCGGTGGTTCAAGCTCACCAGCTGCTCCTTGGAAACCCTATACAGGGTCACTATGGATCAGAACCGACTTGACGGCATTTAACAACAAAGCTTCCTGGAGTCCTGAAGGTTGGATGAACCCCTGAAAACATTGTCCCGAGATCATCTTTAAACCTCAAAGCAAAATTATCCCTGAAGTCTTCTTAAAATCATAGTTCATTTAACTAGTCAAAAAGTCTGCATTGCACTCTTTTAAGAACTATCTAAATATGATCAAATTGACAACAGCAACTTGAAGATCAGATAGGAACTTTAGGGGGCAGTGAGTTTGATAGTGGGGGATGAATAACTCAGGAAAAGAGGGTGAAATGATTGTGCAACTCTAAGAAGGGAATCAATA
Source organism: Chrysochloris asiatica (assembly GCF_000296735.1). Lineage (NCBI taxonomy): Eukaryota > Metazoa > Chordata > Mammalia > Afrosoricida > Chrysochloridae > Chrysochloris > Chrysochloris asiatica. The sequence continues at coordinate 1,458,507 of NW_006408660.1, forward strand.
TCACAAAGTAGTACATGTAGAAATTTAAATTGTCATGCGTTTTGCTGTATGTACTCTCCACAACAACAAAATCAATCAAATGTAAACAAATTGACCATAAATGTTATCATTGCTGTTAGGTGCCATTGAGTTGGTTCTGACTTACAGTGAACCCCATGTTTAATAGAGCAAAACATTACACAATCACTGCTATGTTTCAGCCCACTGTTGATTGGTGGTGGTGTGCCCACAGATCCAACTCATAATGCAGTCCAGTGCATTAACCCACAGCACCACAACAGGACTCCATTTTGCCTATAGAATCCATCAATCTTGCTACTCAAAAGTTGAGTTTTTTCTTCAGTTCTTTTACCTTGAGAAATGCCAAGTGTGCTCTTCTTCACTTTTGTTTTTTTTTTTAACTCCAGGTCTTTGCACATTTCATTATAATACTTTAGTTTGTCTTCTCAAGCTGCTTATGAAATCTTTTCTTTAACTTCATTGTTTTTTCCTTTCACTTTAGCTAGTCTACATTCAAGAGCAAGTTTCAGAACCTTTTCTAACATTCATTTTGGTCTTTTCTTTCTTTGCTGTCTTTTTAAATGCCTGGTGTCTTTGATGTCATGCCACAATTCGCCTGGTCTTCAGTCATTAGTGTTCAATGAATCAAATCTATTTTTGAGATGGTGACCCAGGTATGACTAATGAAAAGCAATGGCGAATCTGTTGGAGGATTTCCCTTTCCAACCCAAAACAATGGTGGGTGGTGATATGCCACGGAGTCAGTTCTAACTTATAGCAGCCCTGTATAGCGAGTAGGGTCTGTAGGGAGCAGAAAGCCTTGTCTTTCTCCCATGGACCCACAGGTAGATTCTAACTCCTGACCTTGCAGTTAGTAGCCCAGCTCATAATCTACTATGCTATACGGGTTCTTAACTCAAAACAATAGACCCTATGAAAGAAAAACTTTGATGACTGCTCCTTCGCTATTTGACCTCATTTGTAAATAAATATGATACTTGGCACATCAGCGGCCATCCTGTGACCCTGATGTTCTAAATAAAGTCAAATGACCAACATGCAGAGATAGAGGAGAAGAAAGTAGAGAAGAAGCTGGGTCTTTGATGAAGGTTCAGTGAGCTGGTGAATCTTCCCTAGAACTTTATGATTCTGGGCTTAATTATTCTCATTAGAATATTTCCAGCCACAGTTGATTTGTTTTATTGATATTTGCAGCTGAAAGGGCCTTAATCCTTTGATTAAGAAGGACTCTTTCTCTCATCATTCAAGGCTTTCTATTGCTTAACATTAGTTAAAATAATGAATAACCACATTAACTTCAAAGCCAATCCTTAAGCTTCTCTTTCATGTCATTGCTGACGCCACCAGGGACATATGTGTGCTCCTGGAAGAATACTTGAAGGAAAAGTAGCCATGTAACCCTAGTTATTATTGAACATCTTTTGCCATTTTCTAAACTATTTCCTAACACTGAGAGAAATCGATGACATTTCCTTTAGTAAAACAGGAGCAGTTGGAGAGTTTAAAATTAGCTCCAAGCTGTCTTCAGCTAAAGGGTTCTCTATTTCACAGGCTTGGTTAACTCTTGGAGCAGCTCTTGTATCATTTGATAATATGGATTTTTTTTTTCTTTAATACAAGGGTAGGCTATTTAGAAGGTGAAGTGTTTTAAACTTTCATTTTCAGTACACTGCTTTTACTGATTATTTTAATCATAAAGTCTGTATAGGAATCCTGCCCCAAGAGAGGAAAATGTGCAAGAGAATTTAAAATTCTCACAGAATCCAGACTTACTAGAGCCATTGGGACTGGATGAACCCCTGAAACTATTGCCCTGAGATCATTGTTAAACCTTAAACCAAAAATGGCCCCTGAAGTCTTCATTAAACCAAACAACAGTTCCACTTCTCTGCCTTGAGCTTTGGGCTCTTTTAAAGAACTAGCTGTGTGGGATGAAATTGACAAGAGCAACTCAAGAGATTATATAGGAATTTTGGGGGACAGTGAGTCTATGCCAGTGGAGGAGGAACAATTTGGAAATGGAGGGGGAGAATAATTACACAATTTGAAGAATATAATCCATGTTATGGGATTGTACATGGAGAAATTGTTGCATCAATGTTATGTTTTACTGCGTATATTTTCAACAATGACACAATTAAGAAGAAGCGTACCATAGCCTACAACTGCGAGTCCCTCTACACCAGCCCCTGGAAAGTTATTTCTATCCCCAATTAACTTCATTATCCCCTGTCTCCAGCTCCACTGGGTAACTTGAGGGTGGAAAGAGCTGACATCTAGCAAAGTCTGTGACCAGCTGGAAAGGAAAATAAAGACAAGCAAAGGCTCTGTGTTACCCCAGAGAGCTCAGCAGCCCAGAAGTAATGAGCACCACAGTACTCATAGCTCAAGGACATCTGGATGCCAGAGAGGCGGTTCTACTACGCCATATCCTCTCTGATTGCGTGGTTTTGGGGTAACTGCATCTGTGACCCAGTAGTTAAGAGACACAGCTTTGCTTGCAGTCCACCTAGAAATTGAACCTGAAGAAGTCAACCCTTCAGAAGACAGTATGGTCTCCAATGGACGAAAAGTCATAATGTTGGCAGTCAGTCATGTTATTTGCCCCATTATTGGAACATAGATGACCATACAAAAGCCAAATGACCCGGAATGAGATGACTTTGAGCGGACAAAACTCCCATGGCCCTTAAGCTGAATTGGCATGAGAACATTATGACAAAGTAATAAATTTGGGTCCTTGCAATGCCCACCACCAACATGTTTTAATAAGAGATGGATGTACACATTGAGCTTCCTTGTAATGTTTACTTCAAGCAGACATCTCCAGGCAGAGGGACAATCTTCTCTGATTTTTTATGGGAACTGGCAACCTCCTCCCTCCTTCTGTAGGTCCCCCACTTACATGATGGGGAAAGGTTCACGTAAACTGAATCCTGAAGGTAGATGCTGAGACAGAGCTCCAGTCCTTCTTTCCAAACTAAACACACAATTGATGCCCCTCTCCTGCTTTGAAAATGTACATGTCATACATCTAGGCATTTCCTCCCCTTCCCACCCCATAGCATCCCTGACATCCCAGAAACCATCTCTATGTAAAGATTACACCTGGGCAGCCTAGCAACCAGGGAGGAAAGAACAGCTTTGCTTCTGGTAACCTGACCCCGTGGGGGCATATGATTGGTGGAGCATCTTTTCTGTCTCTCTACCTTTTAAGTCACCTACTCATGCTCAAAACCCAAAGTACCAATGCTTCATAGAGTCAAAGAGGAAATCTGAGTAAACTGGTCCAGGAAGGAGCCAGAAAAGAAACCCAAAACAGCAAATGGCCTTTGCTGCTTCTGAAGGGGAGGCCCTACTTTGTCTTTGGACTTGAACCTCACCTCTCATCAACTTCACTCCCCAGTTCCTGGGGTAACAATTTTCTGAGGTTGTCATCTTCTGTAAACCCAGCCATCCCAATGGCATATCTGAATCCCCGAAGCTAGAGACAACAACTCTAGCAGAAGGCTAGGAGACACTTGGCTCAGGTTCAAATGCATGTCCGTCTGCCAATCATCACTACTCAGGCCCTGGGAAGGCAGACAAAGATGCCCATTAGAGCATTTCTCAGACCCAAGGAGATGCTTCTTAGGCCACACCCAGTCAACTGCAATATCAAAGAAGAAAGCCTTGGGGACGGGTGTGAGAGAAGTGACAGAACAGGTGGATTGGTAGATGGCAGATGTCACTCACCTGGGTGGCCTGGGCTGTATCTACAGAGATCATTTGTTGTTGTTCACTGAAAGTGTGACCAGCCAGTTCTGGGTGGTATCATTAGATCCTCCCAGTGGGACTTTTCCCACGTGGATCCACCCACTCCCTCCACCCACCCCACACACAGAGAACTCCCCCAGAGTCAACACCTTCCGGTCCCCAAGTGGATCTCGATGAATATGAGCAAATGGAGTCAAGACACAAAGCCCTGTGGGTCCAGGTCATTCTCTCAGGTTCTTGGTGGTGGCAGTGACAGTTGGTGCCCCAGCTGGGCTCCACCAGCTCTCTGGACGCTACAACCTCAAAAACAGCTCTACCCTCTGCAGTTACTACTCCTGTGAGCCAGAGTTCGACCTGGGGACAACCGTCCCATGCGTCCCTCGGCCAACCATTTCCTGGCCCCACTCTCGGTGGCTGGATTCCTGCAGTCCGCGACCTTTGGTCTCGATGGGCAGAAAGCAGGAGGCCAGAGCGGCCAGGAGGCAGCAGCTGCTGTAAACAGCCAGAGTCAGGTACACAGAGGATTCCAGCATCACCTGGGGATGGAGACAGACACAGGTAAGAACATCCTTTCTGAAGCAGAGCACCGCCAACCATCAGGAGTCAAAGCACTTCAGGCAGTTATCTCATCCAGGCCTCCAAGAACAGAGATCTCTGAGAGGAAGGTACTTTTTCCCCAGGCTCAAAGAGGATAAGTAAGATACCAGTAATGGTTCATTTTCAGTTTGTGTGTCAGATTAGCTAGGTTATGATTCTCAGTGGTTTGGCCAGACACTGGTCTGGTTGCTATTCTGAAATGGAATGGAATGGAGTGAATAGAGTGGAAAATAATGTAATACAATTTGTAAAGCAATTGTAATATGTTTGTGGCTAAATGCTGTTAATTCTGACTCATAGTAATCCTGTATAGGGTTTCCAAGGTGCTGCTGTTGGATTTGAACTGCCGACCTCGTGGTTAGTAGTCCAGCGCTTATTCTACAGTGCCATACCAGGACTGTAATACAATGTGTTGTTGTTAACTAATGCCGAGTCGATTCCTACTCATTGTGATCCTGTACAGAGTGTTTCCAAGGAGCGGCTGGTTGGCTTGAACCACAAACCTTGTGGCTCAGTCCAGTGTTTACCTGATAGCACTACACCAAGAGTCTGTTGTTGTTGTTGTTAAGTGCCCTCGAGTCGGTTCCGACCCATAGCGACCCTGTACAGGGTTTCCGAGGCTGTAAATCTCCCGTGAAACAGCTGGTAGTTTCGAACTGCTGACCTTGAGGTTCGCAGCCCTATTCGTAACCAGTACGCTACCAAATATAATGTAATTCGTAATGCAATATAATGACGTTCTATGATGTGATCAACCAATCAGTTGAAAGGGGTGTGGCCTTGGGAGTGTGGCCTGTGTCCAGAATAGATATTCTGGCAATGTGTGTGTGCGCGTGCGCTCGACCCCCCTCCACACAGGCCTCATCACCTGACTTAATGGATTTTAGGACATAAACCTGCAGAAGTGTCTAATCTGCCATCTGACCTGCAAATCTAGGACTTGCCAGCCCCCATAATGTCATGAGCCATTTCCTTGAAGTCAGCCTCTCTCCACACACACAAAATGAAACAAACCAAATCCATTGTCATCACGTCGATTCCGACACAGAAAGACCCTATAAGGACAGAGTAGAACTGCCCCAAGGGGTTTCCAAGACTGTAAGTCTATACGGAAACAGACTGCCACATCTTCCTCCACTGGGTTCAAACCGCTGACTTTACAGTGAGCAGTCAAGTGCTTAACTATACTGAGCCACCAGGGAACCAGTAGGTGAGATTGTTTGGGGATAAACTATCCGGAGCCCCCAGGGTTTTCTACACAAAAAGTCCTTACTTTGATTTCCAGCTTGCTTCCTATTTCCCATCTGTGTGGCCATGAGCAAGTTCAAGTTCCTTTTCTCTTCTGAGCCTGTGTTCTTATCTACAAGCAATATTTCTTCTCTATAGGGTGGGTTGTTAGGATACCATAGGACGCACTTGCAGAAGACTCAACCTAGTCGCTGCTAGTAATGATTTTGTAAAACCACCCCCTCTATATTTGGGGTTGATGATTCAGTGTATAAAAATTATTAAAATAAAACGCCTTAGCCCAGGAATTGAAAATGCCTGATTCTAAAATGTGACATTCCAAAGGAATACATAAGACTTGTCTGTCCCTAGTGCTTCATCCTTTGTCTAAGGTTAAATTTGCCACTGCAATAAACACTTTCGTCAAATAAAACTTAGAAACTGAATTCAGTGAACTTTCTTTGTTCCTCTGATAGGTCAAAATACCTCAGTCCTTAAAAAATGGAAGATGTAGATGTGACTGCTAACTTTTACAAAACATAGATAAACTGTTCACTGAGACACAGTTAAAATGGACAGTTAGGGAGTGCTGAAGACTGTCCATTTCCCATGCATGCGTAAGTGATTAAACTTTTTTGATTCTTCATTTGATGAGACTGAACTGATTTTGCTTTGCACCTGCCACAACCCCCGTGTTTGGGTAACAGGGTAACACCTACCTGAGCAATGAACGGCGTGATGAGAGCACCCACTCTTGCCATGCCACTGCAGGATCCCAGGCCCAGCGCCCGTGTCGCAGTGGGGTAGACCTGAAACACAGCAGCCAGCTGGGGACTCCCAAAAATTTGCCCTCCTCCCCAGCTCAGGCCTGACAGGACAGTCACCATGGGCAGTCCTGAAAGTAGGGTGATCCCACTAAAGGATGGGAAACTGGGTGGGGATTCACAACCCTCAGGAGATAAGAATTCAACTGAGGCTGGGCTGTGGGGCAGCAGTTGTTAGAAAAGGATTTGTGTCAACTAAGCTGGGCTAGGATTCTCAGTGGTTTAACAGTTAGGATGTAGTTATCATCTCCATGGTGAGATCTAATAGAATACCATCAACGCCATGAAATGCGCTGCTGTGATCAACCCTCATCTGATGTCATTATCCAATGTGTTGTAAATCCTTGCTTCTGTGATGTTAATGTTGGATGCAATCTATAGGATTCAGTTGTATCTTAAATCAATCTCTTTTGAGATACAAAAAGACAGAGGAGTGAGCAGAGCCCAGAGGGCTCCACTGCCAACAAGAAAGAAGATTTGGAAGTGGCGAGTGTCCTTTGGTTCTGGGGTCCCTGTACTGTAAAGCTCCTAGATCCAAAGGATGACTGATGCCAGGACACGTGGAAGATTCCAAGGAATGATGGATCTACAGATGCTGAAATAAGACAAGGACCATTCTCCAGAGCCGGTGTTCTGAACTCGGACTTCTAGCCTTCTAAACCGTGAGAGAATACATTTCTGTTTGTTAAAGCCATCCACTTGTTGTATTTCTGTTATAGCAGCCAGTGCTAGAGAACTAAGGTGGTGGGAGACCCAGTATGGGGGTCTGCAAAGACCCCTCCCCTAGGCACTGCTGTACCATTAGGCCTCAAGCCCTACTCTACCTGCCACTTGTCATTAATAGCACCATCTTCTCTTACTTTCAAGGACTTTCATAGGAACTGGGGTTTAAATGTCCACATCATTTTCAATTGTGGCCACGTGACTAGTCTCCTCCATGCATTGTGAGAAAGGCTGGGCATCTTCCCATCATGAGCAGTCGTTGGCTCTGATTCACAGCAACCCCATATGTGTCAGAGTAGAACTGTGCTCTGATCCTCTGGGTTCTGGTTGGGTTCAGCCAATGGGAAGTCCCGTTGGGAAATGAGAAAGTAAGAGGAGGGAGGGGTTGGGGTATTTATTACTATGGTCCCTCCTTTGTAGGTTGCTTCAGACTTAACATGTCTCTCAAACCCAAACTGTCTCCCAAAACTCAGGAGCAGCCCCCTCCCTCTTCCCATTAGGTCTAGAGTGGTAACACTGCCCAGCCACCCTCACCCCACTGCAAGCTCGGGGGTGCTGCTTTGCCCCAGTGTCCCTCAGCCCTGAGCTACCCTACTCTAACTAGTCTCTTCATTACACTCTTGTCTATTATCCTGTTTGACTGATGGATACACTGACGTATGTTGGTATCTGCACAGAAAAATCTGGAAGGATATACACTAAACTATTGGAGAAAGTTGTCCTTTGGATGTAGGGGATATGAGGAACGTTCATTGCTGGTTTTCAGCAGTGCTGTAACATTTGGATTTTTAGATTAAGCATACATTTTTATAAGCAGAAGAAAACCATGGGAAAATGAGTTAAAATATTAAAGGGTTTCACAGTCGCCATACAGACTCAGGGGCACATTTTCATTCGGAGGAACCCAGTTAGAATGTTTCTGGAGGACCCCTAATCCCCGGCCCCAGCTGCTCCCAGACACCCCTCGTACCTCAGGTGTGTAAACATAGGCCGCTTGGAAACCCCCAGAAATAAATGCTCTTGCAACGAAGAGAAGCATAGTGAGGACATTTCTAGATGGGGGGCAGAAAACAGATGTGCAGGTATTATTCTGTGAACTTGTTTTGACGAAGCCTAGGCAATATGTGCACCCTAGAAACTGGCAAAGACCACCCCCCACAGCATACACTCCTGCAGGTATGCAGGCACATATTCCAGTGCCATCTCTAAAGGCCAGCTTTTATAAGTGTTTCCTTCCCCAAACCCCAGGTTGAGAAATGGACACAATCTGAGGTGCTCAGATTAGAGGTAAGATTGGAGGGAAGCCCTAGAAACAATCAAAAGCCCAGACAGGAACTTTCTCAGCTGAGCTAGGGAAAGAAACTTCAGTCCAGTATCCCTAAACGTCAGTGCCATCGTTTCCAGAGGTGTCCCAGATGCCAGTATTTCAGGGTCCAGGCTCTGTATCCACCCTTCCTCTGGCAAGGGTCAAGTTCTGATCAAGTTTGGTCTGGAGACCCTCAGAGTTCAAGAGAAATATGAGTCATTTCCGCATTTTGAGGATGGAAAAAAAAAAATCTCAAAACAGGATTACAAAACAGGGTCTATTTTAAATCTTTCCCTTGGACAAATTAACGCGTTAGCACACATATACATTAAACAGCTACATGCCTGGTCTCATTTGGAGATATCAAAAGTTTAAATGTGATGTCATCCAAGTGAGACCTGGGCCCAAGTGACCTCCCGCGCAGCCCCCCCCCCGATCTTCTAGTCAGGGTACACAGCTATGCACCTCAGTTCTAGCACGTGACTAGCATGGAAGATGGATGAGCCTCAGATAACATCAGGGAGGTATGCTCTACAGGCTGCAGGCCCAAAGAGCCACCTAGAAATACACTTTGGGACCAAAGAGAGCTGGCTTATGACTCACCTTCCAACACACATAAACAGCGAGAGGCTGCAGAGGAAGAAGATGGTGAAGCACAAGGCCATGGTCTTCCTGCGGCCCAGACGGTCGATGATCCACAGAGTCACGAGGACACCTGGAAGGGGATCAGGGGCACTGTGGAGGCAGCCTCTGATGAGGCCCCAAGAACCCCACCTCCCGGTCTTCAAGCCTTGTGCAGTCCCCTCCCTTTGAGTGAGTGCTGGACCTTCTAATCCAAGGAATGGTATGGCACTTCGAAGCTGAGGTTATAAAAGATGTGACTTTGCTTGCTGGGACCTCTCTCTGGCTCTTCTCAGATGTGTGCCGTGATGGAGGGTCACCTGACAAAGAAGCCAGGACAGCCTCTGGCCAAGAGCCAGTGAAGAATCTAGGCCCTCTATCCTACAACCCTCAAGAAAAGCAAATGTGGATCTTGCCCCAGAGGAGCTTTCACAGGAGACTGCCAACACTGGGCCAACACCTCAAACATAGTAGTGTGAGAGATACTGAAATAAAGGCCCACTCCCAGATTCCCGAGGCACAGAAACTACAATAGTAAATGCCTATTACTTTGAGCCACTACATTTTGGGTTAACTGTTGTTGTTGTTAAGTGCCGTCGAGTTGATTCCAACCCATAGCGACCCTGTATAGGGTTTCCAAGTAGCTGCTGGTGAGCTTGAATCACCAGCCTTGCAGTTCAAACGACACTGCAGACTGATGCATTAGCCCACAGCACCACAACTAGTTCTGCAGGAATGGATAACCTAACAGGTAGTAGCCAAAGAATCTGAATAGTGGCATTCACTACATTCAGGTGTGATACCTCAGCTGGAAGTCAGACACGACTGAGTTCCAAAGGCTTTGTCTCACCTATATCTAACTCGCTGTGTGGTCTTTTGCTAGTCTCTTGCTTTCTCTGAGCCTGTTTCTTCAAATGGAAAATGGGAATAAATAAAAACAACTCCCTACCTCAGTAGAGGCCGTATAGCATGTTGTTAGTACTGCCAAGTTGTTCAGACTCATAACGACCCTGTATAGGGTTTACAAGGAGTAGCTGGCAGGTTTGAACTGCTGACCTTGTGGTTAGCAGTCCAGTGCTTTACCCACAGTGCCACACCAAGCTTGTTAATATTTAGCATAATTAAAATTTAGGCTAAACACTTTTACATCTATTATTCTGTGTAATCTTCAAAACTCCCCTCTTGAGGGTTAGAAATGTAAAGGTGGACATTTTGTAGCAAAAGGAGGGGAGTGATTGACTTTGCAGTCCAGGAGCGGAGGTCCCTGAAACCATCAAGGAAGACGAGCAGAGTGTGGTACCCTACCTAGAAAAGCAGTGACACCAGGGATGGAGGCAGAGATGACAACGTGGAGAGATGGAGTGGCTAGGAACTCTAGACCCAGAGAGGGAAAGGGGCTGTGTGCTTATGACCGAGGGGCAAGCTTGCAGGGTATGCCCTTTGTTTGGTTGATGATGCATGGAGGGGATTGTAACCATGGCAACGAAACAATATACACTAGGATGAATGTAAAGCTAATGTTCTTCCATGTAAACTAGCACATAATTCACAGTAAGATATTTTTTAAAATATCTTACTCCTCTAGAGTAAAAGTTATTCAATCAATAAATGAAGTGCCTACTACATGCCAGGGATTGTTCTAGAAGCATAGATGTGTTGGTGAACAAAGAAAAATAGCAAAACAATTACCCTAATAAACAAGGGGAAAAAAAAATTCGAGTTTGAGAGGTCAACTAGTTATTCCTCGGGAATTGTATATAGGGTCACTGAGTCAGAGTCAGAACTGACCGGAGGGCACTTAACAACAAGGGGAGTTGCCAAGTGAATAGTAATGCTGAGTTTAACTCTCAAGCCTTTCATCTTACACAATAAGCTACAGGGAAAAGGTTTTAGAAGAAAGGTAGTGGAAACAAGAGTGAAGGTTCTGGGTGGGGTCACGGTTTTTATTTCAGCTCTATCAGCTGTCTTTACGTTTCCAGAGAAGCAGCATCTAGGACAAGAGGCAAGCACAAGATGGTCACTGAGTAGGAAGTGAGGGAAGGAAGGGTGCAGAGTCCTGGTGTGGCGCTGTAGGATAAGCACTCAACCACAAGGTCGGCGGTTCAAACTCACCAGCCACTCCTCAGAAACGCTATATAGGGCTCTACGAGTCAGAGCCAACTCAATGACACTAAAACAAGAAGCAACATCGAGCCAGTAAGACGCCCTGGTGGCGCAGTGGCTAAGCATTTGCTAACTGAAAGGTCGGTGGTTCAAACTTACCAGTCACTCCATGAAAAAAGATTTGGCAGCTTGTTTCCATAGATCGCTGTTGTTGCTGTGCACCATTGAATCAATTCTGATTCACAGTGATCCTGTTTAGGGTTTCTGAGAATGGCTGGTGGTTTTGAACTGACAAGCTTGTGGATGCCAGCCAGTTCAGTGCTTATCCTACAGCACCATATCAGGGTTCTCCATAATATTGTTGTTGTTTTTAAGTGCTGTTGAGTCAGTTCTGACCCATAGCGACCCTGTATAGGATTTCTGAGGAGCTGCCGGTGAACTTGAACCGCCGGCATTGCAGTTCATACCAACTTTGCAGTCCAGCGCATTAACTGCAGTGCCACACCAGGACTCCCCCATAAAGATGGTTGTTGTTTTAAGTGCCGTTGAGTCAGTTCCAACCCATAGTGACCCTGTATAGGGTTTCTGAGGAGCAGCTGGTGAGCTTGAACCACTGAGCTTTCAGTTCAAATGGCTTTGCAGTCTGGCATCACCCTACAAAATCCTATGGGGCAATAACACATGAGATCACTATAAGTTGGCATCAACTCAACTACAGTGGGTTTCCTGGTATGAAGTAAGTTACCACTGTGGGCAACTGGTATGAACTCCTAGTAAGGGACTCAGGGATACTGTCTGCAGTAACATGAACCCTAGCATTTTCTCATCTAATGAGCAGGGAAGCTGGGGTATTTACAAATCAATTCCTGCAGTCTTTGGTTGAGGGTTACTCCCAGGTGTTAACTCCAGTGCCCAGGAGAAAGCCGTCAGTCCCAGAGAAGCAGATCCTGATCATTGCAAATTGCAGATACAGTTTCTGGTCTGCTGGGCAAGTGATTTCATCTTTCTGAGCCTCAGTGTCTTCAGCTGTTAAGTGGGAATCATTATACTACAAGATTAAATGAGATGGCATCTGTAAAGCATTTAGCACCAGGTCTGGTATATAAAGGAGCTCTAGTAGCATTGTGGTTATGACTTGGGCTGCTAATCTCAACGTCAGCAGTTCAAAACTACCAGTGGTAGTTGAGGCTTTCTGTTCCTGTAAAGATTTACAGCCTTGGAAACCCTATGCAGGATCACTGTGAGTCGGAACCGACTCCACACCACATAACCACCACCACCACCTGGTATACAATAAGCACTCAGTAAGTACTAGATGTTATTACTGTCATTGTTATTGTCATTACTTTTCAAGGAAAACATAGCTCACCTTTGCATTCTATGAGATTGGGATTTTCCACAGCACACTCATCTTTTCCGGTATGATTGGTTTGGGAGGCAATTCTCCACAAGTCTCAATATTTCTTGTGAGCAGGCCTTATGGGCAAAGGCGTTCGCTGCCCTTTTGTTCAGACTATAATTTCAAGGATGTTTGTATAACCAAAAGCGTTGGAGGACAGAATTCGTGTCTTTTTCTGGAGCAAAGGGCAGATTTATTTACTGACCCATAATTAAGAATGAGCTCACTCTTGGCTTGATATAGATTTGAATTCTCTTAGTTTGGAGTTCTTCAGTTGTGTTGCACAACCACAGCAGGTGTAGTACCTGTCTGGGCTCTTTGTTTCACTCCCATGGGACTTAGGGGTAAGGGGAATTGATGACAATATACTGCTCATGCTACTTGCTGTACCATGAACAACAACTTCCTTAGTCTCCCACCCAGGAGTCTCATGTCTCCTGCCAGCATGCACACAACTGGGTGGGTACATTTGTTAACAGTCTTCAAACCCAAAACCAAACTCACTGGCAACCCTAGAGAACAGAGCATTACCGGCCCAGGGGGGTTCTGAGGCTGTGTGGCGCTGTAGGATAAGCACAATGTTGGCAGTTCAAACGTACCAGCCACTCTTTGAAAACTCTATACAGGTTTGCTATGAGTCAGAACAGACTCACAGCACTTAACAACAACAGTGTTAACAGAAGCAGACATTTTTTTCTCCCACAGAGTGATTTTGGGTAGGGTAAAAGCTCAAACCCCACCCCCCTTCACAATTCTTGCAAACTTGTAGCTAAAGTTGAAGGGGAAAAAATCCACTGCTCCCCTAGAAATGAGATTTGCTTTTGAATAACAGCAAATTAAGCCAGCATTCACGAGGACACCAGCAGCTCTGTTCTCAGGTTTCCCTGCCCCAGCCCCACCTCATATAAGTGCCTTACCTGGGAACTCAGAGAGGGTGGTCCACAGCAGGTCCATGTAATCACCCTCATTCAGGTACTCACAGGCCAGGCTGCATTTGACCTCTACTCTCTTCTTCTGGTTGGAGACTTGTGGGAGGGTAGACAGAGAGAGAGAAAGAGCTGTGTACAAGGCTTATTTTTCTTTTAAACTTTTTACTGTGAACTGAGTGAAGGTTCACAGACAAGATCATCAGCTTTACATTCAATAAATGGTACACTTTGTTTCATCTCAATGATTACAATCCCTTCCCTGCAACAACAGTTATTCTACTTCTTTTCAGTGGCTCCTCATTTACATATTATATTTCACAAGTGAACAAAGCAAAAATACTTGATGTGCACATACAAAACAAAACAAAAAAAATGTATATTCATTTAAATATCCAAAGGATAAATTGTAATTGTCACAACTATAATTGTATAACTAAAAAGGGGGAATAGTTTATCTTTAATTTCAGGAACAGACGATCCTGACCATCAAGAAGGAAGAGCATGAGTACAGTATGAGATTCCTACCTAGAAAAGCAGTGACAGCAAAGATAGTGGCAGAGGTGGTGGCATGGAGAGACAGAGTAGCTGTAGACTCTAGACCCAAGGATTGAGTAAGGCTGTGTGCCTGTAGGCAGGAGGCTGACTTGCAGAATGTGCCCTCTGACCCACTTATTATTATTATTATTATTTAAGGTTTTTATTGTGGATTGAGTGAAAATTTACAGGGCACATCATCAGTTTTACATTCAACAAATCATATACCTTGTTTTATTACAATGCCTATAATCCCCTCCATGTACCATCAGTTAACAGTATTTCTCGCTATCCAATTTAGCTTTTTAAAAAACAAAACAAAACCCCACTCAGGCATATATAATAATTTACACTACCAAAGGTCACATTCTGTAAGTCTGCTCCTGGCCACCAGCTCTTAGTCCCTCTCTTAGTCCATGAATCTAGAGTCCTCAGTCGCTCCTCCTCTCCATGCCCCCATCTCTGCGCTGCTGCTTCTCTGGATAAGGAGGTCCCGCATTCTATTTGTGTGTTCCTCTCTTGATGGTCCTAGGGTCCTCTGTTTCTGGACCGTAAGATCAACCACTCTTTTTTTGTTACCAAACTTCTACCTTTACATTTGTGACGGTCGCGATTAGTCATGATAACAATTATTCACTATTAAATCTTACGAATCTTATCCCCATCTCTTTTCATCAGACCCATCTAGACAAGATGATAACTATTCAGTGGGGACTCTTTCTTTTCCCCCATACTCTTAAACCAAACTCCCTCTTGAAACCTTGTAAGCCAGTCACTTCATGCCTTTATTACCCCCTCATTTTAGGTAGCCAGTGTCTAAGTTGCCCGTCCCTATCTACCCTGTGTACAGGGTGGATAGCATTGATACTTGATGTGAAGACACTTTCCCTCTCTGGTATTTAGAGTAACTACCGCTCTGAGTATAGGTCAGGTTCATCATGAAGATGTATCTTCTGGCACTGTAGCTGTTCCAGTCTGCTTGTCCTTTCTAGTGTGAATGTTTTACCTCATAAGGTTGTGGATGGGACTCAGGATTCCACCTAAGGTCCTATACTCTGTAAAGGCTTTGCATGAGGCCTATTTCACAGGGCAAGTTGTAGAACCTAGTTATAGGCTGATGGCGGGTTTACAAGTTTTCTCTAATCATGTTTCCCAACATTCCTTTTTATCCCATTCAAGTGTCTATTTTACAATAGTAGGCAAGGGAAACTAATATTCATAAGGCAGTCAAGGATTTTAGTACTATTTACCTTCTTCA
>NW_006408660.1:1476144-1509605 GCF_000296735.1 Chrysochloris asiatica
GTTTTAATTGGAAACTGTCTCTTTAAATTTCAAGGAGATCTGTGTGCATGCGTAGTAGAACCCTCCGCGGGTGGAGCTGGGATGTCCACCATATCAGGCACCCCTATAGTCACCAGAATGGAGGTGCTCAGACAGCAAGGGACCAATGAACAGGCACCAAAAGATAAGAATGTCCACACCTTTATCTCTGCAGTTCTGTCAGGCATCCGTGGCTGCTCTGATCCTTCTCCCGCTTGGTCTCACTCAAGATGGCGGCTCCTGAAGCAGCTGAGTGTCCTGAACTAGAAAGCAATGGAGTTCTTGCTTCTGCCACAAATTCCCCTAGCTGTAAGTCTTCCAACCTTCTAAATATTCCTTTCTATGTGGTTCAGAGTTCTGGGACCATCCCCTGAGCCTGCTTGGTCAGGTATTCTGTGTTGTTGCTGATGGAACTCCTTTATTGCACTTCCACCTGATCTGCCATCTTGTTTGTTCTCTGTGTACAAGGCTTTGAATCAGACCTTTCTGCACTACATGCCTCCTCCTCTGGGTGTGAGATAGGTAGGGTTTCCATCTCTAGGTATGGGAAGAGCCACACAAACTGCTTTGAATCCTGACCCGTAGTAATACCACGTGATCTCTCTGAGTATCAGATACCTCATTAAATTGGGCCTAAAAGAGCTCTAGTAGCGTAGTGGTTATAACTCGGGTTGCAAACTGCAAGGTCAGCAGTTCAAAACTACCAGTTGTTCCACAAGAGAAAGATGAGGCTTTCTGCTCCCGTAAAGATTTACAGCCTTGGAAACCCTGTATAGGGTCCCTATGAGTCGGAACCGACTCCACGGCACACAACAACAGCAGCAATGAAACAGCTGTGCAAGGTAGTTGAGAGAATGAAAGCCGTCTGTGGATATGAATGTGCTTAGCTCAGGGGCTTGTACTTCTTCCAACACAGATTGGGGTGTTTTTTCGGACTGCCAAAAGAATAACCCAATCTGTGTTGGAAGAAATGCAGCCAGAATGCTCACTGGAAGCCAGGATGGCCAGACTTTGTGTCTTATACTTCGGATATATTATCAGGAGAGACCAGTTGCTGGAGAAGGGTATCATATTTGGTAAGGCGGAGGGTCTGAGAAAAAGAGGAAGACCCCCAGCAAGATGGATTGGCACAATGGCAGCAGCAGTGGGCTCAAACGTAGCAATAGTTGTGAGGTTGGCCCAGGACTGGGCATTGTTTCATTCTGTTGTGCATAGGGTTGCTATGAGTCAGTATCGAATCGATGGCACCTAACAACAATGCTAGTAGTTACATCCTACATGATTCAAAAAGACATATGCATGAAATAAAATGATAAATTTATGTTATTGGGCACATAATGTATACAGATTTAAATTAAGTCAGATACCCCTCTGCTTAAAACTCTGATGACCCCTCGTGTCAGAGTCAAAGTCAGAGCCTCTAAAGTCTCCATCACTTCCTTGGTCCAGCCTTTGACTTCTCCCAATCACACCATTCCAGTCACAATGGTCTCCTTGCTGTTCCTTCAAGTGCAGCATATTCCTGTCTCAGGGCCTTTGCACTGCCCACTCCCTCTTCCTGGATCATATTTCTCATATCCCATGACTAATTTCCTAACCTCCTTCCAGTTTTTCTTTCAATATTACCTTCTCATTGAGCTCACCCTCTGCTTTACCTTCCTAACTCCTGCCCCTTTACCCTGCCCTGTGATTTTCTTTTTTTCCATGTCATTTGTCAGCAAATACCATGGTCTAAAATGGGTGAACATGTGCTGCCAAGTGTACCCTAGTGGTGCAAGGTTAAGCATCTGGCTGCTAACCGGAAGGTTCCAGCAACTCCATGGAAGAAAGTCTAGTGATCTGCTTCCATAAAGATTACAGTTTAGAAAACCCTATGGGGCAGGCCTAACAAGAGTGCATCCTTATGGGTTATCTCCACCTGTAATTGTCTTTGAGCTGTTTTGTTGTTGTGATGTGCCCTGGTGGCACAGTGTTTAAGTACTGGACTGCTCTGTAAGGTTGGTGGTATGAACCCACCAGTCACTCCACGGGAGAAAGATGAAGCAGTCTGCTTCCATAAAGATTGTCATTGGTGGTGTTGTTAAGTGCCATCAAGACGGTTCCAACTTACAGCAACCCTGTATAGGGTTTCTGAGGCATGGCTTTGAACTGCCAACCTTGCAGTCCAGTTGCTTATCCAGTGTTTATCCTACAGAACCACACCAGAACCCCATAAATATTTGTAGTTATTAAGCAACTTTATGCAGGGTTTCTGAGAAGTGGCTGATGGGTTTGAACCATAAAGATTATACATAGTCTTAGAAACCCTAAGAGGACAATTCTGCTCTGTCCTGTAGGGTTGCTAGGAGCCGACTGGACTGTAGTACGTAGGTGCCATCAAGTTGATTTTCAACACACAGTGACCCCATGTGACAGAGGAGAGCCACGCCATGCAGTTTCCTAGGCTGCCATCTTACTGGAGCAGAGCACAGGTCTTCCTCCCACGGTTAGAACTAGCAACCTCTCAGTTAGCAGCTGAGCACTTCACCACTGCATCACCAAGTTTCCTTTGAACCATTTTAAAACTCTGCAAATTGAAGAAATCAGTTTGATAGTAATGGAAATGCTCCTTGTTTATCGACATGCAGGTAGTGTTTGGTGGTGGCATGGTTTGCTATACTCACTGCTGCAGATATCTCCTGCTTGGAAAATCTCTGTGGTGAGCAAAACTAGTCCATAGTAAGAAAACGCATTGGAAAACCTGCCAGGAAGTAAACAAGAAAGGGAAGGAAATGAATGAACACAGAAACACAAGCCCCCCCCCCCCTTCCCCATCTCCTCCACAGCATGGGGGAGCAGTCTTTGACGCTGTATTGTTAACCACAAGGTCAGAGGTTCAAATCCACCAACCGCTCCACAGGAGAAAGGTGGGGCTTTTTGCTCCCATAAAGAATTTCAGCCTCCGAATCCCTAGGCAGGGTGGCTGTTGAGTCGGAATTGGCTCCATGGCGGTGGGCGTGGTTTGACTTTGGTTTGAAGTGGGTAGGAAGGCAGTAGGTATGAAGCATGTTGTTATGTGCCATCCAGTCGATTCCAACTCACAGTGACGCTCTAGGACAGAGGAGAAGTGTCCCCTAGAATTTCTAAGGCTATAATGTTAAGGAAGCTGACTTCCACATCTTTCTCTGCTTGAGCAGTTGGTGGGTTGCTAATTTGGTTAGTAAGCAAGTGCTTATCCCCTGCACTGCCAGAGTGCCTTCTCATAAAGATGACAGCCTATGGGTAACCTATGGGATAATTTTATTCTGTCCCACAGGTTCGCTGTGAGTCAATGCTCAGTTGACAGCATGCAAGAATATCTTTAAGGGCATCTTCTATTTATGACCTGCAATGTAGGTTTTCCCTTTAAAATACCAATATAAAGTTTCCTTTCAAAATATATGTTTCTGCCTAAAATGTGAGTCAAATTAAAGAAAAAGATTTTTTAAATTTGTAGTTCAGGTGATACTGAGAGATAAGGCAAAAACCAGCAAAGTGATACCCAAACGAATGAATTTTGCAAAAGAAAAGACCCAAGCATGTATCATATTAAAACAAAACTGAAAGCATGGTGCCATGGAGGAGTTAACAGTGACTGACAAACAGCTCTTACCATATAAACCACAGCAACAAAGTTGTCCATCTAAACTGGGGTGTGAAAAGGTCTCGCATTTTGCCTCGGTCTTCCTGTGTCAAGACAAAGACAGGTGGTTTACTCTACTTGCTGGTAAGAGGAAGCTGGCTGGTGTCCTGAGATGGCAGGCGTGTGTGTGTGTGTGTGTGTGTGTGTGTGTGTGTGTGTGTGTCTGTAGGAGGTGGTCACCCACTCTACCAAGAACGCAGTTTCTTGTGGGTGGGGCATGCAGGGCTCTGGAACCCAGGACTCAAATCCCTGGCACTGCAGCTGAGGATACTGATACAGAAAGGCAGAGCCAGTACCCTCCACCTCCACTCTGTCCCTGCAGCTGGGACATTGGCCACGTTTACTTCCTGTCAGTCCCGGCACTGACCTGTCTGGAGATGATGAGCTTTCCCAGTGGCATGGGAGCTCCGTTTTCTGTCGCTATCCTCTTTAAGGTTGTGATGGCCTTTTCCTGGTTCCCGGACAGCACATCGTACCGCGCACTCTCTGGCAGCCACTGTGGGGACAGGAGACCCAGTGGTGCCCGGTGAGGGCAAAAAAGAACGTGGATTCCCAGCCATGCACTCTCATCTGTGTGTGGAGCCAGAGACCTGGGTGTGAATTCTGTCTCTCTGGTCATAAAACGTTGAGTCGTAATTTTACCTCTCTGTGCTCCATTTCCTCATCCATAAAATGGGACAATCATTGATCTGACCTCTTAGGGTTGCTGAGAACATTCACTGAGATAATCCAGTCTTCAGCGCAGTGGCTGACATGGGGTTGATGGCAGCTAATAGTATCATCACTGTTGCTATTACACATAGATTTACTGTCAGAGTCCCAAGAAGGGTGGAATTAAGACTGGTGGCACTGTAAGATAAGCACTGTGCTGCTAGCCAAAAGGTTAGTGGTTCAAACCCACCAACCACATCTCAGAAACCCTATCCATGGCCATTCTGAGTCAGAACCAACTCGACGGCACTTAACAATTACATACTGGTGTGGCGCTGTGGCATGAGAACTGGATTGCAACCCACAAGTTGACAGTGCAAACCCACCAGGAAACCCTATCCAGGATCGCTCTGAGTCAGAACCAACTCAGCTGCACTTAACAATATTCCATCATCATCAGATATCTCACCCTCATCCCAACCTGGGCATCTAGCATCATCTTGCAAATCCAGCCCAAGAAATCAGGTACAGTAGAGCCCAACCCTAAGTAATCAAAAAAATACATTTCTGTTTAAAAAAAGAGCAACAGCAAGCTTAGTGGAATAGTTGAGCAATCACATGACCTGGATCAGAGGATCTGGTTCTAATTATAATTCTGGCTCTAAATTGCTGGGTGTTCTTGGGTGAGTCAATCCATCTCTCTGTGCCGTTTCCACATCAGTAAAACAGGATGCCACATGGATTGTGAAAGTCCACAAAATTCTTGCTTTGTGTTCCAGACCCCAGAGTTGTTCTGAGAAATGGCTTCCCAAGGAAGGACTGTATTTCCCAGTCTCCCTTGCAGCTAGGTGAGGCCACGTGATTTGTTTTCACCTATGGCATATGAGCAGAATATTCCTGGTATGGCGCTGTAGGATAAGTACTGGACCACAAAGTCAGTTTGAACTGCAAGGTCGGCAATTCAAACCCACCAGCTGCTCCTCGGGAACCTATATAGGGTTGCTATGAGTCGGAATCAACTCAACAGTGCTAAACAAAAACAACAAGGTATTTGAGAGGTGAGTATGCCATCTCCATCTGCTGCAGACTCTAAAGACTTAGAGGATGACAGAGGCACAAGCTGGAAGGAACCTGGGCCCAGAGTCTCATGTGCTAACCAGCAACACCCATCTGGACTATGAAGTGAGTGAGAAACTCCTCATGTGTTAAGCTAGTGAATGTGTGGGCTTTATTTGTTACAGCAGCTGGTGTCATTCTAACTAGTGTAGGTTAATCACATGGTGATTGGGAGGAATACATATGCCAATACATGGAAAAGCCTAGCACAGAGCCTGCCTCATAGTTCAGCTCAGGAATTATGTTGTTGTTGTTGTTAGTGCCGTTGAGTCCGCTCTAACACATGCGGCTTTGTTCAGGCTTTCCAAGGCTTTAATCTTTACAGGAGCAGAAAGTCTCATCCTTCTCTTGCAGAGTGGCCAGTGGGCTTGAACCACGGGCTTACAGTCCAGTGCTTATCCTATGGAGCTACTATACTCCCTAGGAATTATTACCAGGAATTCATGCAGTATTTACAACAGAGGAGACTCACCACCATGCATGCTCATTTTGGAGCCCCCTGTGGCTATAAAGTGCTTCCTTTGTGACATGCACATGAAATGATAAATGTATAAGTGGATATTGTGAAGGGACATGATTTCTGCTGAGCTGAGATGGACTGATCATTTGAGCACCTGGAACCAGCCATACCTGAAGTCAACTGTTTAAGTTTCTTTCATAGGTCTATCACTCGCTTTTACTCAAGCCATTTTGGATTGGCTTTCTGTCCCTTGCAACATAAGATTTCCAAGCAATCAAATACAGTCACTTTAAATGTAACTCATGCAGAGGGAAGGCCACTGCCTTCCCCATCCCCAGCTCTCTCCCTGGAGGACAACCCAACAGTGTCTGTGTGAAGAAAGACAACACCCAGTACTGGGTCTACCTCAGGTCCCACTTGCTGTCTCATCTCCTGACTTTCCTAAGGAAACTTGCCAGGTGGCTTTGGCGCCTTTCCTGATCCCTTCCAATCTATGAAAGCTAGTGAACAGCAGGGACCAGGGAGCAAAGGCTAAGATCTCATAAAGGATACCTACAAAACACAGGATAGCAAAGAGGAGGAGCGGAAGAGCTGAGAGGAGGAGCAGCCAACGCCAGCCCAGGGTAGGCATCACAAACACAGCCAGGACCACCTCGAACACTGTCCCAATGGCCCAGAAGACCTAACACAAGAAAATTGAGGTCAGTGGCAGGGCAGCATGGACAACACATGTAAACACAGCTACATACAGGATCATGGAAAACAAGGGCATCCGAGTGCTTACCCACTGGGTCAATGGGATCAGCAAGATTAGAATGACCATCCCTTTTCCTGTGGTCCATATGATTAGATTATGACCATTATGTTGTCCCACTCCTGAGGGTACCATTCACCTTGTATAATATTTGTATGGGGTCCCCAGTAGTTGTACAACGTGGCAGTTCTGATTAAGGAGATCAATATGGTCAGGCTGTCTGAGGCCCACCATGCTGATACCTATCTCCTTCGACCAACAGTGCCCAGTATTCTTGATCAGAATGCCTCTTCCCTGTGAGGGGAAATCTCTGCTTGTCTATATGATATCACTTGCCCCCTTTTCCCACTTTGCTCTCTGTGTGGATGACATCCACAGACTCCTTTGTCCCCTGACTTCCCATTTGGTCCAGGTAATAGGGAGCCCTACAAAAGATGGAAGGGAGGAGAGAGACGGTTGGAGCATTTATCCTCCCTGCAGGGTGGTCATGGTCAGCTGAAGGTCGTGACCCTGTTGGGTGGCCTTCACCATACACCTCTCTCTTGGACTGCTAATTACATCCTCAATTTGTCCCTGGGTGGTGCAACTGGTTAACATGCTTAGCTGCTGATTTAAAGGTTGATGGTTCAAGTTCACCCAGAGTTACCTAAGAGAAAGACCTAGCATCTACTTCCACAAAATCAGCCATTAACAACTATAAACTACAGTTCTACTCTGACACACATGGGGGTGCCATGCGTCAGAACTGACTCAACAAACAACTGTTTTGGGGTTTTTTTGAGAGAGGTTGGACCCCCTCAGACCTAGGGTGTTGACACCCCTGAAGGGATTTTATAAATAGTCTCTTTATTAAATCTTCCTCAAATTATCCCAGTTTAAGTATGTTATACTTAAGTATGGAATCCTGGTGTGGCGCTGTGGGTTAATGGGCCAATCTGCAAAGCTGTTTGAACTGCAAGGTCGGTAGTTCAAGCTCACCAGCTGCTCCTTGAAAAACCTATACAGGGTCGTTATGGGTCAGAACTGACTCGACGGCACTTAACAACAACAAATACTTAAGTATGCTGTCAGAGTCCTGCTGTCGCACTGTGGGACAAAGCACTGAAGGTTGGCTGTTCAAATTCACCAGCCACTCCTCAAAAACCCTATATAGGGTCACTATGAGTCGGAACTGACTCAACGGCACTTAACAACAACAACAAGTATGCTATTGTTTCCTGCTGGGCCTTGAGTTACTACACAACTCTGGTCCATTGTGGATCCTGGTCTTCCAGTTTCCTCGTCAGTTTTGGGGGTCCCCCAATCCCCTTTGGATTAAACTAACCACAGTATGTTTCTGTTGATGACAGCCAGGGATGACAGTCAAAATGTCTACCAACCAGTACAGCAAGGACACTGACCCATCAGAATGATGGGTGGGAGTCTTGGAATAGACCCTGCTTCACTCTACTTGTACCAAGAATTAAGTCTTTGGTTGCTGGGTCATGGGGAGGCGTAGGGAACACTAGGAAGAGCAAGATGTCAGGCAACAAGAGCTGTCAGAGTTCATGATTAATTGATGCATTTACATATTTAAAACAACTCATTTGCCCATTTCAGTGAGGACCAACTGGTGCAGAAGAGGATGGAGTCAGGGTGGTTAGCTTGGTCAGTGGGTGAATGTGATCCATATTCTCAGTGTGGTCACTGTGGTTGTCACTATGGACATTAGTCTGTTGATGTTGTTAGATCCTGTTGTGTCAGTTCCAACTCACAGCGATCCTATGCACAACAGAACAAAACCCTGCCCTGTCCTGTGCCAGCCTCACAATGGTTGCTATGTTTGAGCCCACTGTTGCAGCCACTGTATCATTCCATCTCATTGAGGGTCCTCCTCTTTTTCACTCACTCTCTATTCTACCAAGCAGTGTCTCACTAAGGAAAATCAACTAGTTCATTGCACGAAAGAGGAGCTGTTTGGCAATTGTGTATTTGCCTGAGTTCTTTCAGATCATACTTGGAAAATGGGTCACATGACCCTGGACCAGCTGGGCCAGGAGTGTTTGAAGGCAGGAGTAGAGGCCACAGTGAAACAGTGGTGGCTCCATGGTAGAAATGCTCACCTTCCATGTAGGAAACTCTGGTTCAATCCCCACGCAATCTATTTCATAAATAACCACCATCCATCTGTCAGTGGAGGCTGGTGTGTTGCCATGATGATGAACAAGTTTCAGTGGAGCTTCCAGCGTATAATGAAGTAGGAAGAAAGGCCTGGCGATCAGTCAGTTGGAACCCTCTAGATCACAGTGGTCTGACCATAGGGATGGTGCAGGACCAGGCAACTTTTCATTCTGTTGTGCACGTGGCCACGATTGGCCAAGGGCCAACTCCATAGCAACCAACAGAGGTGGCCATACATGAAGCTCTCACGCAGACCTGGGCCAGTCTGGGCAGAAACAGTGGTAGGCCTGAGACGGAATCTGACCCACATAGCTACACCAGTCAGCACTGAGACTCAGATAAAAGGCATCTCCAGTTGAAGAGCGATGGACCACCCACTACTGCCAGTTTTTAAAAGGGAGATGGTAGGTTGAATTTCTTGGTCAATTGAGGAATTTTTTCATATTGCAAAACAGTCATGTCAGAATCCACATAACCTGATCCATTGAAGTCTTTGCACCCTGTAACATTTCCATAACCCTCCTTACACTTGAGACTCTCCTCTTTCCTCTAGAGACCCAGTCTCTTCCTTCTTACCTCAATCAGCAAGATGCATTTGGCTCTGGCTTTCGTAGGAAGGAACTCAGCATACAGCGTCACCCTGGGGACCAAGATAGAAAAAAATGTTAAGAGCCAGACTGGATGAGAAGATTACAACCATCTACTGAATTGCTAGATCCATATTCCTCCAAGTGTGATCTGTGGACCACTTCCATCAGTATGTCCCGGGATGGACGTGCTGCCCACTATGCAGATCCCAGGCAAACTCACTGGATTGGGACCCAGAAATCTACATTTTAAATTAACTCCCTGAATGATTCTCATATTTGATACATGCTGGCATTGAGCTCTACCCATAACTCAGTAAATGGAGAGGAAATGGAATGATTGGATTATGGGCAACTTTAATCTAGAAATTCCCCCAGGCTTTTCTTCTGTCTCTCATGTCCCTAGTAACCTTGAAGAATACAGACCTTTAATTCTGTAGGACACCCCTCAACCTGGGTACATCTGATGGTTCCTGGTCCTCAGACTTGGGTCATGTTTGCTTGGCAGGAATAGTACAGAAATGATGCTGAGCTCTCTGGGGGCTTTGATGCTGCCATTCCATTGCTGGCTAGACTGACCCCGATCAAGTTGGTGTGTGACAAACTATCCTCCCTAAGGTTTCATTTCTCTGTTTTTTTATTAATAAGTCTTTTGTTGGGAAGTATTCTGAGATCATGCCAATATCCTGTTCTCCACAGAACCACTCTGCCTTTCAACTTAGCACCCATTGACTATTTCTGACTGAACTAACTACCATTTCAGTGGTGGTTTTATTTCCAACATTTCTTAGATCACATTCTACTATAAGGAGAACTTAACCTTCTCCTTTATATTTCTTGTAGATTTCTATTTTATTCAATAGGTTGTGACTCATGACCACCATGATTGATTTGATGCTCAGATTGTACCAGATCTGTCTGGGGGAAATCCCCTTCAGGAGAATTCCTGTGCCTGTTTTTTTTAAACCTTTTATTGTGAACTGAGTCCTAGTTTATATGGGAGAACATCAGTTTTGCACTCATCCTATCGTATTTCATTTCATTGCAATGATTATGATCCCCTCCATGCATCATCATTCAACAGTTGTTATTGTTAAGTTCCTGTGCCTTTTTTACCTCTCTCCACCATTCTCTCAGTTCTTCCTTATTTTCTGGCATAAGATGTCCAGATTCATCTTGAATTTTCCTTTCCCCAGCCCTAAAGCCAGCCATTTTTCTAATGATCACTGCTTCTTTTTGATGGAAGGTGGTGTTTAGAAACTGAGATCTGGATGCTAGTTAACGTTGCTGCTTCTCTGCTTAAATCCCTGGCTGAGATCAGACTCAATATAGAATTTTGAATCCTATGTTTCATTTGATTTATAAATAAGCATATTTCCATCATATGCGTGAACTGTGATACCCAGTTTTTTATTGAGCATCTACTATGTGCCAAATTCTGTCCTAGATGAATTGTCTCACTCAGTATACCTTCAATATAACAGTGGTTGCAAAAGAGCATATCATGGATCAATTTTTGAAATGTTACTCGCTTTTCCTACAGCACCACCATGTATAGTAGTATATATTCTAAGAGCAAAGCTATTCCCTGTCCTTAGCTGTCAAGGCTTTGTTTTTTAAATGAACTTATAGAGTCCTGATGTGGCATTGTAGGATACTGCACTGGACCGAAAGGGCAGTTCAAATTTACCAGCCACTCCTTGGAAACCCTATGCAGGGTGGCTATGAGTCAGACCGACTCGAAGGCATTTAGCAGCAACAATATAGCATGCAATCTTTTAATTCTTTCCATTTTTCTTTATAGAAGTAGTAACACTTTGCTGTTGTTATTAGGCACTGACTCATAGCAATCCTATAAGTCACAAAACAAAACCCTGCCTGGTCCTGCGCCATCCTCACAATTGTTGTTGTGTGAGCCCATTGTGGCAGCCATGGTATCAACCCATCTCATTGAGGGTCATCCTCTTTTTAGTGTGTGTGAATTATGTGATAGTTTACATGGGAGAACATTAGCTTTACTTTCATCCTATCATATAATTGTTTCATTGCCATGGTTACAATCCCCTCCATGCATTATCAAACAACCAAAGGGTATATATACCCCACAAGCCTGCCCCTCAATCATCAGGACACAGCCCCTCTCCCACTCTGGGTCTAAAGTTCCCAGCCACTCCATCTCTCCAAGTCATCATCTCTGCCTGATTCTCTGGTATCACTGTTTCTCTGGGTAGGGTCCTGCACTCTGCTCTTCTCCCTTGATGGTCCCAGGGAACTCCGCTCCCGGACTGCAAAGTTAACCACTCCCCTTCTTTTGCTACAAAACATCTACCTTTACATTTCCAGCCCTCACAGTCAGTCCTGATAGCAATTATTCACTATTGTGCCACATGAGAGCCATCCCCATCTCCTTTCAGCAGCCCCGCCCAGACAGATTGGAAACTACTCCATGGAAATATGCCCTCTGGATCCAGGCTCCCTTTTGAAAGCTTGTAAGCCAGTCACTTCTTGCCTTTGTAGCCCCCCCTTTATGGGTAGCCAATGTCCAAGTTGCCAATCCCTGTCTACCCTGGGTACCCTTCCTCTTTTTGATGACCTTCTCCTTTACCAAGCATGATGACCTTCTCCAGGAGCTGGTTCCTTCTGATATACCATATCCAAAGTATAAGAGATGAATTCTCACCATCCTTGTAACTAAGGATTATCCTGGCTTTAGTTCTTCCAGGACAGATGTGTTCTTTCTTCTGGAAGTACATGATTTATTTAGTATTCTACACAGAAACCATAATTCAAAGGCATCAGTTCTTCTCCAGTCTTCCTTATTTGTTGTCCAGTTTCCAATGCATGTGAGGATTGAAAATACCATGGCTTGGGTCAGGCGCACCTTTGTTCTCAAAGTGACATCTTTGCTTTTTAAGATGTTTAACACTTTGCAGCAAATTTGACTGCTGCTTCCATGAACATTGATTGTAGATCCACATAAAACAAAATCCTTAACAACTTCAGTCCTTTCTTCATTTATCATGATGTGGCTTATTGGTCTAGTTGTGAGGAGCAATACAAAAGTTGTTATTGTTAAGTTCCATGGAGTTGGTTCCAACTCATAGCAACCCTGCATAGGGTTTCCGAAGCTGTAAGTCTTTACGAGAGCAGAAAACCTCATCATTCTCCTCTGGAATGGCTGGCAGTTTCGAACTGCTGACCTTGAGATTAGCAGCCCAACTCGTAACCACTATGCTATCAGAGCTCCTTCAATAAATAAGTAAATAGGTATGTTGTTGTTGTTGTTAAGTGCCATCAAGTCGATTCCGACCCATAGCGATCCTGTATAGAGTTTCCAAGGAGCAGCTGGTGAGTTTGAACCACCAACCATGCAGTTCAAATAGTTTTGCAGTCCAGCGCATTAACCCACAGCACCACACCAGGACTGTGCTGTTGTTGTTGTGATGTGCCGTGGAATCAGTTCCGACTCATAGCGACCCTATGCAGGGTTTCCTAGGCTATAAATCTTTACAGGAGCAGAAAGCCTCATCTTTCTCCCGCGTTACAGCTGGTATTTTCGAACTGCTGACCTTGCGGTTCGCAGCCCAATTCGTAACCACTACACTGCCAGAGCACCTTCCAAAAAGGTATAGAAGTCAGCAAATGAGTAATTAAATAAATTGTGTTGTTGTAAATAAGTAAATAAAGAGCTCTGGTAGCCTAGTGGATTACAAACTGGGCTGCTAACCATGAGGTTGATAGTTCAAATCTACTAGCCACTCCATGGGAGAAAGAAGAGGCTTTCTGCTCTTATAAAGATTTATAGCCTTGGAAACCCTATACAAGGTCCTTATGAGTTGGAACCAATTTGGTGCCACACAACCAATAACCAAATAAGTAAATAGTTCCAAAAGTCAACAAATAATTGTTGTTGTTGTTATTTGGTGCTGTCGAGTTGGTTCCAAATCATAGCGACCTTATACACAACAGAATGAAGCACTGCCCAGTCCTGAACCATCCTCATAGTGGTTATTACACTTGAGTCCATTGCTACTGCCCCTATGTCAATCCATCTCTTTGGGGGGGGGGTCTTCCTTTCTTTTGCTGACCCTCCACTTTATCAAGCATGATGTCCTTTTCCAGGAATTGGTCCCCTCCTGACAACATGTCCAAAATACAAGAAATAAACTTTCGCCATCTTTGCTTCTAAGGAATATTCTGCATTTCTTCCAAGACAGATTTGTTTGTTCTCTGGCAGTCCATGGTATTTTCAGCATTCTTCATCAACACCATAACTTAGGCTACCTGACTGATTTCTCTTCCTTCATTTCCTCAGTTTCTTCTTCCATTCCACCCCTACCCCTCTTCCTTCCTTCTTTCTCAGAACAGATACTGCAGATGATGCCGGTATCCCAACCACAAGGATCCCTCCATTCCTACCTCTTCAGTGCAGGCCAGTCCAACTTACAGGTGCCAGAACCTGCAACTCGGCTCAAGGGCTTTCTCTAGTCACTGAAGCTTGCTTTGCTAACCTGTGTGGCAGGCCGGAAGTACCAAAGGATTAAAAGTCTACTCAACAAATAACAGCTGTCAGGTCGGAAAACTTGGAGACATGTATTACAGAGTCTCCCAGAACAAATTACTTGTATTCAAACTTAGTGCTTGGGTCTGCCTCCCATAAGACAGTCTGGAAATCTTACATTATTTTAACAGCTGCATCGTCTTCTGCATTGTGGCTGTACCATCCTTTATTTACCTGTTGTTAAGTGCTATGGAATTGGTTTTGACTGATAGCAATCCTGTATAGGGTTTTTGAGGAGCAGCTGGTGGATTTGAACTGCTGACCAATCTGTTAGTGGTCAGCATTTATCCTACAGTGCCACATCAGGTGCTACCCTCTGTGAATTAATACTTAAGATGTTTTCAATTTCTGGTGTCTCTAAGGGGTACAAGTGGTTAATGAGCTCAGCTGCTGGCTGAAAGGCTGGAGGTTCGATTCCACCCAGAGTTGACTCAGAAGAAAAGTCTTGTGATCTACTTCCACAAACGAGCCACTGAAAATATGATGAGGCACAGTTCTACTGACACATGCGGTCACCATAAGTCAGATTTAACGAGAAGGCAAGT
The DNA here is from genome assembly GCF_000296735.1 of Chrysochloris asiatica. Classification (NCBI taxonomy): domain Eukaryota; kingdom Metazoa; phylum Chordata; class Mammalia; order Afrosoricida; family Chrysochloridae; genus Chrysochloris; species Chrysochloris asiatica. The sequence goes on from NW_006408660.1 coordinate 1,490,658, forward strand.
GGTGTTTTTCAAGTTCTTATTTTTGCAATCCATGCCACAAGAAACCTCTTTTCCTACATCTGTGACCCTTATTCAGCCATTTATAGCAGGAGTTCTGGTGTGGTGCTATAGGAAGCAATCAACCACAAGGTCAATTTGAACCACATGATCAGCAGTCCAAACTCACTGATTGCTCCTTGGAAGCCCTATACAGGGTAGCTATGGGCTGGAACTGACTGAACAATATTTAACAACAACATTATGAAAATGAGCTGCCTGCTCTTCATCCAAAGTATTATGATTTTTACAATCACACTGAAGAATGAGAAGAACAGAGCAATGAAACTAGCAATGCCAATGCCAAGAGATAGCCAATACTGGTAAGCCAAAACTTATCTAAGATAAGCCAAAACTTATCTAAGTTCCCACTGCAAATGCAATGTTGTCACATTGACAGCAAGTGGCAATTAGAAGTGTGGCATTTAGATCCCATGCTTGGGAAGAAATGACCTGTGATCTACGCTGGCATTTCTTCTTGGTCTTTGGAGGGGCCAGTAATGCCCAGGATAGGTTTGTGAGTAAGCTTGCTCTAGACACAAATTTGAAGCACTTTCTGAAATCACTGACCCTCCACTTTACAAAGTATGATGTCCTTCTTCAGGTACTGGTTCTTCTTGATAACATGTCTGAAGTATGAGAGACCAAGTCTCACCATCCTGGCTTCTAAGGAACATTCTGGCTGAACTTCTTCCAACACAGATTAGTTTGTTCTTTTGGCAGTCCATAGTACTTTTTTTTTTAAATGTTTCATTGTGAATTATGTGATAGTTTACATGGGAGAACATTAGCTTTACATTCATCCTAGCATATATCGTTTCATTGCCATGGTTATAATCCCCTCCATGCATCATCAGCCAACCAAAGGGTATACCCTGCAAGCCTGCTCCCGGGCCTCAGCACACAGCCCCTCTCCCTCTCTGGGTCTAAAGTCCCCAGCTGCTCCATCTCTCCACATCATCATCTCTGCCTCCATCTCTGGTGTCACTGCTTCGCTGGGTAGGGTCCCGCTCTCCACTCTTCTCCCTTCATGATCCCAGAGACCTCCGCTCCTAGACTGCAAAGTCAATCGCTCTCCTCCTTTTGCTACAAAACGTCTACCTTTACATTTCCAACCTTCACAATCAGTCCTGATACCAATTATTTACTATTGAATCACAAGAGACCTATCTGCATCTTCTTTCATCGTCAGTCCATAGTACTTTTAATACTCTTCTACAACACTGTACCACAATTCATTGTCCTACTTTTACATGCATATGAATAAGGCTATTGAAAAATGCCACTGCTGAGGTCAAGTGCACTTTAGTCCTCAAATTGACATCTTTGCTTTTGATCACTTTAAAGAAGTCTTGTGTAGCATATTTGCCTATTGCAGCATGTCATTTGATGTCTTGATTGCTGCTTCCATGAGTGCTGATGGTGGATCCAAGCAAAATGAAGTCTTTGACAACTTCAATATTTTTCCCATTTATCATGATGTATTTATTGGTCCAACGATAAAGATTTTTGTTTTCTTAACATTGAGGTGCAACCCATGCTGAAAGCTGTGGTCTTCAATCTTCTTCAGTAAGTATTTTTAGGTTCCAGCACAGCTTCTGACAGAACTGAAGCTCACAGCACCCTCTACTGGAAATTAAAAAGAACACCAGCCCAGAGCTATTCTGTTTCTTGAGTATAACAATTAGAGATGATTGTGCTTGTTTGCATTTTCTAAAGCACAAATGATTGTTTGCAATAATAAAAATAAAGCTATCTTTAACTCCCTTATTTTAACTAAAGTCTATTCAATTTTGATGTTCCTCAACAGACATATAATAGTTTGGTATCCTAAATGTGGTCCATCTTTGCTTCTTTTTTTTTTAAGTTGTTATTGTGAATTGAGGAGCTCTGGTAGCATAGTAGTTATGAATCAGGCTGCTAATCTCAGGGTCAGCAGTTCAAAACTACCAGCTGTTCCATGGGAGAAAGATGAGGCTTTCTGCTCTCATAAAGATTTACAGCCTTGGAAACCCTGTACAGGGTCGCTATGAGTCGGAACCGACTCCATGGCACATAACCACCACCACCACCATTGTGAATTGAGTGATAGTTCACATGCGAGAATATCAGTTTACCACCATCATTTCATTACAATGATTACAATCTCCTCAGTGCATCATCATTCAACAGTTGTTGTTAAGTGCAGTCGAGTAAGTTCCGACCCATAACGACCCTGTAAAGGGTTTCTAAAGAGCATCTGGTGAGCATTCAACAGTATTTGCTTCTATTCTCTCTGGGTGTTTTTTTTTGGGGTGGGTAGTGCAGTAGAGGGGATGTATACAAAAACACTCATGAATATATAATAATTTAAACAACCAAAGGGCACATTCTGCAAGCCTGCCTCCTGGCTATCAGCACTCAGTCCCTCTGTTTCCATGAGTCTAGAGTCCTCAGCTGCTTTCTCTCTCCATGTCCTCATCTCTGCCTCCCTCACTGGTGTTGCTGCTTCTCTGGATAGGGTCCCACATTCACTCATGCTCCTCTCCCCTGGTGGTCCTAGGGTCCCCTGTTTCTGGACTGTAAGATTAACTACTCCACCATTTTTCTTACAAAACTTTTACCTTTACAGTTGTGACAGTTAAAATTAGTCATGACAATGATTTCTCACTATTGAATCATAAGAATCTTATCCCCACCTCTTTTCACCAGACATGTCTAGACAATATGAAAACTGTTCAGTGGGGACTTTATCTTTCCCTGCACACTCTTAAACTAAACTCCTTCTTGAAAACTTATAAGCCAGTCACTTTGTGCCTTTATCGCCCCCTCATTTTTGGTAGCCAATGCCTAAGCTGCCCGTCCCTATCAATCCTGTATACATAGGGGATAGGATTAATACTTGATATGAAGACTCCTGCCCTCTCCGTTGGTATTTTGAGCTACTATATCCGTAAGTATAAGTCAAGTTCACCAAATTTTATCATCTTTGCTTCTTAAAAGGAATCGAATCTGCTCAGACCTACAAGTTCAGATCCATATGTCCAGAACCATCACTAAATAAGTCCCAGGGATCCTGTGGGAACTAATAGTTTTGTGGCGGTGGTGGTTAGGTGCTATCAAGTCAGCTCTGACTCATAGCAACCCTGTGTACAACAGCAGGAAACACTGTCCAGTTTTGCATCATTCTCATAGTTGTTACTAAGTCTGATCCCATTGCTGCTTCCACTGTGTCTGTCTACCTCATTAAGGGTCTTTCTCTTTTTTTGCTGATCTTTTATTGTAGCAAGCATGATGTTCTTCTCCAGAGACTGGTTCCTCCTGATGACATGTCCAAAGTCTTGCAATCCCCACTTCTCAGGGACATTCTGACTGTGCTTCTTTCAATTCAATGTTCTTCACCAACACCATAATTCAAATGCATCAGTTCTTCTTTATTCTTTGTCTAGATTTTGCATGCATATGAGGTGATTGAAAATACTCAATGGATTGGGTCAGGCACCTTAGTCCTCAATGTGACATCTTTGCTTTTTAATACATTTGAGAGGTCTTTTGCAGTAGACTTTGCCCAGTGTATTACATTGTTTGATTTCTTGATTGCTGCTTCCATGAACGTGGATTGTGGATCTAAATAAAATGAAATCCTTGACAACTTCAATCCTTTCTCCATTTATTGTAATGTTGCTTATTTGTCCAGTTATGAGGATTTCTGCTTTCTTTATGTTGAGGTGCAATCCATACTAAAGTTGTAGTTTTCTATCTTCAAGTGCTCTTCATTTTCAGCAAGCAATGTTATGCCTTCTGCATACCATAGGTTGTTAATGCTGCCAGTTCGTCTTCATATAGCTCTTGGAATAGTCATTCAGCATACAGATTGAATAAGTATGGTGAAAGGATACAACTCTGACCCATACATTTCCTGATTTTAAACAATGCACTCTCCCCTTATTCTGCTCAGAGGACTTTTGGACCATGTACGTGTTCTACATGAACACAATGAAGTATTCTGGAATTCCCATTCTTCACAATGTTACTCATAATGTTTTATGATTCTCAGTCACAGTTAAATGTCTTTGGATAGTCAATAATACATAGGTAGACATCTTTTTGGTACTCTCTGCTTTCAGCTACGATCCATCTGATATTAGCAATGATATCTCTTATTCCATGTCCTTTTCTGAATTGGCTTGAATTTCTTTCTGGTAGTTCTCAACCCTTTTTTTATTGTCTTCAGCAAAACTTTACTTGTGTGTGATACTAATGATATTGTTTGATAATTTCTACATTCTGTTGGATCACCTTTCTTTGGAATGGACACAACTGCATAATTATGACTCTCAATAAGGTGGCCAGGTAACTGTCTTCCAAATTTCAGAGCATAGATAAGTGAATGTTTCCAATGTTGCATCAGTTTGTTGAAACATTTCAAGTGACATTCTGTCAGTTTCTGGAGACTTGTTTTTCATCAGTGTCTTCAGTGAAGCCTGGACTTCTTCCTTTGGTATCATTGGTTCTTGATCATATGCTCCCTCCTGAAATGGTACAATGACTGTATTCCTTCCATCTTCCCTTTATGCTTCCTAAATCACTCAATATTTTGTCCATAGATTCCTTCAATATTACAACTTGAAGCTTGATTTATTTTCTTCAATTTGTTCAGCTTGAGAAATGCCAAGCATGTTCTTCCCTTTTGGTTTTCTAACTCTTTGCACATTTCATTATACTTTATCTAGTCTTCTCAAGCTGGCCTTTGAAATCTCTTGTTCAGCTCTTTTACTTCATAATTTCTTCCATTCACTTTAACTACTCTATGGTCAAGAGCAAGTTTCAGAGTCTCTTTTAACTTCTGTTTTGATCTTTTCTTTCTTTCCTTTTTAAAGACCTTTTGCTTTCTTCATCTGGTCTTTAGTATCAATGTATCAAATCGATTCTTGACATGGTCTCGATTTTCAAGAGGCACATATTCAAGGTCAGACTTTGACTCTTGTGGACTTGTCTCTATTTTCTTCAGCTTCAATTTGAACTTACATATGAACAACTGATCTGTTCCTCAGTCAGCCCCGGACCGTGTTTTGACTGTTGATACTGAGGTCTCCATTGTCTTTTTCCACAAATGTGGTCAATTTGATTCCTGTGTATTTCATCTGGTGAGGTCCACATGTATAGTTGCTGTTTATGTTATTGAACAAAGACATATGCAATGAGCAGGTCGTTAGTTTTGTAAAATTCCATGCAGCCTCTGGAGTCATTTCCATCATAGTGTTGTTAAGTGCCATCAAGTCAATTCTAACTCACATCGACCCTGTGTAGGGTTTCCAAGGAGCAGCTTGTGAATTTGAACCACCAACCTTGTGGTTAGCAGTCCAGTGTTTATCCTACAGTGCCACACCAGGACCCCTATCTTAATGTTGCTGTTGTTGTTAAGTACCATTAAGTCAGTTCCAACTCAAGTTTGAACCTCCAACCTTGCTGTTCAAACTGACCTTGCAGTCTAGTGCATTATCCTGTAGCACCACACCACGACTAATAGGGTTGCTAAGTGGATAAAATGAGATAGCAGGTAGGAAGCATTACATTGTACCTAGGACTTGGTAAGCACTCAGTGAATATTTATTGCTATTTTTATCTTCACGATTATGGAGTCCTGGTGGCACTGTAAGGTAAGCACTGAACAACTGGTCACAAGGTCAGCAGTCCAAACACAGCAGTCACTATCTGGGAGAAAGGTGAGCTTTCTGCTCTCTTTAAAGTTTACAGCCTTAATAACCCTGTACAGGATCACCATGAGTAGGAATCGACTCATTGACAGTGGTTTTGATTTATTTTATTTTTTGGTATTAATGTTATTATAACTGTTATCGCAAAGAAACATTGTGAATATCCACTTAGAAGGAAAGAAGAAAGTAAAGAAAAAAAGAGGGGGAAATGAAAGGACACAGAAAGTCATAGAGCAATTCAGAGGAATGGCTTCTTATTAATAATATCATTTGTATTCATACTAAAAATTCAGAATCCATTATAAGAACTTCCACTTACTGAGTTTTAAAAAAATTATACAGCAAAGTATTACTTATTTGGTCTTGTGAGTGAAGGCATACAATTGGGGAAAGTTACTCTAAATGAAAGGTGTAATGGTTAGAGTTTTGTGTTAACTAGGCTAGAATTTCCAGAGGCAACTCAACTAGGATTTCCAGAGGTTTAGCAGTTGTTGTTGTGTAGTTGAATCTATTCCCACCCATAGCGACCCTTTATAGGGTTTCTGAGGAGAAGATGGTGAGCTTGATCTGCCGACCTTGCAGTTCAAAGGGCTTTGCAGTCTAACGCATTACCTACAGCACCACACCAGGTTTAGCAGTTGAGATGTGCTTATTCCCATGGTGATGAAACCTGATACAGGCACAGTTGGCTCTATGATAAGTAGCTATCAGCAGCCAATCAATTGAAGGGATGCTTCCTTGAGGGTGTGGCCTGCTTCCAATATAATAGACATGTGGGAGGGACTCTTTCTCTTCCTCTGGGGACCTGAGACTGACTCTTTCTCTCTCTTCTTCTGGGGACCTGAGACTGCAATCGTAAATTCTTTCCTTGATAATAAACGTCTCTATGTTGTTGTTGTTATGTGCTGTGGAGTCGGGGCCGACTTATAGCGACCCTATACAGGGTTTCCGAGGCTGTAAATCTTTACCGGAACAGAAAGCGCCCTCTCTATATATACAAATATGCTTCACTGGTTTTGCTTCTCGAGAAAACCTGACCCAAGTCAAAGGTTGTTGTTGTTAAGTGCCGTGGAGTCAGTTCCAATTCACAGCAACCCTGTATAGGGTTTCCAAGGAGCAGCTGGTGAATTTGAACCACCGACCTTGCAGTTCAAACTGACTTTGTGGTCCAGTGCATTATCTCACAGTGTTACATGAAAGCCTTAATTCCATTTAACAACATTGAAAGTATCTTCAACCAAATGTTTCCAAATAATGAACTTGTTTGTTGTTGTTAAGTGCCATTGAATCAGTTCCGACCCATGCAACACTGTGTAGGGTTTCCTTGGAGTGGCTGGTGAGCTAGAACCGCCAGTGTGGAGGTTCAAAACCTTTGCAGTCCAGTGCATTAACCCACAGCGCCACACCAGTACTCCAATAATGAACTTAAGGGACCCATTTTTGTAACTAGATAAGAAAGAACATTGTCTAATTAAGACATAATTATTTTTATGTAAACTGATAAAGTGCTGAGAAACCACTGGCTTTCTTGGGTAGTTAAATATTTTTTCTGTGATTTTTTCTTTTAGCTTTTACCTACCCTCTCCACTGATTAAAAACCAACAGATAGTAGAGTAGTTTAAGAGAATAGGTTTGGCGGATCAAGATGTGTTTAACTCCTTGCTCTGCCATTGACCTCAAGCATGACCTTTGTCATGTTACTTAACTTCTCTAAAGTCTCGGCTTTCTTACCCATAAATGGAGATGATAATATTATATATTTCAAGGTTTTGTGAGTTTTTAAAAATGGTCATGTCTGGGAAGCACAAGGCCCAAGTCCTGTCATGTAGTAAAAATTCAATTAAAAAAACAAAAACAGAAGGGCTAGGGTAATACTCAGTTCATAACAAAACAAAACAAAAAACAGCTTACTGCCTTTGAGCTGTTACTAACTCATAGCAACCAATCCCAAATGCTACACAGTAGAGCTGTTCTGTAGAGGTTTCTTTTTAGTTGTTGTGAAAACATGGATAATACAACAATTGTTAATTCAGTATTTGTCAGGTGTACAGTTTCATGGTATCAGTTAGGATTTATCATGATGTATATCCATCGCCCAACACTGTATAGGGATTTCTTGACTAATGTTTATAGATTGCGAGGCAGTTCTTCCACAGTGCAGCTGAAATGTTCAAACCACCAACCTTAAAGTTAGTCACCAACAGCAGACCATTTAATAAATCTATGACTAAGTGTGGAGAGATTTAACATTTGAGATGTATGGTAGGGAGCAGGCTCCCAAGCTGGGTGTCCTCATGGCATAATGAATGTTTTAGCCCAAGTTTTGTTTTGTTTTTATCCTAATTTTTCTCCCTGGTGTTGTTGGAGTCTCTATTTTGCTGCTGTATTCATCCTTGAAGTCCATGCTGAAAACCTTAAGGGCAAAACTCAGAGTAAACCCCATTGCAGTTGAGTTGATTCCAACTCTTGGTGACCCCTTGTGTAATAGAGTAGAACTGTGCTCCATAGCTTCTTGGTTGTAACCTTTATGGAAGGAGCCCTGGTGGTGCAATGGTTAAGCACTCAGCTGCTAACCCAAAGTCAGTGGTTCAAATCCAACATCTGCTCTGTGGGAGGGCAATGTCATCTGCTTCCCTAAAGATGACAGCCTTGGAAATTATGAGGCGGTTCAGATCAACTCAACAGTGGGTTTTTTGTTGGTGGTTTTTTTGGTGTTTTTTTCATATTTATTGAAGATTTCCATGACTGTCTTCCTCTGCACCACTGGGTGGAATTGAGTTAGCAACCTTTACATTAGTTGTCAAAGGCCAACTGCTTGCACCATACATGGACCTCCATTGCTGTTGATTAGATTCAGGGCAATTTCTTGTATCCCCAGAGCCCATTTTAGGAATCCTGATGCAGATTCCTCGTTTTAGTTTGAATTTTGTTCTCCGATTTTGTCCTAAGGACTAAGGCTGTAGCCCCTTCAAATACAGGCCTGAGAGAGGACAGGCTCTCCCACCTTCCCCTTTTCGTGCCCCTACACGGCTGATTATTACAACAAAATGTGCAAAGATCTGGAATCAGAAAACCAAAAAGGAAGAACATGCTCAGCATTTCACAAGCTGGGGGAACTGAAAAAAAAATTCAAGCCTCGACTTTCGTTATTGAAAGATTCTCTGGGCAAATTATTGAATGATGCAGAAAGCATCAAGAGAAGATGGAAGGAATACATAGAGTCACTGCACCAAAAGGAAATGGTTAATGTTCAACCGTTTCAAGAGGTAGTATATGATCAAGAGCCAATGACACTGAAGGAGGAAGTACAAGGTGCATTGAAGAAATTGGCAAAGAACAAGGCACCAGGAATTGATGGAATCAAAATTGAAATCTTTCAAGAAAGTAAAGCGGCACTCACTCATCTCTGCCAAGAAATTTGGAAGACAACTATCTGGCCAACTGATTGGAAGAGATACATATTTGTGCCCATTCCAAAGAGAGGTGACCCAACGGAATGCGGAAGTCATTGGACAATCTCTTTGATATCCGATGTAAGTAAAGTTTTACTAAAGGTAATATAGAAACGACTACAATCATGCATTGACAGAGAACATCCAGATGTTCAAGCCGGATTCAGAAGAGGTCGTGAAATGAGGGATATCATTGCTGATGTCTGATGGATCTTGGCTGAAAGCAGAGAATATCAGAAAGATGTTTACCTGTGCTTTACTGACTACGCAAAGGCTTTTGATTGTGTGGATCATGACAAGCTATGGACAACATTGTGAAGTATGAGTATTCCGGAACACTTAATTGTGCTGATGAGGAATCTATACATGGACCAAGAAGCAGTTGTTCAAACAGAACATGGGAACATTGAATGGTTTAAAATTAAGAAAGGTGTGCGACAAGGTTGTATTCTTTCACCATACTTATTCAGCTTATATGCTGAGCAAATAACCCGAGAAGCTGGGTTCTATGTAGAAAAATGTGGCATCAGGATTGGAGGAAGACTCATTAACAACCTGCGATATGCAGATGATACAACTTTGCTTGCTGAAAGTGAAGAGGACTTAAAACTTTTACTGATGAAGATCAAAGTACACAGCCTTTGGCATGGATTGCATCTCAATGGAAAGAAAACAAAAATCCTCACCACTGGACCAATAAACGTCATTCTTATGAATGGAGAAAAGATTGAAGTTGTCAAGGACTTCATTCTTTTTGGGTCAATTATCAACACTCATGGAAGCAGCCGTCAAGAAATCAAACGACATACTGCATTAGGCAAATCTTCTACACAAGACCTTTTGAAAGTTTTGAAGAGCAAAGATGTCAGCTTGGGGACTAAGGTGCGCCTGACCCAAGTCATGGTATTTTCAATAACCTCATATGCATTTGAAAGCTGGAAGACCATAGAAGAATTGATGCCTTTGAGTTATGGTGTTGGAAGAGATTATTGAAAGTGTCATGGGCTGCCAAGAGAATCAATAGATCCATTTTGGAAGAAGTGCAGCCAGAGTGCTCCTTGGAGGCCAAGATGGCCAAACTTCATCTCTCATACTTTGGACATATTGTCAGAAGGGACCAGTTGTTGGAGAAGGATATCATGTTTGGTAATGTGGAGGGTCAGAGAAAAAGAGTAAGACCCCCAAGGACATGGATTGGCCAAGTGGCAGCATCAATGGACTCAAGCATGGCAACAGTAGTGAGGGTGGCCCAGGATGGGACAGTGTGCATAAGATCGCTATAAGTTGGTACTGACTCAATGGCACCTAACAACAACAACAACACTGCTAATTCCCATACGCTGCCATTGGGAAGAAATTCACTGCCCCTTGGAACTCCTCCTCCTGTGCTGCTTTTTGTTTGTTTTTTACTTTTTATTGTGAATTGAGTGACAGTTTCCTGAGCAGGTCATCAGTTTTACATTCAACAAGTCATACACTTTGTTTCATCTCAATGATCGCAGTCCTCTCCGTGGAACAACAGTCTTGTGCTGTTTTAGCAGGTGATTTGCTCTACTCTCATTACTCTTCCAGGAGTCCCTGTGGTACAAACAGATGACTAATTGTAAGGTGGGCAGTGCAAACCCACCTAGGTGCACCTTGCAAGTCAGACATGCTGATCCACTTCCAAAGGATCACAGCCTTGGAACCCTATGTGCATGGTTCTACTCTGCACATAAGGGGTTGTTAGGAGTCAGAATCAAACATCAGCAAACAACAGAAACTCTGCCATTGCAAAACCACCCCCACCCCCACTTAGAATCTCGCAGACATTCTTCAATATTACTGCTGCTGACACCCCTGCCCTGCTTTCTAACACTGTTGAAGGTTTATTCATCATCATTTCATGTTTATGTCATTTCCAGGAAATTGGAGGAAGATGCAGTAGAACCTAGTGCTTCTCCATCTGCCATCTTGGACAACCATGACTAGACATTCTGAATATTTAGCTTTTTCCTTTCCATCCAATGCGAAGAAAATCCAGGTGGCCACGTGGCGTCTGCTTCTGCCTCTGAGTGTCGCCTGGGAAAGGAATTCCATGTACTCTTCTGTGAGTGAATTCTTACTAGCCACTGGGGGAACACTGTACCCTCATCAATGAAGGGCTTTGAATGCAGCACAGGCTGTGTCTGCAAGAATTCCTGGAATGGATCCAGGACTGGAGGAAGTTGGCCCAAAGCCTCTGCCTGCCCAGATTTATGGACTTGGCTCTGGTGAATGGCCTCTACTTCAAGCTTCAGTGGTTTTTAAGCGCATCCTAGAATCAGAGCTATGTATCAGCTGCTATTGTGCAGAGCCTGGGGGAAATCAATGGTAAATAATGAGGGGGGACTACAGGGACTATGAGCAATTCACTACCCTTCCAGCCTCTAAGTGACCGAAATCTAGTGATGTGTTCTTGTGTGGACCTTGTGGGCCACATTATTTCTCCACTCTACTGATTCTTTTCACTATTATATTGGCAGCTCAGATGCTTGCTAACATTCCTTAGGTGCTCTGACGGGCACTGTTCTGGGCACTTTAATGAGTTCATGAGGTGAGTCCATTATCATTCCATTTTAGAGATGAGGAAGCTGAGGTTCAGAAAGATTAAGTGACTTGCTCAAGGTCACACAGCTAATATGTGATCAAAGGAAGGTCTAAACCCAGATAATCAGGTTTCAGAGCCCGTGGTCTAAGTGCCCTACTTCAGAATGAGCATTAATCTTCTAGACCGTCTCTACTAGGCATCCTTCATTGTGCCACCCAGAGGGCTCAAGAAGCCAATGACTAGGGAAGGAAGCGAAGCATGGACGGTGCTGGGAAGGCAGGGTCAGGTCGTGACCTCTTTGAGTTACATCATTTTTCAATATGTCCACCTCCCTGACCACCCAGAAGAGAACCAGAAAGAATGTTCAGGATGCAGAGCGGCAGTTTTGAGGAGGATCCCTCTTTCTCTGAGCTTATGGCACACAGATAAAGCAAGCAACAGATGAAGACAAGCTCTTCTGAACCTTTTGGCAGAGACTTGTGCAGCATCCCGGAATTATGAGGAAGAGCTCATAGTCACAGAAGACATGATGGTGGTGAAAATTCCATGACTTATACATCTGTCCGCTCTTTGCAGGTGATGGACTGAATGATGTGAAATACGTAAAACAGTCTGCAGGAATGACAAAGAAACTTTGGTCAGCTTTCAGTAGATTCAAATGGACATTTGTTTTGGTCTTCTTCAGTTATGACCTATTCCAGAATGGTGGTATTGGTAGGTTCCAATACATAGCCACCCTATGCACAATAGAACCAAACAGTGCCCAGTCCTGCACCATGCTTACAGTTGTTGTTAACACTTGAAACCATTGTTGCTACCATTGTGCCAGCCCATCTCATTGGTCTTCCTCATTTTCGTTGACCCTCCATTTTATCAAGGATGATGTCCTTCTCCAGGGACTGGTCCCTCTGATAACATGTCCGAAGTATGTATGAGAGATGAAGTCTGGCCATCTTGACTTCTAAGGAGCATTCTGGCTGTACTTCCTCCAATACAGATTTGTTAGTTCTTCCATCATTCCATGGTACTTTTAATATTCTTTTCCAGCACCATAATTCAAATGCATCAATTCTTCTATCCTTATTCGTTGTCCAACTTTCACATGCATATGAAGCAATTGAAAATACCATGGCTTGGATCAGGCTCATTTTAGTCTTCAAACTGACATCTTTGATCCTGAACACTTTAAAGAGGCTTTGTATAGCAGATCTGCCTAATGCAGTGCATCATTTGATTTCTTGACTGCTGCTTCCATGAGTGTTGTTAATAAAGGTTTAAATAATTTATCTCAAACTTTATACTGTGTTATGTAGCAAGTAAAGCTTTAAAAAGAAATAAAATTATAGCACAGTAGGATAATCATTGGGCTGCTAACCAAAGGATCCATCAGTTCAAACCTACCAGTCACTCCTTGAAACCCCTACACAGGGTTGCTATGAGTCAGAACTGATTCAATGTCACTTAAGAAAAATGACTATTTTTAAAGTTACTAGGTATTGTAGAACTATAGCTGCTGTTGGGTAGGCAGAACATGTGTGGGAGGCTGTTCTGAGGAAGGTAATTTACAAGATTAAAGTGAATTTGGTTATGGCTTGTTCTGTACAAATACCACCAGTCTTTTGAGGTGTGCCATTTTGAAATAAAATAAAAGAGTTTTAGCTTTGAGGAAAAGGAGATTTTCTGAAAAAGTCTATTGCATTTAGCAAAAATGTGAATCTGGAAACGAGATGCTCTAAATGGCCTGTGCAAAGTAATAGATGTTGGAAGTGTGTGCGCCCAGTCAGCTAGAAGTGTCTCAAAAGGACCCAACTTCTTAGAAAGCAAGATAGCAGTCCACTATGGGGAATTAAGGAATATGGATTAATATAAAAGTGCTGTGGTAATATACAACAAGTTAAAGATCTTGTAACATGTATTCCCTGAAATGAATTAAGATATAGGTTTCCTACCCAACATAAATAGATGATGGATTTGACTTTCTAAAGATTTTTTGTGTCATGAAAACAAGAGCATTTTTGACATTTGAAGAAGAAAGATGGTGCATTAACACTGATAATAGTTTATATATCTGGAAGTTTTTGTACTTTTAATATAATTTCTAACACTGAAAAAAGCAAGATATTAGGTAGTCTCTTGATAAAGAATAATAAAAATCATCTTCCTTCAAATAAAACTTTTTAAAATGCTAATGTCCATGATTTTTGTTATATTTTCTTTATACAATTTATTCTCTTTGTTTTATGACACATTCTTAGCATTCATCAAACTTTACATTGATCTTTCTCTTCAATTCCTTAAGGTGGTATATTTCTGCCCTCCTTTATCATAAGCAGGTGAATTTGTCCCCAAAGTTACAATTCTGCCATTGAAGTGTTCTTAGTAAACTCTGCTCAGCCTTTTTGTGACATTTAGAAAAATGTATTTGGTATTCTGGACACTTGATTGATTGATGGTCTCGAAATCTGTTAGGAAAACGATGTGATTTTCAGCAAGGTGTTTAATAATTTAATAGTTGCCTTTTTCATTGTACCATTTGAAAATTCAGCTATAACTTCTTTACTCTAGATTGTCAAGCATGAACCTTGAAACCTAACTTATAAGAGTTAGGTTTGAAGTTAATCAGAATATAAAATCTTCATTCTTTTAAGTTTTTGCTGTTTTAGAAAATGCTTTCTGCCAAGACAATAGAAGTAAAAGAACAGGAAATTCACTACCACTCTATAACCCTAATCGTGTGTTTTCCATTATGTAGAATTAAAATTATATAAACTATGCTCATATTCCTTACATTTTCTATATTCTATGGTTGTTAATTTTACTAGTCTGTATTCCAAGCCTTCAATTAGTCCTGGTTAGTTTAAAGAGTCCTAGTGTGGTGCTGTAGGATAAGCACTGAACCATAAGATTGGTTTGAACCGCAAGGTCAGCAGTTCAAACCCACCAGCTGATTTCCTAGAATCCCTGTATAGGGTTGCTCTGAGTCAGAACTGACTCAACGGCAATTAACAACAACAACAAAATTAGTTACTAGTTAAAGATATGTTAGTTCAATTTTAGAACTGAAATTGAGTATGTATTAAAATTTAAAATGTTAAAATTCCAGTTTAGTTATGACATATTGAGAAATCATGACAGACATACATTTCAAATAATACTTTTGAGTGAAAACATTAATTTGATAGAGCAAAATCTCAACAGAATGTAGACAATGTCATTAAATTATCATCCTTTTGCCAAAATCATTACAACAATGATTACTTAAATCATTACATTCAAATCTGAAAATCCACTTTAATAAATAATTTTGCATAAAACAGTGTAACTCCAGTACACCCTACAGCAGTTAGAGAATTCATAGATACTTTGTCCCTCACAATGCATTTGCCATGGAATTCAAATAAAGTCTGAATTACATTTTTTTTTTCTTTGACAGCAGGGACAATCATGATGCAATGCCCAGATCCCCACATCCCAAGGCTGATGCTGCTACTTCTACTGCCTAAGAACCCACTGCCTGTCCACAACAAAGACTACTGCTAAGCCCCCAGCATGGAACCCTCACTTGGAGGTAGGTTCTTGACTTTCATTTTTAAAGGAACAGTGCCCTACTTTGACCAGATTGGCGCATGGTCTGGGGGTTGGTTTGCCTTTCCTGCTGGGCCTCAGCCAAACCATGATTCAACTCTGCCATTATAATGCTAAAGCAGCCATGGGGATAGTATGAGGTAGGAGGGTGACCACCATAGTGACCCCACATAGGGTTTCCAAGGAGCAGTTGGTGGATTTGAACCACCAACATTGTGATTAACAGTCCAGTGCTGGTCCTCCAGTGCTACACATAGATAGTGGTGGTGATTATATGCTGTGGAGTTGGTTCTGACTCATAGTAACCCTGTATAGAGTTTCAGAGGTTGTAAACCTTTACGGATGCAGAAAGTCTCATCTTTCTCTAGTGATGTGGCTGGTAGTTTTGAACTCCTGACCTTGCAATTAAAAGCTTGACTCATAACTCACTATGGTTCCAGAGCTCCTTAATGCAGTCATTGTTATTGTTAAGTGCCAGTTGAGTCAGTTCTGACTCATAGCAACGCTGTAGAGGGTTTCTGAGGAGCCGATGGTAAGTTTGAACCACAGACCCTGCAGTTCAAACCAACCTTTCGGCCCAGTGCATTATCCTGCCGTGCCACACCAGGACTCCAAAAGCAGCCATGTTGTTGTTGTTGTTAAGTGCCATCAAGTTGGTTCCGACTTATAACAACCCTGTACAGGGTTTCCAAGGAGCAGCTGGTGGGTTTGAACTGCCGACCTTGCAGTTCACAGTCCACTACTGATTCTACAGTGCTACACCAGGATTCCAAAGCAGCCATAGACAATCCATAAATGAATGGGTGTGACTGTTCCAATAAAACTTTATTTATAAAAATCGGGGACTGGATTTGGCCCACAGGTTGAATGTAGTTTCTCAATCCCTGTTTTAGGTCTGGTGGCACTATAGGATCAGCACTGAACTGCTAACTTGAAATTCGGTGGTTCAAAAACCCACCAGCCATTCTGTGGAAGAAAGATGATGCTGTCTGCGCCCATAAAGCATTACAGCCTTAGAAACCCTAGAGAGGGTCGTTAGGAGTCAGACCAACTGAATGGCCATGGATTTGGGTTTGGGGCCCAAAACTAACACCACTTACTTGGGACGCTTTCCCCTGTCCCTCTTCCTATAACTCTGAATACTTTCAGTGCCTTATAAAAAGAAAAGAAAAAAAAAAACTCTCCTGTGGCTAGCATCACATCCTATGGTATGTTTAGCTAAGGAGGGTGTGAGAGAAACATCTATGGTGGTTACAAGCTGCTGAGTCAGTTTTTCCAACTGTAAAATGTGTATTATAACAAATAATACATTGGCACTTATATTCTGGGCCGCTGTGATGGGTAAACATGATGTGTCCAATCACTGCTATTATTGTCTTCATGATCTCACTTTTATAGTAACCTCCAGCTCTTTGGTTGCTCTGTTGTTCATTCTAATGTTGTTACTGTTGTTAAGTGCTGTGGAGTCGGTTCCCACTCATAGCGACCCTGTATAGGGCTTCCGAGGCTGTAAATCTTGTGGGAGCAGAAAGCCTCATCTTCCCAAGGAGTGACTCGTGGGTTTGTGGTTTGCCATCCAGTCAGTACAATACAGATAATGAAAATATTTTCTGAGAAAAACTGGATTAAACAGATGGACAATGACCAGATCACAAATAAAAATAGAATTCAGGCCGGTAATCAGCAGCATCCAGCCAGGAAGACAAACCATTATCTGCAGCTCCCAGGCAGGACAGCTGACAATATTCCTGTGACAATGGGCCTCAGATGGCCAGGACTTAATCCATAGCTGACAGCTTCCTTAAATTTTACCCCTATTGCCAGCTTAGGATCAATCGGAAAAGATCAAACATTAGCCAATCACACAGGAGTCCCTATGCCTGCTGCAAAAGACCTCTTTAAAATGTTCAAGAGCAAAGATATCACTTTGTCTGGGAAAGGTTAGGACCCCTGGGCCCTGGGCCTTTCTGACCCTTTGGCCCTGAGTCCTCTCCTACTACACAGGGATCAAGAAAGAGGGGAGGCCATCTCTAGTCCAACAAGAACAGTAACACTGAGTACAATAGCCTGGAGATAAAGATAAGGATATCAGGACCTGAAACTCCCACAGAGAAGTCAGCTAGCTGCAGGCACACAACCCATGAAGATAGTGCCTAGAGCCAACAACTGCAGCGGGCGCTCCATTTCCAAGAGGCCTGCATTCCTTAACTACAAATTGATGAATATTCAACATACCCAACATACCCTTCCTCTAAATCAATATGTATTAGCCCACTCTTAGAGGAAGAGACCCCATACCTTTATAAGCTGAACAGTGAATAAAGAAGACTGGAGAAGAATCCATGTATTTGAATTATGGTGTTGGAGAAGAATATTGAAAGTACCATGGACTGCCAGAAGAACAAACAAATCTGTGTTGGAAGAAGTATGGTCAGAAAGCTCCTTAGAAGTAAAAATGGCTAAACTTTGTCTCTCATACTTCATGTATATTATCAAAAGGGACCAGTCCCTAGAGAAGAACATTATGTTTGGTAAAATGAAATGTCAGTAAGAAGAGGAAGACCCCCAGTAAGATGGATTAACACAGTAGCAGCAGCAGTGGGCTCGTGTTTGACAATTGTTAGGCTAGTGTAGGACCAGTCAGTGTTTTGTTCCATCGTGCATAGGGTCACTGTGAGTCGGAACCAATTCCACAGCACCTAACAACAACAGCAATAGGAATCCCTAGGTGGTGAAAATGCTTAAGCATTTGACTACTACCCAAAGGGTTTGTGGTTTGAACCTCCCCAGGGGTGCCTTGGAAGACTGGCCTGACAATTTACCTCCAAATCTACTTGAAAACTCTAGGGAGCAGCTTTCCTCTGCACACGGAGAGTCACCGAGTCAGAGCCAACTTGAAGGCAGTTAGTACTAACCACCACCAATCCCCATGAAATGCCCCGTTACTAGTTAGCCCGCCTCCAGCTCCCCCATGCTGACAGCCTCCCTTCATGGCACACCTGAAGTCCTTCCATTTTCCATCATAAAGTTTCCTACTCTCCCGCCAGCCTCGGGGTTTCTGCCACATTCAGGTGAAGCTGCCGACTCCCTTGCTCTACACTGAATAGATGGTCTTTGACCTTATTTGGGTGTGTTTTGTCTAGTTCTAGGAGCCGTGGTGATGCCATCATGAAGTGCTCAGTTGCTAATCTAAAGGGTGGCATTTCGAATCCACCAGCCACTCCACGGGAGAAAGATGTGGCAGTCTGCTTTCCTAAAAGAGTTGTTGTTGTTAAGTGCCATCAAGTTGGTTCCAACTCACAGAGACCTTGTATAGGGTTTCTGAGCAGGAGGTGAGTCTGAACTTACAACCTTGCGGTTCAAATAAAACTTGCAATCATGTGCTTCTTCTACAGAACCACACCAGAACTCTTTCCTAAAGAGTACCTTGTTGTTGCTAAGTGCCATCGAGTCGGTTCTGACCATAGCGATCCTGAACAGGGTTTCCGAGGCTATAAATCTTTTTTTTTTTTTTTTAATTAAATGTTTTTATTTTGCATTGAGTGAAAGTTTACAGGGCACATCATCAGCTTCACATTCAACCATTCATATAGCTTGTTTCATTACATTG
>NW_006408660.1:1511019-1538303 GCF_000296735.1 Chrysochloris asiatica
CAGCCTGAATCGTAACCACTATGCTACCAGAGCTCCTTAAAGAGTACCTTAAGAGTACCCTAAAGGCGATTCTACTCCATCCTATAAGGTCGCTGTGAGTTGGAATCCACTAGACAGTGACAGGTTTGGTCTGGTGACGTTATAGTTCCTTGATGCCTCTCAGGATCCATGGTATGGACACCTTTGTACCCCAAAAGTCAAATATGGACCAGCAACTTGAGGGCCCACTGGGTGTTTACTTACGACTGGGGGATGCCTCCGATCCCAAAGCCCACCAGGCCCCGGAGCACCAGGATCCAGCTGTACACAGGTGCGAATGCGCTGAGGATTCCATAGTACAGGGTCCATAGCACGCTGACCTTCAGCCCCTGTGGAGAAAAGGGGAAGACACCAAGTCACAAGGTTCTTCTCCCACACCTCCGGCTGGGGTGGCCCCTGCCACATTTAAAGCTGCCAGTGTGTTGGGGGAGGGGGGAGCACAGGATCTCTAGGTGGTGCAAAGTGTTTGTGTTCAACTGCTAACCTAAAACGTGGTGGATTTAGCCCACCAAGAAGTACCAGTATCACAGAGGAAATGCCTGGTGATCTGTTTCCAGAAAGCTGACAGCTGGGAAAACCCTATGGGACAGCTCTACTCTGTGACACTCTGCAATCAATTCAAAGGCAACTAAGTAGGACCACGTCCAGGAGTGGTAACCATTGCAGTTTGGGAATGGGGAACTCTGAGGTGTTTTTGGTTGTCCTGATGATTGTCACTTAACACCAGAGGTGTTAGACGCTCCCCAACACATGAGACACAATAAATAGTCATCTGACATCTAGCACCATCTCAAATATCCCTCCCTGTCAGTCCTGAAGCGGAAAACTCTGTTTATAATGATTGTTGTTGTTATGTGCCGTGGAGTCGGTTCCGACTCATAGCGACCCTGTACAGGGTTTCCAAGGCTGTAAATCTTTACGGGAGCAGAAAGCCTCAGCTTTCTCCTGCGGAACAGCTGGTAGTTTCGAACTGCTGACCTTGTGGTTCGCAGCCCGATTCGTAACCACTACACTACCAGAGCTCCTGTTTATAATGATATGTACGGCATTTTAAATAGAAACAGGATTTTATATATATAATTTTTTCTTTAACAGAGTTTGAATAGACCATTTTTCAGAAATGCAATTCCCGTGCATATCAAAAGAAGACTGTACTTTGTTGGTTCTGGAACCTTGTGAAATTGTTCACCATTTCAGAAAACCATTATTACCAATAGCAGAAGCTTGTGGTATTTGAGTGATTCATGGGAGACTTCAATACCAGTCTGCATTCACAGGAGTCCCATGTAAACACATGGAATACACTTATTTAAACCATATTTCAAAATGCCAGCTATCAAGAAAAGACATTCATTAAATTAATGCAAACCAAACGTATTTGTAATGAGAGACAAATATTGATGACTTCCTTTCTTCATCTAGGTATGGATATGTGGGAACATCTGGATATCAAAAAGCTGTACAAAACATCATCTTAATTATTTTATTAACTACATTCATGGAAGCAGTAGTCAAGAAATCAAATGATGTGTTGCATTAGGCAAATCTACTACCCAAGACCTCTTTAAAGTTCAAGAGCAAAGATGTCAGTTTCAGGAATACGGTGTGTCTGACCCAAACCATGGTATTTTCAGTAACCTCATATGCAAAGTTGGACAGTGAATAAGGAAGACCATAGAAGAATCAATGTGTTAGAGAAGAATATTGAAAGTATCATGGACTGCCAGAAGGACAAATAAATCTATGTTGGAAGATGTACAGTCAGAATGTTCCTCAGAAACTAAGATGGTGGGATTTTGTCTCTCATACTTCAGACATGTTATCAGGAAGGACCAATTCCTGGAGAAGGACATCATGCTTGGTAAAGTGGATGGTCAGTGGAAAAGAGGAAGACCCCCCAAGGAGATGGATTGTCAGAGCGGCAGCAGCAATGAACTCAAGTGTAACAATGAATGTGCGGATGGTGCAGGACAGGGCAGGGTTTTGTTCTGTTGTACAGAGGGTTGCTATAAGTCAGAACCGACTTGAAAGCATCATCCAACAACAACAACAGGTCATAGTTAGGACAGAATCATGGGCTTCTTTATTTCTGGATTCTAAAGGAGCAACAGAAGCATTATTAACACATTTTCTATTTAAGAGACATTAGTTGAGACCCACTGAGGGACACAGGGTTCAAGAGAAACACAGGGCACATTCCTGAAGTATTCACTCCATTTACAGAGCTGAGAAAAATAAGTACTATTGTAGTGTAAAATATTACTTTTACATCACAATCCACACCAAACTTGTAATAGAGGAGAACATAAAGTTCACATCAGCTTTAAACATACACCTTGAGGTCTGGGGAAGGTCTCAGCTCTTTGAGGCTGAGTCCACCCACCTGCTCCTGGGGACACTTCAGGGGAAAAGAGCAAAACATACTGATGTTGTTTGTTGTTAGGTGACTTAGAGTAGGTAGTGACTCAGAGCGACCGTAGTACAACAGAACGAAGCACTGCTCAGTCCTGCGCTAACCTCACCGTCATTGTAGACAATCTGAGATTGTCAGACCAGCTCCAAAATAAAACACACACAAAAAAAAACCCAAACCTATTGTCATGGCAACCCCATACATTACAGTTTAGAATGGAGCTCCACAGGGTTGTTCCTTGGCTGTAATCTTTACAGAGAGGAAGCCCTGTTAGCACAGTAGTTCAGTGCTAGCTGCTAACTAAAATATTGGTGGTTCAAACCCACTAGCTACTCCATGGGAGACGGACACCTTATGATAGCTACTCTGTTCCCATAAAGATTAAACCGTTACTTAGCAACCAAAATAAATGAAGCTAAAGACTTGCTAGAATCAAGTACCAAACATTAATTGGTGCTCCAGAATGACTCTGAAGGAACTAACAAAAAGTTGTGCACATTACACTGTACCACAGTCTTCATACTCTTCATACTTGAGCTATTTAACAATAAAACATCAAACCCCAAACAAAGAACAACACAGCCTGTTGCTATCAGTTGATTCCTATCAGAGAGTAAAACTCTCCTATCCTTGGAACCCCCATGGATAGAATCAACTCTGAGTCCAAATCAACTCAACAGCAACACATTTAGCTATTTGGTCAGTTCTATGGAAGCAGCTCACCAGGCCTTTCTTCTACAGAACCTCTAAGTGGGTTTGAACCACCAACTTTTTGGTTAGTAATTCAGCACACAAACCATCTGCACCTCCTAGGGACCTGCCAAATGCATTAGAACAGCCGTTATCAGAAAATTGGGAAATAATGAGTGTTGGTGAGAATGTGGAGAAATTGGAAGCCTCCTGAATTGCTAGTGAGAGCGCAAAATGCGACAGCCATTGTGGAAATCAGTTAATAGTTCCTTAAAAATTTGAACATTGGATATACCATATGATCCAGCAATTCCACTCTTAAGTATATATCCAAAAGACATGAAAGCCACAGATACGCATGCCCAAACAGATATGAGTACACCAATGTTCACTGCAGCACTACTCACCATCGCCAAAAGGTGAAAACAACCCAGATGCCCATCAACAGATAGATGGATAAACAAAATGTGGCACATATACACAATGAACTATTTTTCAGCCATACAGAGAAATGTTCTGATACATGCTACAACATGGAAGAAACTTGAGTGTTAAATGAAATATGTCAGACACAATAGGTCAAATATTTCATAATACCCCTTAAAGGAAATATCTAGAATAGGTATAGAGATCAAATGGCATAGAGATCAAAATGTATCTGTGGTTACCAAAGTAGAAAGGAAAGGGAGTTACTGCTTAGGGGATATTGAATCTGGAATGATGAAACACTGGAAATAAATAGTGATGGTAATACAACATGGTGAGCATAGTTAATGTCACTAAATTGTACACTTAAAACTGGGTAAAATAGCAAATTTGTGTTTTGCATTTTTAATACACTAAAATTATTTTTTACAGTTAACTGAATTAAAAGAGGTCATTCGATGGGCTGTGAGATTATTTCAGGTCATTTGGAAAAGATTTTAGGAGGCAGAGAGAGTATTTTAAATAACTTTTATTCATCTTGTAAGAAAGGCATTTGCTTTTCGTTTCAATTATTCATTCTTCTGATTATGTCTAGGACTAGTCTGTCTTTCACACCTTTCTTTAAAAAGAGAGGGCAATGGGGCAACACTAACCAGCTTGAATTTAGCAACAAATATCACTGGCGTTTATTTTTGTTGACATTTCCTGATTATGAAAATTGTTACGATCTTCCATGTAAGTCTCTATAAAATACACTTTTCCAAAAACATGCATTCAATTTTTAAAAGCAGGTTAATATATATATATATATATATATATATATATATACACATAAGAGAACATGAGGGAACGAAATTACAGAGATTTTGGAAACCCTTGGTTTAGTCCAAGAATAATAAAGCAACATTTCTGTACTCTTAAGTCTGTGACTGTGAAATTAAGTATGTGGCACATATATACTTAATTCCCCCCTTTTGGTTTCAGCTAGTGTGATAGAGATTTCTTTCCTTGCCACTCAAAGACCCTTGAATCAGACTCAAGGTATAATTAGCAGCAGAAAAAAATAAAAGGAAAGGAGAAAAACATAGCAGAGAAGAGGAGAGAAGTGGGGATCTAGACTGCCTAGGGACCATACTACCCCAGTGGGTAACCCAGAAATAAAGACTGATCTGTCCCACCAGATCACAGCAGATAGCAGCAGGCTCTCAGTGTATCTGCTGCCAAGAAAAGAAGTATTCAGCACCCATTAGTAAATACTGCCATGGCCATTGGGAAGGTCAGGCCCAGCCAGCACACCCTGTCCAAACTCTGCCCTGGGACTCTGCAAAAATGTCCCACCGCCCTCTGTTGTTATTGTTGTTCAGTGCCGTTGAGTCGGTTCCTTCTCAAATTGAACCTGCATAGGGTTTCCAAAGAGCAGTTGGTGAGTTTGAACTGCCAACCTTGCGGATAACAGTCCAGTGCTTGTCCTACAGTGCTACACCAGGACTCCCACAGTTCTCTGGGCTTCTCATTAACTAGAGTCCTCATCTTGCCTCACATGTGACCTGCCCTTTGTTGTTGTAAAATGCCATCAACTTGGTTCCGATTCATAGCAACCCTGTATAGGGTGTCCGAGGAGCAGCTAGTGAGTTTGAAGGGCTGACCTTGAGGTCGAGTGCTTATCCTATGGTACCACACAAGGAATTCTGTCCTGACTTTTATGGATTGTTAGCCCATTCTTTCATTCCTTCATCCATTCATTCAACAAACATTTGTTGAGCTCCCTTGTGTGCCAGACACTAGATATTGTGATAAGTATTATTCATTAATTTGATCACTGAATTATTCATTTGAGTATGCATAGATTGAGTGAATGCTATGTACTAGGCCCTCGAGGAACTGATAGGTTTGTTCATTTGTTCATTCAATATGCATGTAGTGAGTGTTTAACAAAACGTATGGCAGGCACCAGAGATACTGACATATAGTCTTCATTAACTCATTTATTTAATATACATGTACTGAACACCTGCTGTGTACCAGACACCAGAAGTGTTGATAAGTTGTTGTTGTTGTTGTTATTAGTTGCCATCAAATTGGCACTGACTCATAGCAACCCTATGTGCAACAGAGCAAAACACTGCCCAGTCCTGCGCCAACCTCATAATCATAGTTACGTTTGAACTCATTGCTGCTGTCACTGTGCCAATCCATCTCATTGGGAGGCTTCCTCTTTTTTTCTGACCCTCCAGTTTACCAAACATGATATCATTCTCCAGGGACTGGTCCCTTCTGCCCAAAGTGTGAGAGATGAAGCCTTCCAAAGAGCACCCTGGCTGTACTTCCAACACAGACCTGTTTGTTCTTTTGGCAATCCACGGCACTTTCAATATTCTTCTCCAACACCATAATTCAAAAGCATCCATTCTTCTAAGGTCTTCCTTATTCAGTTGTCCAACTTTCACATGCATTGAGGTTATTGAAAATACCATGGCTTAGGTTAGGCACACCTTAGTCCTCAAACTGACATCTTTGCTCTTCAACACTTTGAAGAGGTCTTGTGCAGTAGATTTGCCTAATGCAATACGTTGTTCGATTTTTTTTAACTGCTGCTTCCATGAGTATTGATATTTGATTCGTTGATATGAGCAAAATGAAGTCTTTGACAATTTCAATATTTTCTCCATTTATCATGATGTTATTTATTGGTCCAGTGGTGAGGATTTTTGTTTTCTTTATATTGAGGTGCAACTCATGCTGAAGGTTATGGTCTTTGATTTTCATCAGTAAGTATTTTAAGTCCTCTTCTCTTTCAGCAAGCAAGGTTGAATCATCTGCATATTGCAGGTTGTTAATGAGTCTTCCTCCAATCCTGCTGCCAGGCTTTCTTCATATAATCCAGCTTCTTGGATTATTTGCTCAGCATACAGATTGAGTAAGTATGGTGAAAGACTACAACACTGGTGTACTCTTTGCCTAATTTCAAACCATTCAGTGTTCCTTTGTTCTGTTCAAATAGCTGCCTCTTGGTCTATGTGCAGACTCCTTGTGAGCACAATTAAGAGTTCCAGAATACTCATTCT
Source organism: Chrysochloris asiatica (assembly GCF_000296735.1). Lineage (NCBI taxonomy): Eukaryota > Metazoa > Chordata > Mammalia > Afrosoricida > Chrysochloridae > Chrysochloris > Chrysochloris asiatica. Next base: position 1,517,653 of record NW_006408660.1, read on the forward strand.
CTGCAATGCTGTCCATAGTTTGTCATGATCTACACACTCGAAAGCTTGTGTAGCCAATAAAGCTCAGGTCAACATCTTTCTGTTATTCTCTGTTTTCAGCAAGATCCATCTGACGTCAACAATGATATCTACATCCTCTTCAGATACAGTTTGAACCTCTGGAAGTTTTCTGTCAATGTACAGTTGCAGCCATTTTTGTACTATCTTTAGCAAAATTTTACCTGCATGCAATATTAATGATATTGTCCAATGATTTCCACATTCTGTTGGGTCACCTCTCTTTGGAATGAGCACAAATATGGATCTCTTCCAGTCATCTTTGGTCAGGTAGCTGTCTTCCAAATTTCTTGGCATATATGAGTGAGTGCCTTCAGTGCTGCATCAGTTTGTTGACAGATTTCAATTTGTATTCCATCAATTCCCAGTACCTTGTTCTTAGCTAATGCCTGCAACACACTTTGGACTTCTTTTAGTATCATTGGCTCTTATCATATGCTACCTCTTGAAATGATTGAACATAGACCATTTCTTTTTGGTACAGTGACTGTGCATTCCTTCCATCTTCTTTTGATGCTTTCTGTATCATTCAGTATTTTGCTCATGTTATTGTTAAATGCCATTGAGTCAGTTCCAACTCATAGCAACCCAGTATAAGGTTTCCAAGGAGCAGCTGGTGGGTTCGAATTGCCAAACTTGTGATTGGAAGTCCAGTGCTGACCATATAGCACCACACTAGGAATCCATTTGCCCTGTAGAATCCTTCAATATTTCAAGTTGAGGCTTGAATATTTTTTTTCAGTTCCCTCAGCTTGAGAAATACTGAGTATGTTCTCCCCTTTTGTTTTTCAAACTCCAAGTCTTTTCACATTTCATTATAATACTTGATTTTTTCTTTTTGAGCTGTCCTTTGAAATTTTCTATTCAGCTCTTTAAACTCCTCATTTCTTCCATTTGCTTTAACATCTCTATACTGGAGAGTAAGTTTCAGAGTCTTTTCTGACATCCATTTTGGTCTTTTCCTTCTTTTTCTTCATGATGACCTTTTGCTGTCTTCCTGCATGATGTTCTTGATGTCATCCCACAACTCTTCTGGTCTTTAGTCTTTAGTGTCTAATACATCAAATCTGTTCTTCAGATGATCTCTCAATTCAGGTGGGATATATTCAAGGTCATATTTTGACTTTCATGGACTTGTTTTCATTTTCTTCAGCTTCAGCCTGAATTTGCATATGAGCATTTGATGGTCTGTTCCACAGTCTGCCCCTGGCTTTGTTTTGGCTGATGGTATGGAGCTTTCCCACCTTCTCAATTTGATTTCTGTGTGTTCTGTCTGGTGAGGTCCATGTGTATAGTCATCTTTTATATTGCTTAAAAAAGGTATTTGCAATGAACAAATCATTGGTCTTGCAAAATTCTGTCATGTGATTTCCAGCATCATTTCTATCACCAAGGCCATATATTTTCCAATCACTGACTCTTCCTCTTTGCTTTTAACCTTTGCATTCCAAACACCAGTAGTAATCAATACATCTTGATTGCGTGTTTGATCCATTTCAGACTGAAGAAGTTGGTAGAATTCTTCAATTTCATCACCACTTGCTTTAGTGGTTGGTGCATAAATTTGAATAATAGTGGTACTAGCTGGTCTTCTTTGTAGGTGTATGGGTATTATCCTATCACAGACAGCATTGTACTTCAAGACAGATCTTGATATGTTCTTTTTGATGATGAATGGGACACCATTCCTCTTCAATTTGTCATTTCCAGCATAGTAAACCATGTCAGATTCAAAATGGACAATACCAGTCCATTTCAGCACACTAATGCCTAGGATATTGATGTTCATATGTTCCATTTCATTTTTTATAATTTCCATTTTTCTAGATTCATACTTAATACATTCTATGTTCCAATTATTAATGGATGTTTGCAGCTGTTTCTCTTCATTTTTATGTTGTGCCCCATCAGCAAATAAAGGTCCCGAGGGCTTTACTCCATTTGCATCATCATGGTCAACTCTACTTTGAGGAGGCACCTCTTTCCCAGTCGCATTTTGGGTGCCTTCCCAGCTGAGGGGCCCATCTTCCAGCACTATATCTAACAGTATTCTGGTGTTCTTCATCTCGTTTCAGTATTCAATAATCTGATGCTGACAGTGTTCCACTGCTATTCATAAGGTTTTCAGTGACTAAATATTCAGACGTAGTCTCCTCCTTTTTCCTAGTCTGTCTTCATCTGGTAGCGCATCTGAAACCTGTCCACCATGGGTGATCCTGCTGGTATCTGTGGCACAGCTTCTAGAACCACAGCAATATGCAAGTCACCACAGTACGACAGACTGACAGATAAACGGTGGAGAAGTGTTGATAGACATTATTCATTCATTCATTTAAGATGCATGTAGTGAGCACCTCCTGTATGCTACACATTGAACTCTGGGCCTAATGCTATTATAGCAAGTATCATGGCAGCTAGGGTCTCAGACTTTCATTTGCATTTTACAAGCCACTGTCACATCACTACACTTGATGAGGATCCCATCAGAATCGCAAAAGCATTCCTATAGGAAGAGGTGGTTATTTTCATTTCCATTTTATAAATGAGCACAAGGGTCAAAGTGGCTGAGTGAATAGCTCAAGATCAGCAAGAGGCACAGTCAACACTGGATGGAGCCAGGGCTTCCAACCCCAAATGCTATTCTTTGACTTAGCCACTAACTTCCTCTAGACTCTTGGATGACTCCCATTACCTTTGTGGGAGAACATCAATGCAGGGTGCAGGTGTAATAGATCAAGGACAGGTGGACTTAGGTGAATGGGAGAGAATGTGTCCTGGCTGTCAGCCTACTCAGTTCTAACAGAATGTGAATCCCATGCTACAGATGATCTGATTTTCAAGAAAAGCCATCAATCCATCTTTTTTTTTTTTCCAAATATATCATTTTTGAAATGTTTTATAGGAATCAAAATCTTGTCAAACACTGTGTTGGATAAAGAAAACACAGCTTTGTCTCATGGGTCACCAGTTTGCAATCTGTAACCTAGAAAAGTCAAATTCACCCTGGCATTCTAGGCTCCCACTCTGGTACCAGCCCCGTAACATGCCACTGTCACCTAGCTGTAGAGCAGCAGCATTTGCTCAGACACTGCACACGCCCTGGCCTTGTAGTCTCCAATCACGCTCAACTACTAAGAGGACATTCACAGGGGGAGGAGCCAGAGGCTGAGCCACTACCAGCTACCTCTTTTTCCTCCTTAGACAAACATGGGCCTAGTAGTCTTTGAACTAGCTAGTGAGCAGTTAACTGATCATAGAGACCCAAATAATAATAGTTACCAGGTACCCTGGTGGCTCAGTGGTTAAGCACTCAGCTGCTACCTGAAAACTTGAACTCACCAGCTGCTCATTGGGAAAAAGATGAGCCGATCTTATTTCTGTAAAAATATACATCCTTGAAGACCCTATGGGGCAGTTCTGTTCTGTCCTATAGGGCCGCTGGGAGTCAGAATTGAATCGATAGCATTGGGTATCACAGATGGCCTAGGCGACAGCAAACACTATTCTATGAAATGAGAAGGATTAAATGAGAAAATGTAAGTAAAGAAAACATATGCTTTATATGCATTTTCTCCTTTAGTCCTCCCAACAACCCTATTTTACAGAAGGGATAACTAAGGCTCAGGGAGCTAAAACCGCTTACCAAAGTCACCTCCCTTGAAAAGGCTGGGGGCTGGGGGACACTGGGCTATGAACCTGGGTGGGTCTATCGCTATACCTTTAAAGCCATATTCTGGCCACAAACCTCCAGGCGGTAGAAACTTTTTAGGGATCAAAGTTACACCCTGAGTCCTAACCCCATATGTGATTCTCCTGCAAAGTCACGCAGTGGATGCCCTCACAGGAACCTCCCAGCTGGGCTGAGGCAGATCAAGAAGCTGAGAGGACACTCCCCACATTCGCCAAAGCTCACCAGCTGCCCAGCTTGCCCCATGCTCTGGACGAGTTCCAGGGAAATTTTATAATTAGAACCTGCTCCATCCTTTCTGAGGCTGGGCCAGAATTCCAAGCTGAGGAGGAATAGACTCTGCAATCTGGAGTTGGGGGGCGGGGGGCAGGGGGAGGCTTCTCCCCAGGTTTATGTTGGGCTTGAAGTTTAGCAGGACCATCAGTAGACTTGGAGCTCCCCAAGCATACCCATTTGGGATGATGCATATTCTATCAACTCAACTCAGGATAATAATTCAAGAATGTTTATAGCAGCCAAGGTCAGGGTTAAGGGTTGTGACTCTGGGACCTAATACAGCTGTGTTGGAACAATGGTATTGTCGTTTGTTTGTGCCATGAACACAGCCAATTGTCAGAATAATAATAGGCAGTTAGAAAATGCTTCCTTTGTACCAAGAGCTTCATATTACCATTGGCTCCTCGTAGCAGCCCTATGGGAGAGATGATGATGATTGACAGATGGGGAAATTGAGGCACAGAGAGGTTAAGTAACTTGCCCAAAGTTATATAGCCTATGAGTGGAGGAGCTGGGATTTGAATCAAAGCAGTCTGTCTTCAGAGGCCTTGCTTTTCATAATGATGCTACATTATCTCCTTGGCCAAAATGAGCCCCTTAGGCAACTATAGAAATTAGGGCTGAGCAGTCTCTAGCGATGGAGAAGATTATGTGAAACAAATTCTCCACAACACCACAACATTGCATTATCTACACATTTGCCCAAGAGCCAGCTTTCTCAGACCTGGGACTGTTGGCATTTGTTCCCACCGACTAGTAGATTCTGACTCTTAGCAACCCTACAGGATTGAGTAGAGCAGCCCCAGGGTGTTTTCCAAGTCTAATCTTTGTGGAAGCAAGGTGCTACCTCTTACTCCCACAAAACAGCTGGTGGATTCCAACTGCCTACCTTTTAGTTAGCAGCCAAGAGTTTAGCCAACTGCACCTCTAGGGTTCCTGGGTAATCCTTTGTTAAGGGCTATACTGTGTGTTGTGGGATGTTTAGGGGCATCCTGGCCAGTAACCACTGCCCACTAGTTGTGACAACCACAAATGTCCCCTATAGGGAACACCATTCTAGAAGGCACCAAAATGTGGCTACAATTCACAAAATTCAGCAAAACCCAGTTGTGAATCCTTTAAAAGTCCACACCTACAGCTTCCTCCTCTGAGAGCTATCATAAATATGAAGGCGTCTCTGTTCTACAGAGCTGTCTCCCAGGAATGTCATGTGAGCCGCTGCCCTTAGCGGCAGAATAAACACACTCTTCCAAGAGATGCAGAAAAGTCCACTGCTGTAGAGAACGAGAAAGTGGAAACAAGATCTGATCCTCATTCATCCCAGCTCAGTCACTCAAGAAATATTTATTGCAGATTATGACCTAGGGACATATCACTGAGCAAAACAAGCAGGGTCTTCCTGCAACTCACGGATGGCAGACATAATGAATCGATCACAGCACTCACCCATTGAGCCTTCAGAATCCTTAACCCTATGTTCCTGGTAGCCCCCTTCTAAATTATTAGACAAGACGCAAGGGACAAAACCTCATTTGATCTTTAATTTGGGGCACTCAATAAAGAGCAGCTATTATCTAATCCAAGGACATCTGGTGAGGCACTGGAGAATAAGCATAGGACTGCTAGATTGGTTTGAACCATGAGGTCCACTGTTCAAACTCACCAGTCGCTCCTCAGAAACCCTACACTGGGTCGCTGTTAGTCAGAACTGACTCGATAGCAGTTAACAACAACAACTTTATCTAATCCAGCCTCCTTCTGATATAAAAGTGGAAATGGAAACTCAAGAGAAGAAATTTGCTTTTATCACCCAGTGGCAAATCCTGGCCCCAAAGAAGGTACTTTCACTTTTTTACTTTTCCCCTTGTATTCCTCACTGGTTTAAGACTCAGCCATTGGATAACAGATTTCAAGGTATATCAAAGTTCTTCATTATGGGTTTTTGCATTTTGTGTGTGTGTGTGTGTGTGTGTGTGTGTGTGCATGTTGGCCTTAGGAACAAGTTAAAACAAAACAAAATTCTTTCTAGCCAGAGAGTCAAAGAATGGGGTTGTCCACCTCCACAGCAAGTCTGCTCAGGAAGAGGTCACATGAAGACCTCCGCAGAGCTTATTCCGGTGATTATTTTAGTGGTCTAATGTTCGACTTGAAAGCAAAAGGTTTTCCAGACGAATGTTAGGTTCCACCTCAGAGCAGCCACTGTCACAAAGGTTCTATTTTATTATAAGCAGTGCTTTTCTTCCTGACCTCTCTTCCTCCTTCCCTCCCTCCTTCCTTCCAACCAACCAAAACCACTCACACCCTCCAGAAACAAGAAGTGGGCGGGACAGTAGATGGGGGAAGAGTCTACACAGCTCCAGCTAAAGACCTCTCAGATGAACAGGGAGGCAGAGACAGTTTTAACTCTATTGAGAAACCTTCAGAGGTCTTTCCAACTGACCTCTCCAACTCCTTAACCAACCAAGATTCTCCCGGACATTGATGGTTGCAGTGTTTTCCAACTGGGCTGACTCTGACCACATCCAGTTTTTGGCAGTTATCAATCAACATCTCCAAAGTCCCTACCTGCTGGTTCATGTTCAGTGAGAGCAGGAGGGAGAGGCTGTAACTGAAGTTTATACTTCCTATACAACACTGCTGAAACCTTCACTCATTCATTGAGTCAACATATATTTATCGAGCACCTACAGATTCAAGCAACTAGTATAATGGCTAATGCAAGGAATCTAGCTAGGGGCAAGACCCGGCTCTGTGACATGCAGACTGTGTGGCCTTGGGCAAATGCCCACTCTCTGTGCCTCCATTTCCTCATCTGTAAAATCAGAGTGGTAACAGGACCTACTGTATTGGGGTTTATGGAGATTAAATAAGCATGCTTACCACACAAGGCACTATTTTATTTTCAATCCGTGACATACCATTTGTAGGGGGCTTTGTTACCTTCCCAGTGGGAGTCCTGGTGTGGCTGGTGTGGCGCTGTGGGTTAATGCGCCAGACTGCAAAGCCATTTGAACTGTGAGGTCAGCAGTTCAAGCTCCCCAGTCGCTCCTCGGAAACCCTATACAGGGTCACTATGGGTCGGAACCGACTTGACGGCACTTAACAACAACAACCTATCTTCTTCTTCCTTCTCACCAGAATTCTAAGTTTGTTTAGGTATACACCCATTCCCAGGCCCAGGAGTCAACTCTGACTCATTTAAATCAATAGTTCTCAAAGTGTGGTCCCCAAATCAGCAGTATCACCCGAGAAGTTGTCCGAAAATGTGCAATTTCAATGCATTTAACGTGTCATATGCCATGATGTGCCCAGCATTCTACAGAGCATTTCACACCTGTGACCTCAACTGCCCTCAGGTATAGGTTTTGTTGTTTTCTTCTTCACATGTATGAGGAAATTGTTGTTCAGAAAGGTCAATTCACTTGCTCAGTATCACACAGTGATAGAGTTAGGACTGAACCCAAGTCTGTCTAACTCCAGGGTCCAAGCATATAACCACTATATGACCTTGCCTTTGGAGAAACTGCCAGCTCATGGGGAGAAAGAGCGCAATAAAGCATTAATAGAGTATAGAGCTTCTGAGAATGGTGGCTGTTTCCTGAGCAGGGCTCTTAACCCAGTAAACCTTGCCCGGATTTATAGAGATTGAATCAGAGTCAACTCAAAAGCAACTGGAACTGGAATTTCTCCCATTGGGTGCAAGTTTATAGTTTGAAAGACGGTGGCATTGCAATGAAAGAATCCAAGAACTCAAGCACAGTCTAGCAGAAACAAGTGCAACATGAAATAGAAAGGAAAATCTAATGCCAGGAAGGTAACAATTAAGAAAAACATTAAGAGTTCTCTGCAGTTCCAGACCACATAAATTCTCTTCCTGTTTGCAAATCTATGTCATGTTATGATTTCGCATGGGTTCACCTAAAAGCAGACCCTGAGACAAGGATTCCAGTTCAAATAGTTTATTTAGATGGTGATCCTGGGAAACACCATTAGGGGAGTGGGAAGCTGAGATGGAAGAGGAGGCAGACAATTCAGAGGGTGCTCACGAACAGGTCCCCGCTGTGAAATGGGATTGAGAGACGTCCCATTTTAGGGCAAGAAGCTGGGGTCTTTCTGCCAATGCTTGCCTGGCATTGGTTTAGGCTGCCCTTAACCAACAGTATTGTTGTATCAGGGAATATGGGTAAGCACCAAAAGCATCCTCTATAGATCATACTCTGAAATGTTTACACGTTGGCCCCACTAAAAAAAAGCTTGGAGTCAATTTGATTTCCACTCATGGCAACCCCATATATTACAAAGTAGAATTGCTCCATAGTGTTTTCTTGACTGTTACCGTTACAGAATCAAACTACCAAGTCTTTCTTACACCATACCATGAGTGGGTTCAAATTGCCAACCTTTAGGATAGTTGTTGTTGTTGTTGTTAAGTGCCGTGGAGTCGGTTCCAACTGATAATGACCCTGTACAGGGTTTCCGAGGCTGTATATCTTTACGGGAGCAGAACGCCTCATCTTTCTCCCACGGAACAGCTGGTAGTTTCGAACTGCTGACCTTGCGGTTAACAGCCCGACTCGTAACCACTATGCTACCAGAGTAGTCAAATACAAACCATATGTGCCATCAGGGATGTTTGGGCCCCACTGTTTGTGTTTTGATAGGTTCCTTTGAGTTGATTTCGATTTAATGCCCCGTAGGATTTTCTTGGCTGTCATCTTTTCAGGAGTACATTGCCACTTCTTTCTCCTGAGGAGGTGCTGACTGGGTTTGAGCTTGCCAACGTTTAGGTTAGCAGCTGAGTGCTTAACTATTGTGCCACCAAGAATGTGTTATTTGGGAAAAAAAAAGTCTACAATGGCTTTAGAGTAAGTCTTCTTAGTGGACTTCAACTTGAAATTGAGTTTCAACAATATAAACGCTAATTGTTGTAGTGTGCATTTTGTAGATTGCATGTTGTGGATTGCATTTCGTAATAACCCTAGGAGGCAGAGTAGAACTCCCACATAGGGCTTCCAAGGCAGTCATCTTTATGAGACAGATCACCAGGTCTTGTCTCCAGTGGAACTGATGGTAGGTTTGAATCACCAACCTTTCTGTTGCAGCCAAGTGCTTAACCACTGCACCATTAGGCTCCTAGTTGCTAAAGCAGCACAAGTGTGGCCGCTTGTCAATATTGTCATGGAGCTAACCCAGAAAACATGAGCTTAGAAGAGGCTGCCTTACTGTTTTCCTGCCGTACTGGTCTGAGATGTTTCCCCAGAGCGTGGAGCTGGACATCATGCCTACAAAGACCACCTGTGGGCAGAAAGACAACTTCGGTTAGGTAGCCGCAACACATCAGACTCATGCCGTTCCTCCCAAGGCATCAAATGATGAGCTCACATTTGCTGAGTTCTTAGTAAGGGACAAACAGTATTCTAATATAAGTCTTGGTTCACTGCAACATTGTTATAATATTACACTCAGTGGTGTGCTAACCACAAGGTCGGTGGTTCAAACCCACCAGCACCCCCTCAGAAGCCTTCTACAAGATTGCTATGAATCAGAATATAATCAATGCAGGAGAAAAACCTTAACACTCAGCACCTTATATGAGCTCAGAAAATGAAAATAAAAATAATTTTAAATGTATATACTTTGTCAATTTAAGTGACATGAAGAAGTAGTTTCCAACTTCTAAGTAATTGAACAGGATGCCTGGGGTCCCTAAGTGGTTGGAGCCCTGGGTTCATTGGGGTTGGTTGTAAGTCTGCCAGATATGTGGGGCAGGGAGGATAGTAAAGGAAGCTGAGGCCACTGTGTTTACATCCAGAGTTTAATTATTTTCTACTGAGCCCTTGGCAGCAGGAGGAGGGGGATACCCCACAGGACACCCCAGGGAATAACTGAAAACAACAGGAGTGGAACTCTGGGCTGCCTACCGAGGTCAGCAAAGCAACCTGCCAGCTGGGCAGCTGCCATTCGCAATGCAGCTGTGGAGCAAGGATGCTCAGAATCATCATCTCCATGGCATCGGCCATCTGCAGAGAGGAAGGAAGCATCATGAGGCCAAAAAGGCTGAGGGAGAAAGGTAGAGCCTGCTGAAAGGAGGGTGGGCCCCTTGTCAAGTCTGTGACTCCAGAAACTCTGCTCTTCTACTGCCTGCTGAGTTACCTACCACATATCAAAATATACTGAAAAGCTCTAGGAACTAAAACAGTGTGATACCATGTAGGAAATGCCAAATAGACTTTCAGCATTATTATTTTGTGCATATTTTTTTTCATGCTTAAAAATATTAGCACCCCTTGAGGGGTCCTGGTGTGGTGCTGTGGGCTAATGCACTGGACTGCAAAGTTGGCTTGAACCACAATATCACCAGTTCAAGCTCACCAACTGCTCCTTGGAAACCCCATACAGGATTGCTATGGATTGGAACCAACTTGACAACCCTTAACAATGACAACAACAAATGAAGTGGGAAGACACCATATTTCTAAACTCTGAGAGAAACATTTTTATAGATGTACAGATAAGAATCTTTTCTCTCTAAATAATCTCAAGACTAATTTGTCTTTGGTTTATAGGTCCTTGTTCATGTGGAATTATCAGTGTGTTTCGCAAGTGTAACTTTTTTAAAATACTGGAAATTTTTCATAATTAAGTACTGTAGTACCATTCCAGACCTAGACAGAGAGACAATGAAACAAAAATGAGTCCAGAAGTAGGTCCAGATGACCATGGGAATGAGATATACCATAAAGGTGGCTTTTCAAATTAGAAGGAAAACAATAGAGGGAAACTGACGATCCATTAAGAGAAACACGTACTTATATCACCATCTTAAACCATTAACATAAATAAATTTCAGTTGTATTTTTCTAAGGTTTCAGTTGTATTATTAAAGATCTAAATGTTACTTGCTAGATTGGAGATTTTAATGAGTGATCATGAGTCCCTCAAAACAGAAAAGAAACTTTTATTGGCCCATTTTCCCAGGGAGTGCTCTACGACTGACCTCAGAATCTCATTATTCTCTTGAGCCCCAAAGTCTGGGAATGAACTGTAATTCACTAGAAACTAAAATTCCTCCTTGAATACCATGGTCAACAACATCCGGCTCTCCCCAAGCTAGGATCACCACTTTCTCTACTGTCACTCAAATAAACTCGGTTGGATAGAATTCAAGCAAAGGCCCAGTGAGAAGGGAACTGTATCATTCCTTATAGATTATAGAAGCCAACTTGAGCAGCATGGGGGTTCCTTGGAGACCAAATGTGAGATTACTGCTGCCTAGAAATACTTGCCCAAGCCAAACCGGTGAGGACAGACAGCTTCCATTGGAATTTCCCAAACCCAATGGCTTCCACCGCATCTTCCACCATGAAAGTATCTGGGAAGGAGAGAGGGGAGGGAAAGAAGGAGTCAGCATAACTTGAAGTGGCCTGGGTAGCACCCAACCACTTAATTAAAACCTGCAGAACTTTAATTTTCCAGAACTTATCCTAGAAAAATATTACAGCAAATGTAAAGTTTACTACAACATTGTTTACATCAGGGGAAACTGGGAAACTCCAAAGGTCCATCAATAGGGATTGGTTAAATAATTATTGTAGATACATAGTATGAGTTATAACTCAAGCATTAAAAAGAGCATGTAGACATGGAAAGATGCACATAATATATAGTTAATTAATTAAAAAAAAACAAAGCAGACGATAAACTATTGAAACACACACACACACACACACACACACACGAGGGCAAGTCAAAAAGTATTGCTACAAAATCATAGAACCCGGTATAAAACAAAAATATCAAAATCATAGAACCCGGTATAAAACCAAAAATATCAAAATGTGAAGCTAATTGTTTCTTAACATATCCTCCACCTAGGTCTGTATATTTCTGAAGGCAGTGTTTCTATCTCTCTTAACACTTTCCAGAAGAATTCTACACTGTTTGATTTATACCCTGTCAAAAAGGCAGTTTTGGAATCATCAAGAGACTCAAACTATGTTTCTTTTCAATGTTCTTTTGAGTCTGGAAACAAAAGGAAGTCCCAAGCAGCAAGATCAGGGCTGTAGGGTGGATGTGGTAGGGTTTCCTAATGAAATTCTTTTAAGGTAGCTCTTGTTACTTTTGAAGAATGAGCAGGTGCATTGTTGTAATGGGAAAAAAATTGCGCAGCAGAATTTTCCTGGCTTTATTATTACCGACTCGATGGCATCTAACAACAAACAACAATTATCACCAATACAGTTTTCAATTTTCTCAAAACTTCTTCATAATAAGCCCCCTTAATAGTCCTGTGTCCTTTACTATTGTTGTTGTTGTTGTTAAGTGTTGTCAAGTCAGTTCTGGTTCATAGTGACCCTGGATAGGAAGCAGAGAGCCTCATCTTTCTCCCATGGAGCAGCTGGTGGGCTTGAACCGTGGACCTTGTGGTTTGTAGTCCAGTACTTATCATATGGCGCCACTGTGCTCCCCAGGATCCCATAAAACATTCAACATAACCTTCCAAGCTGACCTCCCTGCCTTGAATTTAACTGGACCTGAAGATTATCTCGGAAGTCACTGTTTTGATTGGACCTTTGTTTTAAAGTCATCCTAATGAGACTGCCGGTGGTGGTGGTGATGTGGCACTGAGTCAGTTCTGACTCTTAGTGACCCTGTACAGGGTTTTGGAGGCTGTAAATCTTTATGGGAGCACAAAGCCTCATCTTTCTCCCATGGAGCAACTGGTAGATTTGAACTACTGATCTTGTTAGCAGTCCAGATCATAATCCACTACACAACCAGGGTTCCTTGAATGAGACTAACACAAGTGTATTACTAGAGAACTTGTCTGCAGCCATCCACTGATTGAACGGACAAGTTTAAACATGTTCTATTTGAATAAACCTGTGCATAGATGCCTAGTAGCAATACATTTTGACTTACCTCATATTCACTAATAGCCTTTGAGGTGATCCTGACTCATAGGAATACTATGTGTTTCAGAGTAGAGCTGTGCTCCATGGGGGTTCAGTGGCTGTGATCATTCAGAACTCAGTCACCAGATCTTTCTGCCAAGGTGCCTCTGGGTGGTTGAATAGGCAACCTTAAGATCTGTGCCACCCAGAGACTCCTGTGTCCATCATCATCTTCATCATCATCATCTCATCATCATTACCATCATCACTATCACCATCACCACCATCAGTCAACACCATCAGCATTATTACCATTACTATCATCATCATTACCACCACCATCATCACTAACACCATCATCATTCTCATTACCACCACCGCTATCATCACCATTATCAACATCACCACCATCAGTATCATCACCACCACTACCACCAACATCATCACCATCATCACCACCATCATCATCATCATCACCACCATCAACATTATCACCATTACTGTCATCATCACCATCAACATTATCACTACCACCATCATCACCACCACCAATATCATCATCATCATCACCACCACTACTATCACCACCACCATCATCATCATCACTATCACCACCATCAACTTTATCACAATTACTATCATCATCACCATCATCACCACCATCATTACTATCACCATCATCATTATCAACACCACCATCAACTACAATCATCACCATCATATCATCACTATCATCATCACCAACACTATCATCATTATCACCACCAATATCATCACCACCATCATCATCACCACTATCACCACCATCATTACTATCACCATCATCATTATCAACACCACCATCAACTACAATCATCACCATCATATCATCACTATCATCATCACCATCACTATCACCATCATCATAACCATGCTCATTATCATTGTCTTTGACATCAGTTTCACATTGTTGCTATCATCCTCAGTCAAGTATTATGCAATGAAGCTGACTGGCAGGCATTGTGATGCAGCTGTGCCTCCTGAAGTAAGCCATGTGGACCCAGCCTACACCTCTGTGCCTTTCCCATGTCCCTTCACCAGACCCTTCTGAGAGTGCCACCTGGGGGGCAACCCTGGCACCTTGGAGGTCCTGATCACTACCCAGTCTGATGCCCCCCAACCACAGGGCATCCTCACCATCGGTGGGATTGGCAAACTCCTTGGGCACAGCTGCCCCATCATCTAACTCGACAGCTTCTAGGCCTGTGCGGACCCCTTCGATCTGGACCTCATGCTCTCCAGAAGCTGTGTCGTCCTCTGACCTTGCACTCTCACCCGTCCGACGGAATTTCACCACACTGGAAGACAGAGACAATCTGGTCAGGATGGGTAGAACTCCCCCCTCCAATGGCCTTGCTTCTTAGCTCTTGTGCCAAAACAGGAGAAAGACTTTTCATGGTCCAGAGAGTTGGATGATTAGAGAGAGGCATTTCTGTTGCATGAGACTGCTACAAGGAGAGAGAGAGAACTTCAAGAGTTATGTTGAAGGGCTGCCATGTACAGTTGGGCATGAATAGAGGGGGCCCTATTCATGTGATAGGCAATATGAATGAGGATATCTTTATCCTAGACATGAATACTCTTTGGAAGCAGGTGTGCTTCATGATAATTTGTCTGTATATAAATCAAAAACCAAGCCAATTGCCATTGAATTGAGTTGAACTCAAAGCGACCTCCTATGTTACAGATGGGGTCTGCTCCATAGGGTTTTCTTGGCTGTAATCTTTACAGAAGCAAATCACCAGGCCCTTCTTCTGCAGCACTTCTGGGTGAGTTTGCACCACCAACCTTTAGATTAGCAGCTGATTATGAACTGTTTCCAACACCAGGGACTCCCCTGTCTGAACATAACAGAAGTAATAATTTGGTCACCCAAGAGTTATATTAAGCCCACAAACAGTTGTCTACATAGTACTTTTAAAAAATATAAAGTAGATGCCAAAATTTTAGAGTTGGGAGATTTTATATAAAATGCCAGATTCCTGAATGCTCCTGAAAATTTTGGTTTTCTGGTTGTCTGAGGCCTGCAGATCAATAGAACCATGCTCCATAGGATTTACCTTGGCTGATTTTTTTAGTGCATCACCAGGAATTTTCTCCAAGGTGCCTCTGGGTAGACGTGAACCTCACCTTTTCTGATAGAAGTCAAGTGTATTAACTGATGCACCACCCAGGAACTCCTCTGTAAATCGTGTGTCATCAGATCAGTTCCAACTCATAGTGACCCTGAATAGCAGTTTCTGAGAGCAACTGGGGGGTTTGAACTACTGGCCTTGCAGTTAGCAGGATCCTCGATGGGTTAGGTATTGTTACTGCCCCATATTAAAGATGGAGAAACACGGTCCAGATGGAGCTGAGGGTCAGACTGGAGTCTCTTTGGCCCTAGTTAGGGACCTTGGACCTAACTGCTGAGAGTCAGTGTTTCTTCCAAGCACTCACACTGAGCTGACCCGTGTAGACAGTGGGCAATGGTGTGTTCTGGAGCAAAAAATGGAAAGGAACAGTTCAGTTCCAGCCTAGCTGATGGCTCTTCAGAACAAGTGGGGGAGTATGGAATCAGGATGGGGGGAGTCCCAGAGTGTTTCAAAAGGTCTTGGCTGGGGAAAAATCTACAGTTCTAACAAGTCCCCAGGTGGTACTGATGTTGCTGACAGGACCACATTTTGAGATCCACTGCTGTAGAGCATTGGAGTCAGAACTATGATTCTGTAGAACTTTCACTCCAGATTTCTGGCCCTCTGCCTTCCAGCAAGAGGCAACCATGCTGGGGCATGTGACCCAAGGAGCTCCCTGCTCTGTTGGTGGACCTGAGCGCCTCCAGCTCACCATCCTCCCCTGAGGACACAGGACTCAACCAGACAGAGGTCCTTGACATCTGGATCCCAGCAGCCCTTGCAACTAGAAGGCAGGAGTCATTGGGGAGCACGGGCTTGGAAATAGTCTGTTTTAGGCTATAAGGCGGGAGGGGGGCTGCTTTGAAGCTGTACTCTCCCGCAAGGACTAAATTTTATTCAGGGTGTGTATTTATTTGGGGTCATTTCTGGGGTTACTGATGAAAATGACAGAAGTGCTTTAAAAACCAGTATTGCGCCTATAAAAATAACCCTTAAAACACAAAAACCACAACAAAAAAATACTAATGTATAGTATTTGCCAATATCTATGGGGTAAAATACTCCCACATGGCCAATTTCAAGCTACCAACGGTTAAATATCAGGCTGATAAGATTCCTGAATATTTAACAGTCAACTCTCCACAGTTGGTCCAAGCAGGCTCTGTTGATGTCAGCTGCCACAGAATCACCCCCATACATGGCAATCCCATGCACAAGGAAGTGCTGCCCGGTCCAGTGGTATCCCCACGAACGATTGAGGACAGGATTCTCATGACCCACTCAGTTTTCACTGGCTGGTTTCTGGGCCAGCCTTCCTATTCATCCTAGTCTGGAAGCTCTGCTGAAACCTCTTCAGTGTCATATTAAACACTGTTGTTGCTCAGTACCATTGAGTCTATTTTTGACTCATAGTGACCTCATGTCACTGTGTAGAATTGTTACAGAAGCAAAACACCAGGTCTTTCTTCTTTGGAGCCACTAGATGGGTTGAACCTCCAACTTTCTGGTTAACAGCTTAACTGCTGCGCCACCAGGCTCCTTGTTGTTGCTGTTGTAATGTGCTATGGAGTCAGTTCCGAAGCTATTGTTGTGTCCTATAGCATGAACCTCAAAAACATTCTGCTGAGTCAAAGACTCCAGACCAAAAAAGGCCACATATGTTAAGATTGAGTGTATGGTTGCCAGAGGTGGGGGAAGAGAGGATGGAAGAATGAATGCCGATGGACCCCGGGTTTCCTTTGTGGGAATGAAAACGCTATGGATCTAGAGAGAGGAGGAAGTTACACAACATGATGGATACACAAACTGCTGCTCAATTGTATACTTTAAAATGGCTAATATGATACATTTTATGTCATGTGAATTTTGCTAAAAAAAAAAAAACCTTAATATTGTCCCTGATGTGATTGGAATCCAGCTGCTCATTTATTAAACAAATGTTAATGGAGCACTGGCCGGTACTGAAGGAGCCCTGGTGACACAGCGAGTTAAACAGTAGACAATGTTGGCAGTTCAAACCCACCAGTTGCTCCACAGGAGAAAGATGAGGCTGCCTGCTTCTGTAAAGATTGACATTCGCAGAAACCCCATGGGGCAGTTCTACTGTGTCCCATGGTGTCATAGGAGTGGAAATGGACTTGACAGCTGTGGGTTTTGTTTGGGTTTGGACCTGTGCCCGGTACTGAGGTGCTGTCAGGGTGGCATAAGCAAGCCACATAGACTCGGACTCCGTCCGGCAGTGCTCACAGTCTCCTGGTGGTAAAAAAGAAAATTTTGTTGTTGTTGTTGTTGTTAAGTGCCATCAAGTTGTTGTTGTTAAGTGCCATCAAGTCAGTTCCAACTCATAGCAACCCTGTAAAAGGTTTCCAAGGAGCAGCTGGTGAGTTTGAACCACCGACCTTCCGGTTCAAACCAACCTTTAAGTCCAGTGCATTATCTATAAGTGTACATACATACACACACAGACACACATGGCATAAATCACTGAGCATCCACTTACTAACCAAAAGGCCCAAGTCCACCCAGAAGCAATTTGAAAGAAAGGTCTGGCGATCTGCTTCCAAAAGATCCCAGCTTTGAAAACACTATGACTGAACAACTTATGAAACATATTATTGAATGAGAACCTAAACTGCTGTGTGAACCTTCACCAAAAACACAGTAAAATATTTTAAAAATAAAACTCTTTGAAGTACAGTTTTACTCAGCAGCACATGAGGTTGCCATGAGTTCGAATCAACTCAATAAGTCAAATCAATCAACTCAAATAAATCAATCAATAAGTCCAGGACAGCTTATTTGGTTGTATATAAATACGTATGTACATAGAGGAGTTGTGGAGTGACACTGTAGGCTAAGCACTGCTCTGTTAACCAAGAGGTCAGTGGTTCAAATCCACCAGCCATTCTCACAAACCCAATACAGGTCACTGATTCAGAACCAGTTCTGACTTTTAGCGAACCTACACATAACAGAACAAAATACTATCTAGTCCTGTGCCATCCTCAATTGTTGTTATGCTTGAGTCCATTGTTGCTGGCACTATGCCAGTCCATCTCATTGGGGGTCATCCTCTTTTTCACTGACCCTCCACTTTACCAAACTTGATATTCTTCTACAAGGATTGGCCCCACCTGATAAGGTACCAGATGTATAAGAAGTGAAGTCTTGCCATGGTTCCTTCTAAGGAGCATTCTGGCTGTACTTTTTCCAACAGAGATTTGTTTGTTTTTCTTGAAGTCTTAAGTACTTTCAATATTCTTATCCAACACCATGACTCAAATGCAAAAATTCTTCTATAGTCTTCCTTATTCCTTGTTCAATGGTCACATGCATATGAGGCTATTAAAAATACCATGGCTTGATTCAGTCACACCTTAGTCCTCAAACTGATCTTTGCTCTCAAACACTTTTAAGAGGTCGTGTGTAGAAAATTTGCCCAGTGCAATGCGTTATTTGATTTCTTGACTGCTGTTTCCATGAGTGTTGATTGTGGATCCAAGCAAAATGAAGTCTTTGAAAACTTCAATCTTTTCTCCATTTATCTTATAGATGTTATTTATTGGTCCAGTTGTGAGGATTTCTGTTTTCTTTATATTGAGGTGCAATCCACACTGAAGTCTGTGGTCGTTGATCTTCATCAGTAAACATTTTAAGTCCTCTTCACTTTGAGCAAACAAGGTTGTATCATCTGCATATCACAGGTAGTTAATGAATCTTCCATCAATATTGATGCTATGTTCTTCTTTATACAGTCTAGCTTCACGGAATTATTTGCTCAGCATACAGATTGAATAAGTATGTGAAAGAATACACTGGTGCACTGATTTTAAACCATTCAGTATCACCTTGTTCTATATGAATGACTGCCTCTTGGCCTATGTACAGGTTCCACATGAGCACAATCAAATGTTCTGGAATACTCATTCTTCTCAATGTTAACCATAACTTCTCATGAGCCATCCAGTCAAAAGCCTTTGCATAGTCAATAAAGCACAAGTAAACATCTTTCCAGTATTCTCTGCTTTCCGCCAAGATCCATCTGATGTCAGCAAAGATATCCTTCATTCCACATTCTCTTCTGAATCCAGCTTGAGTTTCTGGCATTCTCCTGTTGGTGTACTGTTGCAATCATTTAAAAATTATTTTCAACAAGATTTTACTTGTATGTGCTGTGACTGATACTGTTTGATGATTTTCAAATTTCGTTGGGTCACCTCTCTTTGGAATGGGCAGAAATATTGATCTCTTCCAATCAGTTGACCAGGTAGCTAGCTGTCTTTCAAATGTTTTGACATAAATAGGTGAGTGCCTCCAGTGCTGCCTTGGTTTGAGAGATTTCAATTTAAGTCCGTTAACCCCTGGAGCCTTGTTTTTTGCCAATACCATCAGCGCAGCTTGAACTTCTTTCTTCAGTAACATCTGTTCTCGATCATATGCTTCCTCTTTTATTTTTTTAAGTTGTATTGTGAATGATGTGATAGTTTACATGGGAGAACATTAGTTTTACATTCATTCTATCATATACTGTTTCATTGCCATGGTTACAATCCCCTCCACGCATCACCAATCAACGAAAGGGTACATCCTATAATCCTGCTCCTCCACCCCCACCCCGGTCATCAGCACACAGCTCCTCTCCCTTACTGGGTCCCGAGTCCCCAGCTGCTCCAGCTCTCCATGTCATCATCTCTGCCTCCATCTCGGGGATCGCTACCTCTCTGGGTAGGATCCTGCTCTCTGCTCTTCTCCCTTCATGGTTCCAGGGACCTCAGCTCCTAGCCTGCAAAGTTAATCACTACCCTCATTGCCACAAAATGTCTACTTTTACATTTACAATGTTCACAATCAGTCCTGGTAACAATTTACCCTTGTATCACAAGAGACCTATCCACATTTCCTTTCATCAGTCCCGCCGAGATAGATTGGACACTACTCAGTGGAGAGTCTATCTTCCTCCATGCCCTCTGGATCTAGGTTCCCTCTTGAAAGCTTGTAAGCCAGTCACTTCTTGTCTTAGTAGCTCCCCCATTTTGGATAGCCAATGTCCAAGGTGCCCATCCCTGTCCATGCTGTGTATGGAGGGGGTGGGAATGATCCTTGCTGTAAAGATTTGTTCCCTCTTTTGAGTTGCTGCATTCATAGGTATAGGTCAAGTTCATAAAATTGTATCCGATTACTCTTTTTTTCCTCTTCTTTCTTCTTCTAGTTGCGCTCTGATCATCCAGCCATTGAGGCCAGATCAAGTGGGTACATATGTTTCTTCTTGAAATAGTTAAACATTGACCACTTCTTTTTGGTACAGTGAATCTGTGTATACCTTCGATCTGTTTTTGATGCTTTCAGCATCATTCAGTATTTTTCTCATGAAATCCTTCAAAATTTCAAGTCAAAGCCTAAATTTCTTCTTCATTTCTTTTAGCTTGAGAAATGTTAAGTACATTCTTCACTTTTGTTATGTAACTCCAGGTGTTTGCATATTTCATTATAATACTTGACTTTGGTCTTCTTGAAGTGCTTTTTTGAAAATTTCTATTCAGCTCTTTTACTTCCTCATTTCTTGCATTTGCTTTAGCATCTCTA
>NW_006408660.1:1539003-1551297 GCF_000296735.1 Chrysochloris asiatica
AGGCTGTAAATCTTTACAGGAGCAGAAAGCTTCATCTTTCTCCCATGAACAGCTGGTAGTTTCAAACTGCTGACCTTAAGGTTCGCAGCCTGATGTGTAAACACTACACTACCAGAGCTCCTGGTCTTCTTTGTAGGCTTATGGGTATCATCCAATCACATACAGCGTTGTACTTTAACATAGATCTTGAAATGTTCTTTTTGCTGATGAATGCAACTCCATTCCTCTTCAATCTGTCATTCCCACCATAGTAAACCAAATTACTGTCAGATTCAAAATGGCCAATACCAGTCCATTTCAGCTCATTAATTATTAGAATATCAATCTTTATGCATTCCATTTCATTTTTTGACACATTCCTATTTTCCCAGATTCATACTTCCTACAGTCCATGTTCTGATTATTAACGAATGCTTGCAGCTATTTCTCCGCATTTTGAGTTGTGCCCCATGAGCAAATGAAGGTCCTGAAAGCTTTTACTCCATTCGTGTCATCATGGTCAACTCTACTTTGAGGAGGCAAGTCTTCCCAATCATATTTTGAGTGCCCTTCTAATTTAAGGGGCTCATCTTCAGGCACTATATCTGACAATATTCCAGTGTTATAATGTTTCAATATTCAATTTCTGGTGCTGACAGTGTTTCACTGTTATTCATAAGGTTTTCAGTGGTTAAATGTCCAGAAGTAGTTCACCTCTCCTTCTTTCTAGTCTCTCGTAGTCTGGAAGCTCAGCTAAAACCTGTCCACCAAGAGTAATGCTGCTGCCATTTAAAATACTGTTGGCATAGCTTCCAGCATCACAAAAATACGCAAGCCACCACAGTATGACAAACAGAGATGAGTGGATATATATGTTATTGTTGTTGTTGTTAAGTGCCGTCAAGTCGGTTCCGACCCTTAGCGACCCTGTATAGGGTTTCCAAGGAGCAGCTGGTGAGTTTGAACCACCGACCTTGCAGTTCAAACAGACCTTGAAGTCAAGTGCTTATTCTACAGTGCCACACTAGGACTCCAAGGAGACCTGGTAGCATAGTGTGTTGCAAGCTGGGCTGCTAACCTGAAGGTCAGTAGTTAGAATATACCAGTCGCTCCTCTGGAGAATGATGAGACTTTTTGCTCCTGTAGTGATTTACAGCCTCAGAAACACTATACAGCGTTGCTTATGAGCCAGAACTGATTCAACAACACACAACAATGTGTGTATGTGTGTTTGTATGTATGTATGTTGTTATAGCAACTCATAGTGAACCTGCAAGAAGTTCCGAAGCTGTAAATCTTTAAGTGAGCAGTTGGTGGGCTCAAAACACTGATGTCTTATGGTTTGAAGTCCAATAGTTATCTTACAGTGCCATACACATACACATATATGCATACATATAATAAACGAATACGTGTATGTATGTGTTTGTAGATAGAGGTGTACAGATAAAGATAAGTAGATTGGAATCTCTGCATAGTGCAAATGGTTAATGTACTTGGCTGGATGGAAGTTTAAGTTCATCCAGAGGGTCTGTAGAAGAGAGGCCTGGCTATCTACTTCCCAAAAAATCAGCTATAGACAATCTGTGGAGCACAATTCTACTCTGACACACAAAGGGCTACTATGAGTCCAGGTTGGCTCGATTGGGTTTTATATAAATACCCAGCTGTCTTACACATTGTGGGAAAAGCTGCTAACATTAGGGTGGCAGGCTGTGAGTAGTGGGGAAGGCTTTTTGGTGATGTGGTGTGACAGATGGATTCAAGGAACTAACCACAAATGAAGAGGGCTCCTTCTCCAAGAAGCAGCCCCCAAATCAAAAACATCAACAATCCCCCCAAGGTATTCCTGTAAAATGGAAACATAATTACTAAGCAGAGGAAAAACTGGCTATTTACGTGCATTATTGATTAATTTTCAGGGATGATGGGAAGGTCATCATAGAAGAAAATGATCATGGGGCCTGATGCTCTTTCTTGAAACTGCATCCTCCTCTCAAGGACCTTCCAGGGCTCCCTACCTCCTTCTGTGACTAGTAGCCACCACTGCAACCTTTTTTGAAGGTAATTTGTGGTATTGTTCAAAAATTATAAAAGCTCTGTGCCTCCATCCAGAATTTCTCTGTTGGGAATTCATCTTAGGGATAGACTCAAGGAGGCAACGATTTATGATACTAACAACAATGTCACTAAGAAGTCCCAATGGTACAATGGGTTAAGCATTGGGCTGCTAACCACAAGGTCAACAGTTCAAACCCACCAGCCACTCTAAGAGAAAGATGAGGTTTGAAGATGTCCAGTTTCAGAAACCACAGGGAAGCAAGTCCTCCTCTGTTGCATAGGTTCATTGAGTCGGAACTGACTCAATGGCAGTGGTGTGGGTTTTCATGGATTGCTAGTTTGCCATGTATCAAGACTGATGGGCCTTACTCTACTTGGTCGGATTAATCTAATCTTCTTTACAACTATTCTCAAGGTCCCAGGGTGGTGAAAGCAGTTTGAGTCCCATTACTAACATGCTGGTAGCATAGTGGTTACAAATCGGGCTGCGAACCGTAAGGTCAGCAGTTCGAAACTACCAGCTGTTCCACAGGAGAAAGATGAGGCTTTCTGCTCCTGTAAAGATTTACAGCATCAGAAACCCTGTACAGAGTCACTGTGATTCAGTTCTGACTCCACGGCACATAACCACCACCACCACTAACACGCTAGAGTCCTAATGTGGCACTGTAGGGTAAGCACTCAACAAGATTAGTGGTTCAAACTCACCAGCCGCTCCTCAAAAACCCTATACCGGGTCGCTATAAGTCGGAACCGACTCTATAACACTTAACAATAGCAGCAACAACTAATCTGGTAGTGTAGTGGATTATGAGCTGGGCTGCTAACCTCAAGGTCAGTAGTTCAAATCTACCAGTCACTCCATGGGAGAAATATGAGGCTGTCTGCTCCTGTAAAGATTTGCAGCATCCAAAACCCTATTCAGGGTTGCTATGAGTCGGAAGCGACTCCACAGCATTTAACAACTAACCTGTTGGCACTGTAGGATAAGCACTGGACTGGTAACTGAAAGGTCAACGGTTCAAATCTACCAGTCATTCTTCTGAAACCCTAAACAGGGTTGCTAGAGTCCGAACTGACTCAATGGCACATAACAATAACACCATCAATACTAACCTAAAAGTTGTCAGTTGGCACCCACCTAGCAGCACCCTGGAAGAAAGGCCTGGTAATATGCTGTTGTAAAGAATGCAGCCTAGAAAAGCCTATGGGGCAGTTCTAATCTGTAATACTCAGGATTGCCAGGACTCAGAATTGCCAGGAGGGCCACAGGCTGGCTTCATCACTAACTCCATTCTATAGATGTGGAAACTGAAGCACAGAGGTGCTGAGAACGTGCCTTATGACACACAGGAAGTGGCTTTGGCTTTGGCAAAAGCCATGTAACTTTAGCATCCCCATTACCAATCCCCCTGCTTTATTATCTGCCGGTGGTCTTAGCAACTTGGCTTGTGATAATAATAATTAAACAACAAAAAACTAGAAGCAAGTTCTTACTGAAGGGGATTGATTAAATAGATAATTGGTACATCCACTTGATGAAATGTTACAAAACATTGAAGAGACTGATCTGTAAGGACCAACAGGGAAAAATTGTTGATGTTCTTTTGTGCATGTGTGTGTTGATAAAATGTATATGAGCACTGGCAGCATATTGAGTTACATTGTTGGACTACTAACTGCAACGTCAACAGTTCGAATCTACCAGCCGCTCCATGGGAGAAAGATGAGGCTTTTGGTCTTATAAAGATCATCATAGCCTCAGGAACCATATACAGGCTCATTGTGAGTAGGACCCCAACTTAACAACACACAACCACCATCATCAAAATGTATATAATAAAATTTTTACCATTTTAGCCATTTATAAGTATACTTATTCAGAGACATTAATTACATTTGTCATGTACAACTAGCACCACTCTATTTCCAAATGTTTTTCATCACTCCAAACAGACATTTGGTACCCCTTCGGCAATAATCCTCATTCTCCCTTTATCCCACCACCTGGTAACCACTAATCAACTTTATCCTTCTGCATTGGCCTTATTCTACATACTTCATACAAGTGGGATAATAGTTGTCATTTTGTGTCTGACTTATGTTGCTGAGCGCAAGAGCTTCGTTGTCAAATGTACTGCAGTCTACATCCTTGTTATTCAAGACTTTAAGATTGGTCTGTGAACCAGGAGCCCCATCTTCTACTAGGAGCTTATTGGGAATGCAGTCTCAGACCTTGACCCACAGCTACTACATGTCAACATCTGCATTTTACCCAGGTGCTAGGAGATTGGTGAGCTGCTCTAGACTATACATGATTATGCCATCAGAAACCATTCTAAGAAAGATGCATAAGAAGCCAAAGACTGATTGCTCTTAGCAGGAAAGAGTGGATGGGAATGGGAAGTTTTGAGGGCCGGAAGATTTTTTTTTTTTTTTTCACTTTTCATGTTGGACCTTCTGTAATGTCTTAAATGTTCAACTTGCGCACCTATTACTTCAATAATAAATATAAACAGTCCTAGTCATAGCCACGGAATCAAGCTGAAGGCTACTCATATGATCCTATAAGGTCAGAATAGAATTGATACAAAGTGTTTTCTAGGCTATAACTGTGTATGGAATGTTAACATGGGTGACAGGGCAGGTATTATACAGCAAGAGGGATGAGCAGAGGGAAAATGAAGGTAAAGGGAGACACAAGGAGGAATGCAACAGTTAAAGCGAATGGAGGTTAAATACTGTTAACTGTTGGTATATGGAGGAGATTACAATCATGTAATGAAGCAAAGTTTACAATCTGTTGAATGTAAAACTGATGACATGCTTTGTAAACCTTTACTCAATTCACAATAAAAAAAAACACTTTTTTAAAAAGTTCATGGAAAAATAGAATTAAAAGAGAATGAAATTTTTCCATGAAATTTTTGAAGCCCCCTTTATTACTTTATATTCCTGCTATTGTTTGCAAAGTGTCATTTAGTACTTTTTGGTAAACAATGAAAGAAATAATTTAATTAACAAACAGTAAAAATGGTTATGGAAACAGACTGCCACATTTTTCTCCTATGGAGCATCTGGTGGGATTGAACCACTGACCTTTCAGTTTGCAGCTGAGTGATTAACTACTGTGCCACCAGGACCTCTCATAAATAACCACAGTAACTATGGTTGTTGTTGTTGTTAGGTGTTGTCAAGTCTGTACTGACTCATAGCAACCCCAGAACAAAACTGGTCCTGCGCTATCCTCACAACCATTGAGTCCACTGCTTGAGTCTACTATGTCAGTCTATCTAGTTGGGGGTCTTCCTCTTTTTCCCTGACCCTCCACTTGACCAAGCAGGATGTCCTTCTCCAGGGACTGGTCCCTCCTGACAACATGTCTGAAATATGAGAAGCGAAGTTACACCTCCTGGCTTCTAAGGAGCACTCTGACTGTACTTTTTCCAACACAAATTTGTTTGTTCCTCTAGCACTCCATGGTACTTTTAATATTCTTCTTCAACACCATAACTCAAATGCATCAGCTGTTCTACGGTCTTCCTTGTTCACTGTCAAGCTTTCACATACAGATGAGACTATGGCGCTCCTATTTGTTTTGTGGCAGGCTGCTGAGCATGTTATAGATGTTTTCCTCTGTGAAATGGGGTAACAGGATTGCAGGAAATGTGTAAGGAAGAACTGAACTTGTATGAACAAGAAAGTTATAGGCACTTAGTAAACACTGGCTTGTTTATGACTCCAGAATTCATTGCTGTTGATTTATGGTGATTCCATATGGCACAGAACAAAACTGCTTCCTAGAGGTTGGCATGGCGCTGTGGGTTAATGCGCCAGACTGCAAAGCCATTTGAACTGCTAGGTTGGTGGTTCAAGCTCACCAGCTGCTCCTCGGAAACCCTGTACAGGGTCACTATGGGTCAGAATCGACTCGACAACACTTAACAACAACAAAAATCTTTACAGAACCAGATCGCCAGGCATTTCTTCTTCAGAGCTGCTGGTTGGGTTTGAATCGCACAAGTTTTGGTTACTCATTGAGTACAAACTTCTTACCCCATCCCAGGACCTTTGTCCTTAGCATGCCAGCCTCCTTCAATTTACCTTCCTTCCTTGAGTTTGGAGAACATTAACCGTTGTGAAATAAGACTTGGAGAAAATGGCAATTTTCCATCAGAATCAGTTCACATTTCCTCACTGGAAAACCACTAGACGTGAAGGTATCTTTATTTATGAAAACTTGCTTTTCAAACAGACCTTTGACATTAAGTTATATTAAAAAAACTAGGCTGCGCTTTAAGTCAATTAGGTTCCTGAAAGTATTTATCAACAACATGAGCCAATATCTCCCAGGAAGAAAAAATTGAATATGAAAGAAGAAAATAGCTGTGGCATATGTTAACTATAAAGAGAACTTTGAAGCAGACTGGCTCATGATTTCTTGGCATTTATTGTGTATATACTCATATAGCACATAATTTACCAAAATAGCGGGGAACATGTATTTTACATAATACTGCTATTTAAAAAAGGAAGAAGAACTTGAGGAAATACTTATCAACTTAAAGATCTTGTTTTTATCATCATATAATTTCCTTCTGTACCTTAATTTAGAGCCTGTAGCTTGATTGGGGTCTTCCAAAAGTGGAAGTTTTTTCTCACTTTTCATTTCTGCTTCTGGACTTTTCTCTTTGGTGTTCATGAATCTATCAAACTGAAAAGGAAGCTAACTATGATAATCACGGGGTGGAATTTAGAATCTTCATGAATAGGGTTGTAATGTGCCATAAAAAAGAAGAGTGCTCAAGTCTGGGAAGCCAACTGACTTGGGTTTGAATCCCTCCTCTGCCATTTCGTAGCTGTGTGACCTTGGAAAGGTTACTTCACCTCTCTGAGCCTCAGCTTCTTCCCCCATAAAATGGAGATGGAGTAGTTCCTACCTCATAAGGTTGCCATGGAGATTAAGGAAATCAACATAGAATATCTCAAAGCACACAGCATTATTCAATATTTCAAGGAGTGTTTATTGAGCGCTGACTATGTTATGAGTGTGGGGACAAACCAGGGGACAAAATAGATGAGGCCCCTTGCCCTCATGAAGTGGATACTCTAGAAGGGTTGTTGTTGTTGTTGTTAAGTGCCCTCGAGTCAGTTCTGACTCATAGTGATCCCATATAGGGTTTCTAAGGAGCAGCTGGTGAATTTGGACCTCCGAACTTGCAGTTCAAACCGACCTGCGGTCCAGTGAGTTATCCACAGCGCCACACCAGGACTAGTTCATTGATATGCAAGTAAATCAATAGATCATTGTTTTGTTGTTAGGTGCCATCAAGTTTATTCTGACTCATAGAGATGCTGTGTACAACAGAATTAAACACTGCCTTGTCTCATATCACCATCACAATTGTTGTTTGAGCCCATTTTGCAGCTACTGTGTCAATCCATCTTCTTGAGGGTCAGCTTCTTTTTATGTTGCTGCTGACACTGCTTTACCAAGCATGATGTCCTTCTCCAGGGACTGGTCCCTTCTGAGAATATGTCTAAAGTATGTGAGATAAAGTTTTGCCATCCTTACTGATAGGAACAGGCTAGAGATTTCCTGAGCCCCTCTGTCCCTGACCTATACCAAAGGAAAGATGGAACCACAATAAACCGATTGAGAACCAGGAACACCAAGCACAAAAATCTCTGGGCACGCCTTTCAGTATATGATGAGGAAATACCTTCACAGAACTAGAGGACCTGTCCTTAGGAAGTCCTCTGAGGAATACAGACTTACTGCTGTACCATTAACATATGGATCCACCCCTGCATACAATTAAAAACCCCAAATTTGGCATTCCATAGGCAGAAAAGGGTTGAGGAAGCCCAGCTAAGACCTCTCAAACCACTCCCCTGGGCAGGATGGTTCCCCTAGGGAGTGGTCCTGACTTCATTAAACCTTACTTTCCAATACCTCAGAGTCTTCTCCACTAGAAGAAACAGACCTGCTTCTCTCTCTTTGAAGTGTATTATTCCTTTCCAATAAATGCCCAATGTACTTGTATCCTTGAGAAGAGGTGACAGCAGTTAAGTCTGATTCTTCAGATTCCTGGAGAGGGGGACCAGGGGACATGTGACATCTTTGGTGCCCAAACCCAGGATCAAACCAGAGAGGAAAAGGCTCCCGATATCCCTAACCTGTTCCTATCATTGCTTCTAAAGAGCATTCTGGCTATATTTCTTCTAAGACAGATCAACCACATGAGCCAAGTTCTTGTTTATTCTTTTAGAAGTCCATGATATAGTCGATGTTCTTCACCAACACCATAATTCAGATGAATCAATTCTTCAACCTTCTTTATTCATTGTCCAGCTTTTGCCTGCATATCAGCCAAATGAAAAAAAACATGGCTTGAGCCAACTGCACCTTAGTCCTCAAAATGACATCTTTGTTTTTCTAACATTTTAAAGAGGTCTATTGCAGAAGATTTGTCCAATTCAGTGTTATGTCACTTGATTTCTTGATGAGTCATTATACATTTGCAAATGGATGTATCTTGAAAAGGAAACAGACAGGGTGCCAAGATAAACAACAACTGGGAGAGGGAACTGGTCAGTGAAGACCTCTCTGAGGAGGTCGAGTTCAAGGGAACAAGGAGGAAGCAGTCAAACACACTTGGAGGTCTAAGCAGAGAGACCAGCTGGTGCAAAGGCCAGGGGGTGGGGCCAAGGAGCTGAGTTCAGAGAGAAAGGCTGGACCATACAGGCTGAGATCAAAACCACAGCGAGGAATGTTTGTGTTCACCTGAGACCGACTGGAAGCCATTGAAGAGAAGAGACTGCAATATGGCCAGGGTTAAGTTTTGAGACGATCACTCAAGGTGGGGAATGGATTACAGAAAGGTAAGACAGGAAAGCAGGAAGATGGAAGAGGAGGCTGCCTGCTCAGCTGGGCAAAAGGAAATGTATAAGTTTAACTTGTTAAGTGCTGTTGAGTCAGTTCTGACTCAGTGATCCTGTGTAGGGTTTCTGAGGAGTAGCTGGTGGGTTTGAACTGCTACTTTGCAGTTCAAATTGACCTTGCAGTCCAGTGCTTATCCTACAGTGCCACACCAGGACTCCAAGCTTAACTAATGGGGTGGATTTAGGAGAGTTAAAGGACTTAGGGGAACAACTAAGGGGGTTGACTTAAAGGAGTTACAGGGAGTGGGGATTAGCTAAAGGAGTTGTAAGGAGTGGAGGCTGGAGCTTTCAATAAATATTAGTCTTCTTCTCCCAACCCATAATTTCATCAGCACAAGAAGACATCTTCCTACAGGGAAGTCCATCTGTAAGTCTAACTAGGACAGAGGACCTTGTTATAACAAGGGTCCAGTCCACCTACAATCAGCATCCCTCAACTTTTTCTCAGGTACCTTGCTTGGGTTTCATTGGTGTCTAAACATTTTGACAAATGTGAGTGGTTGTTGTTGTTAGTTGTCTTCAAGTCAGCTTGGACTCATGGCTACCTCCAGTACAACAGAATGAAACTTGGTACCATTCTGTTGCCACCTTCATAATCATCAGTTGTATGATCTTCCACTGAGTGAGGGCCTTCCAGCCTAGGGCCTTGTCTTGCAGCACTATATCAGGTAATATTCTGTTGTGATCCATTTCCTAATTTTCAAACATAGATCACCAGGTCTTTCTTCCTAGTCATCTTATTTCTTCCTAGTTATCTTAATCTAGAAACTCTGCTGAAACCTGCCTGCCATGGGTGGCTGCTGGTATTTGAAATACTGGTGGCATAGCTGCCAGCATCATAGCAACACATGTCACCACAGTAGGACATGCTGACAGATGAGTGGACATGTGGACTCAATGCCATAGACCTAGAGCAGCAGACACTGCCAAGGTTACTAAAAAATGCACTTGCTTTTTCTCCTTCAATACAAGACCTGAGGCACTCTCTGATTTGTATGAAATGAGAAGAACCTTCTCAGGCACTAAATCTCTGTCTTCAAATATCTGAGCATCTGCATGTGAAGGAAGGAGATATTTGTCCAACGGGACCCAGAGAACAGACCTGAAATTTCTGGGTGTAAGGAAGAGGGAAATATTTCAGCTCAATATAAGAAGTAGCCTTCTCAAGGAAAGAAGTCCAAAGATGAAAGAACCACTTTAGGAGACAGTGAGCTCTCCATCATGACATGAATTCAAGGAGTGGATTCAAGAGTGATGATTTATGCAGCACTTCAGAATGCCAGATGCAAGCCTAAATGTCTGATTTGTTGTTGTTGTTAAGTGCTGTCAAGTTGGGTCTGACCCATAGTGACCCTGTACAGGGTTTCCAAGGCTGTAAATCTTTATGGGAGCAGAAAGCCTCATCTTTCTCCCACGGAGCAGCTGGTAGTTTCAAACTGCTGACCTTAAGGTTTGCAGCCCGATTCATAACCACTACGTTACCAGAGCTCCTTAAATGTCTGATATACTATCTTAAATAATCTCAACAACTCTTTAAGTGTCTACTAATATCTTTCAGTTTATGGACAAGCTAACTGAGGCTCCAAGAGATCTCACCAACTGATTACAGTCCCAGAGATAGTATATAAGGAGGCCTGGTGGTTACGTGCTCAGCTGGTAACTGAAAGATGTGTGGTTAGAACCCATCAAGATGTGGCAATCTGCTTCCTTTAAGATGACATCCTTGGAAACTCTATGGGGCAATTCTACTCTTTCACATGGGGTTGTTATGAGTCAGAATTCTATCAGATGGCATTGGGTGGGTTTTAGATAGTATATAGTGCACTGGGACCCTGAACTAAGTAGCTCCAAAACCAATGAAAGAGACATTAAAGATCACTACACCCAACTCCTTACACCCCATGTCCTAAATTCAGGGCAGGAGGGCTTCATGTGGCTCTCATCCAACACCATATTAAAATGTAGATTCTTGGGCCCCACTCTGCAGAGATTATCTTAGCCACACATCTAGTCTTGTGTCTCTGTACAGACTTCTTATTTAGATAAAACAGAACCTGTTTCCAGCTCCTCCTCTAGACTCCCATTGTTTCATGAGACAAGTTCAAGAACAACAGCCATGTTTCAGCTGGCACTGCCATCTGGGAGTAATTTGTCAAAGGGAAAGAGGAGAGGTGCCTACTATATGTTTGCATGACCCTTTGGAAATGACAGGGATGTTCCTTTGACCACATACTTGTGAATCTACATGAAAGGTGATACTGTGAACATCAAGGAAATGGGTACTGTTCAAAAAGGAATGCCTCACTATAGTCTAAATGGGCAAAAGAGGGGAAATAATGTTAAGATGTTTGACTGTCTTATGAATATTGGTTTCCCTTGCTTACTATTGTAAAATAGACACTTGAGTGAGATAGAAAGGAATATCAGGATACAAAGCTTGTAAACCCATTTTCAGCTTATAACTCAATTCACAACAAAAGGTTTTTTAAAAGTAAAAAAAAGTGTGTCAGTGCAGTTGAAGCAGTGTGAATGGTGGGGATAGTGAAGGAAATGAAATGAGACAGGAAACAGGGTCTCAGATCCTGTGGGGTCTTGTGGATATTGCAAAGATTTGGCTTTTCTCTGAGTGAGATGGGAACCATGGGAGAATTTTGAGGAAAGGAGGGAAGTGGTGTGATTTTCAAAGGCTCCCTCTGACTGCTGTGTTGAGAATAGATTGTAGAGAGGCAAGGGCAAAAGCTGAGAGACCAAATTTAAGAGAACCATTTTAAGCAACCCAGAGGACAGATGACAGGGGTTTAAGCCTGGGTGGGAGGGGAGGTAATAAAGGTGGAGAGAAGAGGTTTGAGCTGGATGTAGTTTAAAAACAGGGCCAACAGGATATGCTGATGGAGTGAACTTAATTATGAAAGAAAGGAATCAAAACTGACTCCAATCATTGGCCTGAACAAGGGTATAAAGTCACTATCTAACAAGATGGGTGGCGGGTGGTGTTGAAAGAATAGTATGGTAGAGCAACGGTCAAAGGTTTGAGCTTAGACATGGGCTTCCACACCAAAGTAGACATTTCCTTGGTCATCTACAAAGGGAACCATGACTTCCAGGTGTTTTGTTACTTGAACAAGTTGAGGAATGTGGGAACCAGGAATCCAGGGTGGAGGAAGAGAAATAACCCCAATACCATTAATTGGGTCTTTACCCAAAGCTAGGCACCACTGGACCAATAAACAACATTCTTATCAATGGAGAAAAGAATGAAGTTGTCAAGGACTTCATTCTTCTTGGATCAACTATCAACACTCGCGGAAG
>NW_006408660.1:1551832-1554657 GCF_000296735.1 Chrysochloris asiatica
GGTTCCAACTTGATGGCACCTGACAACAACAACAAAGGCACTGTGCTGAGAACTTTCCAAGGACTCCCTCCCTGATTCTCACAAGAGCCTTACCACATGGACATTATCATTATCCTCATTGTACAGTTGAACATCGAGACTTGGGGAAATGAAGTCACTGGCCTGAAGTCTACCAGAGTCAGGGTCTGAACCCAGATCTAGGGGAGAGAGCTCACACTTTTGCCCTCACTGTTGAGTAAGATCAGGAAAAGCCAGGAGAAGATTCACTGAGGAGATGAGCTCAAGCTTAATTTTGGCAAATAGGATTTGTAGGAAAAGAGAGCAAATTCAGGATGAAATCCCAACCCCTTGTTATATAGACAAGGTTCTCCATGGTCAGGCCCATGCCGCCCTTTACAGCTTTCCTGAGCCACTTGCTCATTGTGTTTCACTGACCTGATTTTGAAGACACTATGAATGATGAAAATGTCTAAGTGCTTGACTATTAACCAGAAGTTTGGAGGTTCAAACCCATCCAGAGGCACCTCAACACAAAAAAATCTGGTGATCTGCTTCCGAAAGCTCAGTGCTTTGAAAACCCTACAGGGCCTGGTTCTACTTTACAACTTATAAGGTCACCATCAGAATAGATTCAACAGCAACTAGTTGGTTGGTTAGCCTAATTTTGAGATACACCAACCTTTAACGTACCATAGGGCTTTTACCCCCATGGTTCCCTCTACCTGGGATTGCATCTCATCTTCTAGTTGACTCCCCCACATCTCTGGGACTTAGCTCTAATGTTGCTTCCTTAAGGAAGGCTTCCTTGACCCTCCTCCCTTCCATCTAGAGCTAATTTATAGCCCTTGAGACGACTGTCATAATTATTTAAGTAATTATATGTCCAGTGTCTGCCTCTCCCGTGACGCCAGCACTATCCAAGAGAACTCCCTACAGTGAGATATGTTTCAGATTTGGGCTGTCCAGTGTGACCAACAACTAGCCACTTGAAATGTCGATGTAACTAAAAAACAGATTTTTACATTTTCTATCATTTTAACTAATTTGGGTTTAAATTTTAATTGTCACATGTGGCTCTTGGCTACTGTATTAGACCTTACTGCTACAGACTCGTAGTCATTGACCGCATCTACTGCATTCAGCTGTAGAATCTCTTGCACCTTCAAGTAAATTGTTAAATGAACAAAGTCTGAAAACCTTGCTTTCAAGAAATCATCCTAGAAAGGAGAGATGCAGAAAAGTCTAACTTGTGCAAGGCCACACAGTGAGGCAGAACTCGGTGTAAAATCTCAGCCTCTTGAATCTCCCATACATGGTACTATCCCTGAGTGAACAGCAGGTGAAAGGCAAGGTTGTTAATGGTCTTGAATAGATCATCCTAGAGCTGTGTGAAGGTGTCCTCCAAGTCCAAGAAAGGACTGATTTATTTAGGTGCCTTTGCCTCCTCCCCCACTCCCAACTCTGAAATATTAGTGGTTTATACTAAAACTACAATACTTCATATTCTAATGTACTATGTTCTCATGTAAGGATCTCTGGTAGCATAGTGGTTACAAATCAGGCTGCTAATCTCACGGTCAGGAATTCGAAACTACCAGCTATTCCATGGGAGAAAGATGAGGCTTTCTGCTCCCATAAAGATTTATAGTCCTGGAAACTCTGTACAGGGTCGCTATGAGTCAGAACCGACTCCATGGCACATAACAACAACAACAATCTCTTAACACTTGGCCTTCCAGAAGTCTGAGCTTATTCTAAAGTCTACTCTTGCCAGCCCTTTGCAAGGTACTCTGATTTTTTTTTAAATTTTAACCATATTGGTGGAGTTTGTTCTGATTCATAACAATCCTGTGTAGGGTTTTCAAGGCTGTAAATCTTTACAAAGCCTCCTCTTTCTCCTGAAGAGTGCAGCTGGTGAATTTGAACTGCTGACCTTGCAGTTAACAGCCCAAGTTGTAACCCACTACGTTATTAGAGCTCCTTTTAACTATACTGGTTTCGCAAAATCTGCCTGAAATTGTGCATAATACATACAGGGTGTGATTTTTAAACATCTAAGTCGTGATTTTCAACCCACTCAGATTCATGGGACTGTTCCTTTTAGATTTACTTTTTTTTTTTATTCATGAGGTCAACACATTACACAGAGCTAATTTTGACTTCATTCAAATGTAGTTTGAGATTCGTAGTCTGCAATTTCTGAGTCCAGCACAGTGTTTTTAGACATGCTTTTTCAGATGTAATAATAATAATAATAACTAATATGTATTTACTGTTTTGTGTCTACACATTATCTCATTTAGTTTTCACAATAACTCTATGAATAAAGTACTATTAAGATTCTCATTTTATGGTTAGGGGAACCGAGTCTCAGAGAGGTCAAATTATTTGGTGAAAGACACACAGCTGGGAAATTACAGAGTTCATACTTGAAACCAAGTCTGTCTGACTCAAGAGCCTGTACTCTTAACCAGTACACAATTGGGACTTCCTAGAAAGATTCTCTGGTCAAATTATTGAATGATGCAGAAAGCATCAAGAGAAGATGGAAGTAATACACAGAGTCACTGTACCAAAAGGAAATGGTTAATGTTCAACTGTTTCAAGAGGTAGCATATGATCAAGAGCCAATGATACTGAAGGAAGAAGTCCAAGGTGCATTGAAGAAATTGGCAAAGAACAAGGTACCAGGAATTGATGGAATAAAAATATAAATCATTCAAGAAACTGAGGCGGCACAGGAGGCACTCACTCATCTCTGCCAAGAAATTTGGAAGACAACTACCTGGCCAACTGATTGGAAGAGATCTGTATTTGTGCCCATT
>NW_006408660.1:1555282-1561457 GCF_000296735.1 Chrysochloris asiatica
CCAATAAACAACATTCTTATCAATGGAGAACAGATTGAAGTTGTCAAGGACTTCACTATTCTTGGATCAACTATCAACAGTCACAGAAGCAGCAGTCAGGAAATCAAACGACGTATTGCATTAGGCATATCTGCTGCACTAGACCTTTTGAAAGTGTTGACGAGCAAAGATATCCGCTTGAGGACTAAGGTGCACCTGACCCAAGCCTTGGTATTTTTAATAACCTCATATGCATGCAAAAGATGGACAGTGAATAAGGAAGACCGTAGAAGAATTGATGCTTTTGAGTTATGGTGCTAGAGTAGAATATTGAAAGTGCCATGGACTGCTAAAAGAACAAATAGATCCGTTTTGGAAGAAGTGCAGCCAGAGTGCTCCTTAGAGGCCAAGATGGTCAAATTTCGTCTCTCATACTTCAGACATATTGTCAGGAGGGACCAGTCGCTGGAGAAGGATATCATGTTTGGTCAGAGAAAAAGAGGAAAACCCCCAAGAAGATGGATTGGCCAAGTGGCAGCATTGATGGACTCAAGTGTGGCAACAGCAGTGAGGTTAGCCCAGGATCGGGCAGTATTTCTTTCTGTTGTGCATAAGGTCGCTATGGATTGGTACCAACTCGATGGCACCTAACAACAACAAGTAGGTATTATGGAGTCCTGGTGTGGTGCTATGGGGCAATGCACTGGACTTCAAGGTCGGTTTGAACCACAAGGTCAGAAGTTCAGGCTCACCAGCTACTCCTGGGAAACCCTATACAGAGTCGCTATGAGTTGGAACTGACTCGATGGAACTTAACAACAACAACAACAGTAGGTATTATGGAGTCCTGGTGTGGCACTGTGGGTTAATGTGCTGGACTGCTAACCACAGGGTCGGCAGTTCAAACTCAGCAGTCGCTCATTGGAAACCCAGTACAGACTCACTTGACAGCACTTCACAACAAGAACAAAGTAGGTATTATAAGGAACCCTGAAGACTTGGTAGTCAAGTGTTCAGCTACTAACCAAAAGGTTGTCAGTTTGAACTCACCAGTAGCTCCATGGGAGAAAGATGTCACAATCTGTTTTCAAGAAGATTACAGCCTTGGAAACCTTATGGGACAGTCCTGTCAGGTTGCTAGGAGTTGGATTTTGACTCAGCAGCAATGGGAAATAGGTAATATATGTATGCATTTATGTATATAAAACACCAGGAAGAATAATTAAGAAACTTAACTTCAGGGCCTGAACTTGGCTTTAGGATGGAGACTTACTTTTAATTTTTGTTCTTCTCTTTGAACTTTGTTATATATTATTTTATTTAAATTATAAAACTCATTTATAAATTTAAGTAAATAAAGACCTCTTTATATTTTTACTTTTTATAAATTAAGAATAATTTGTCATAATAGTACCATATCTATGCATAAATAGATTAGGTACACATGAATCTTTGCACAATTTGCAAAGTTTACATGCTCTGACATTGTTTGAAAATTCATCCGAGTAGAATGTAGTTCTAACGTGTACCATATTCTTATTCTGAGTACCAAATCTCATATTTTAATTCGTGAATTATTTTTTATTTGGCAGTGATGGGTTCATTTTTGAGCATGACATTTCCTTTAGATGAAAGTGGTATGTTTACCTTGAAAGATTTGTACTTATTTACATTTTACATACTCATACATTGTCCTCTGGATATTATCATTGAACATCTTTCTGCATTTATGAACTAATATTGTGTTACATGGTAACATATATTATTTGGGGATTAAATAACAAATGTTTACCATTGAAATGTTAATTAATTGAAATTTTAAAATTAAAATTCATTTGCCACTAAGAAGTAAACATTACAATCTCCTTCAGTACTCAGAGCCTCAGAGAGCTATATCAGTCACATTAAAAGTCACTTGGGAAAATTCTTCAGTGACTTGGGGAAAATGTTTTTCTTTAAGAAAATACTAACATACTCCTTGCCAACAAATTCAAATGTTGTCTACTTTTACCATCCAAATGGCTAATGCTTCTAAAAATTAAAACAAAAATCCCTAGAAATGTTCTTTTTAATGCCTCATCACATACTCTTGGAATTTGTGTAACAAATCACCATCTGCTGGTGGAAGGAAAAAGTCTGTAAGAAGCCCCTCTAAAAAGCCCCTATCTTTCCCATTGCTTGGTGTATCCTTCCAAGATTTTCGGAACAATTTTGGTATCCCTTTAAAATCTCCATACTCTAAGCAGTATGTTCCTGATGTTTCTGAGGGCAGCCCTTGAAAGCGAGTCTCACTCTAGCTAGTTGTTACAAAAACCCTCCATTCAGAAACAGGCAAGAGACTCCAGCCACAGTGCACAGCCCTCTCATTCACACACACTTCATAAACAACAGGACTTTGCCCAAGCCTCTCTTCTAGGAAGGAATCCCAGCTTTTTAGAAAACAGCTTGCAACATCAGTATCGTTCCCTCCCAAAAGACCTTGCAGAAAAATTAGGAATTTCACAGCATAGGAAAGGAGCTGGAAACGACCAATGTCATTGCGTGGGCACATCAATTCAGTCCACATTTCAAAACAGCAGCTAATGCTTTCTGAAAGCCCAGACCTCACAATTCCTTTAGGATAAAGAGCAATTAACAGGGAAAACATTACACCGTCGTTCCCCATAGAATTCTGATGGATCTGAAAAATTGAACTGAGTCAAAGATAACAGAGGCTGAGGCTGATGGGGTAGGAAAAATGGCTTGTCTCCTTGAGGCCTAATTCCCTCCTCTAACAACACAGTTTCCTTTAAATGCAAGAAGCCACGCAGAGATGCCCCCCACCCCCGAGGGTTTTCGTTTTTTCAAAGACAACCTGTCTCACTCGCCCCCATGGTACTCACGGCAGCTGCCTTAGCTGGAACAAGTCCTCCTCCATGTCCGCGCTGCACCAGGACGAATCCTGTTCATGGCCCTTACATTGTGTTTGTATATGACGAGCCTCCGGGTTTCAGCACCAGGATGCTGGACAGCACCCGCGCTGCTTCCTCCTTCGGGCGGCAGCTGCTCGGGGAAGGGAGACCGCCGGGGATCAGCCCACGAGACAAAGCCTCCGCCGCCAGGAGACCGCGGCGAGAGTGGGCGGAGAGGAGGAGGTGGAAGGCAGAGCCAGCTGCGAGGGGAGAGGGGGTGGGGAGAGCCCTTCTGGTTAGAGGAATTTACAGGCACTCTGTGCCTGGTGGTATTTTACTGGGGTGCCTATGGGGCACATCAGTCTGTGAAATGACTGTCGAGGTACCAGTGAGGACCCTTGGGTTGATGAGGCCTCTCTAAAGTGTTTGTTTGTTGGGATTCATCAACGTTATTTTCAGCTTAACAGTCTTGAACCCCAGGCTGCTGGTTTGGGGAATATTAAAAATGTCCAATACATTTATGCATTCAATTACTATTTACTGAACAGCTGCACATACGGCACAGGAAAAATTAGAAATGTCATTGTCATGCAGCTAAAGGTCTAGTGAAATAAATAAAAATTTTTAAGTATGAGAAAGACTGAAGATCATTCATTCATTCATCAAGCAT
This sequence comes from Chrysochloris asiatica, assembly GCF_000296735.1. Taxonomy (NCBI): domain Eukaryota; kingdom Metazoa; phylum Chordata; class Mammalia; order Afrosoricida; family Chrysochloridae; genus Chrysochloris; species Chrysochloris asiatica. Next base: position 1,558,823 of record NW_006408660.1, read on the forward strand.
AATGGAGTTATTTCTACAACCCTGACTCTGGGGAGTCAAAGATTACCACGAAGTCCCTGCCTACATGGTCCTCCTCACAACTCAATGGCTGCCTGCCTCCTGCCCTCATCCGAGAATGTCTGCCCTCCATGAGAATGAATAGAAGCTCTTTGAGGGTTCATTAATGCATTCCAGTTACCTGGCACATAGAAGGTACCCAATAAATATTTGTTGAATGAGTCATTCTCAATTCCGGCTGCATATAAAATTCAACTGGGTCCACTCCAGAACAGTTGGACCCAACTGTCTGGAGGTGGAGCCCAAACCAATCCTTTGTCCTTCAGTAATTCTAACTCATAATGACCCCATGTGTTACCAAGTAGAACTGCTTCATAGGGTTTTGTTTTTTCATAGGGTTTTATTGATGATAATCTTTACAAAGGAGCCCTGGTATGGCACTGTAGGATAAGCACTCACCCACAAGGTTGGTTTGAACTACAAGATCGGTAGTTCAAATTCACCAGCTGCTCCCTATGCATGGTCGCTATGGGTTGGAACTGACTCGTCGGCACTAAACAACAACAATCTTAATGGAAGCCTATTGCCAGTTGTTTCTTCTGTGATGCCACTGGATGTAGATTTGAACCACCAACTTCCAGATTAATATCTGAGAGCAAGTCATTTGTCCCACTCAGGAACCTACTGAAGGTGGGGCCAAGATCTAGGTAGTTTTAAAAAGCTCTCCAACAATAGGGATGAGAAACTCTGATCTAGTGTGAACGAGTGAAGACCATAGAAATTATATAACAGAAGTGAGAACTACAAAAATAATAGCAGATTTCAGGATTATGAGACACATGATTGAATGAAGTCCACACAAGTAGAGAAAAAGGGAAAACCTTTTGTTGTTGTTAATTAAAGAGAGAGAGAGAGTGAGCAAAGGCACCGATCAAAATACTGGAAACAATTTCACATCAAACAGACATTGAGTTAATAATCCCTGAATGACTACCAAAAAAAGGACTTGAGGAAAAGGCAGGCTTGAATGCATGCAAAGCACACATACATCACCTACACTGTCCTCCTTGATCTTTGCAACAACCCTATAGGCAGGTATGATTATTATATCCATTTTACAGGTGAGGAAGTAAGACTCAGAGGGTAAATAACTTGCCCAAGGTTACTCAGACAAGAAGTTCATCTGAAAGGCAAAACCCAGGCAGTCAATCTGCGGAGTCCACACTCTTAAGTGTTAGCCTTTCTTTAAGATTCTAAAAATATATATATAACAGCATAGAGATGCTAAAGCAAATGGAAAAAATGAGAGGTACAAGAGCTGAACAGAAATTTTCAATGGTCAGTTCGAGAAGGCAAAGTTAAATACTACAACAAAATGTGCAAAGATCTGGAGTTAGAAAACCAAAAGGGAGCGTGCTCTTACATGCTCAACATTTCTCAAGCTGAGAAATGACAGAACTGAAGAAAAAATTATGGAACTGAAGAAAAAATTCAAGCCTCAACTTGAAGTATTGAAGGATTCTCTGGGCAAATTATTGAATGATGCAGAAAGCATCAAAAGAAGATGGAATACATAGAGTCACTGTACTAAAAACAAATGGTCAATATTCAACCATTTCAAGAGGTAGCATATGATCAAGAGTCAGTGATCCAGAAGGTGCATTGAAGGCATTGGTAAAGAGCAAGGCACCAGAAATTGATGAAATACGAGTTGAGAATTTTCTACAAACTGATGCAGCACTGGAGGCACTCACTCATCTATGCCAAGAAATTTGGAAGACAATACCTGGTTAGCTGATGGGAAGAGGTCCGTATCTGTGCCCATTCTAAAGAGAGGTGACCCAATGGAATGAGGAAATCATTGGACAATGCCATTGATATCCCTTAAGAGTAAAGTCTTACTAAAGGTAATACCAAAACAGCTGCATCCATACATTGACAGAGAACTTTCAGAGATTCAAGCTGGTTTCAGAAGAGGACGTGGAATGAGGTATATCACTGCTGACATCAGATGGATCTGGGCTGAAAGCAGAGAATACCAGAAAGATGTTTACCTCTGTTTTGTTGACTATGCAGAGCTTTTGATTGTGTGGATCATGACAAGCTATGGACAACACTGCAAAGTGTGAGTATTCCGGAACACTTAATTGTGCTCATGAGGAACCTGTACATAAACCAAGAAGCAGTTGTTCAAACAGAGCAAGGGAACACTGAATGGTTTAGGAAAGGTGTGCACCAGGGTTGTATTCTTTCACCAACTTATTCAATCTGTATGCTGAGCAAATAATTTGAGAAGCTGGATTATATAAATAAAAACGTGGTTTCAGGGCTGGAGGAAGACTCATTAACAACCTGCCACATGCAGATGATACAACCTTGCTTGCTGAAAGTGAAGAGGACTTAAAATATTTATTGATGAAGATCATGACCATAGCCTCCAGTATGGGTTGCATCTCAATGTAAAGAAACCAAAAATCCTCACCACTGGACCAATAAACAACATCCACATACATTGAGAAAAGATTGAAGTTGTCAACGACTTCATTCTGCTCGGACCAACCATCAACAGTTATGAAGGCAGCAGTCAAGAAATCAAACTATGTATTGCATTAGGCAAATCTGCGTCACAAGAACTTTT
>NW_006408660.1:1561557-1566224 GCF_000296735.1 Chrysochloris asiatica
ATTCTGCTCGGACCAACCATCAACAGTTATGAAGGCAGCAGTCAAGAAATCAAACTATGTATTGCATTAGGCAAATCTGCGTCACAAGAACTTTTTTAAGTGCTGAAGAGCAAAGATGTCAATTTGAGGACTAAGGTGCACCTGACTCAAACCATGGAATTTTCTATAACCTCATATGCATGTGAAAGTTGGACACTGAATAAGGAAGACTGTAGAAGAATTGATGCATTTGATTATGGTATTGGAGGAGAATATTAAAAATACCATGGATTTCCAAAAGAACAAACAGATCTTTGTTGGAAGAAGTACAGCCAGAGTGCTCCTTGGAAGCCAGGATGGCCAAACTTGTTCTCTCATACTTGGGACTTATTTTCATGAGGGACCAGTTCCTGGAGAAGGATATCATTTTTGGTAAAGTGGAGGATCAGAGAAAAAGAGGAAGAACCCCAGTGAGATGTATTGGCACAGTGACAGCAGGGTTAGGTGCACCAGAGTATTCAAAGTGACTGAACTCAGGTGTAGCAACAATTGTGAGGCTGGTCCAAAACTGGGCAGTGTTTTGTTCTGTTGTGCATAAGGTCGCTATAAGTCCATAATGACTTGATGGCACCTAACAACAACAATTAATTTCCAGCTTCAATTCATTATTCATCCAACAATATTTAATTGAGAAACAGTTATGCACCTGGCACAGTGTTAGTGTGCATTATTTTATTGAATGATCTCATACTGGAAATCCAGCACAGCTTTCCACCTCATTCATGTCTAAGGGAATCTGCCTCATCCCTGCTGTGTAAGAGGTAAAATCACATGACTCCCAGCCACAGCTGATTAGATCAGGAGATGCACACAATCTAAAAATATCCTAAAAGCATCCAGTCCCAACATTGATCAGTAGCCTGTGGTTGTTGTTAGTTGTCATCCAATTGGTTCCGACTCACAGCAACCCTTTGTAGCGCTTCCGAGTAGTGGCTGGTGGTTTTGAACTTATAACCTTGTGTTTAGCAGTCCAGTGCTTACTCTATAGCATCACACCAGGACTCTTGTGGTTATATAGGTTTAAAGGAGGAGTGAGCAGTCTGGTTTATTTTAAATGATATATTGAGCTATCTCTGAGGGCTCTTGCTCTAGCTGCCTCTCCTTTTTTCTGAGTCCTGCCAGGACAGATGCTCCAGGTTCTGTGAATAATCTATAAAGTCACCTTATATAGTCCCTTTACTTTGCCAATGAAGGTCCTATTCATCTCATGTACCGGAATCACAATTTTTGGAGTTTCTATAGAGCTGTCAGACCATGACATACCCTAGAGAGAGACTCGCTTCCAAGGCCTACCTAGAGACCCTTTAACTGACTGGGTGACCTGGGGCAGGTTACTTAACTTTTTCTGCCTGAGTTTCCTTATCAAAAAATGTAAGGATAAATAAAAGTTTTTGTAGAAGAACACTGATCAAAAGGGTGAAAAATATGGAAGGGAATTTCAGTTCTCATAGAATCCAGACTTTCTGGAACCATGCGGATTGGATGAATGCCCAAAACTATTGGCTTGAGATAACCTTCAAAGCTTAAGCCAAAATATCCCCTAAAGTCTTCTTTAAACCAAGCAATAATTTAGCTTAGTTAGTAAAGAGTGTCTGCCTTGAGCCTTATGCTCCTTTTAAGAACTATCTATGTGGAATCAAATTTCCCAACCCTCACAATTGTTATGTTTAAGCCCATTGTTGCTGCCACTGAGTAGATCCATCTCAATGGGGTCTTCCCTTTTTTCCTCTGGCTCTCCACTTTACCATGCATGATGTCCTTCTCCAGAGACTGGTTCTTCCTGACAACATGTCTAAAGTATAAGAGATGAAGTCTCACCATCTTCGATTCTAAGGAGCATTCTAGTTGTTCTTCCAAGACAGATTTGTTTGTTCCTCCAGCAGTCCATAGTACTTTGAATATTCTTCACCAACACCACAATTCAAATGGAACGATTCTTCTGTCTTCCTTATTCATTGTCCAACTTTTGCATTCATATGAAGAGATTGGAAATACGTGGCTTGGGTCAGGTGCACCATAGTATTCAAAGTGACACCTTTGCTCTTTAAAGAGATCTTTTGTAGCAGATTTGTCTGTGCAGTTCATCATTTGATTTCTTAACTGCTGCTTCCATGAGCATTGATCTTATATCCAAGCAGAATGAAATCTTTGACAACTTCCATTTTTAAAAAATTTATCGTGATGTTACTTACTGGTCCATTTGTGTGGATTTTTGTTTTCTTTACATTGAGGTGTAATCCATCTGAAGACTCTAGTCTTTGATCCACACAGGAAGTATTTCAAATTCTCTTTGCTTCCAGCAAGCAAGACTGTATCATCTGTATATTGCAGGTTGTTAGTCTTTCTCCACTCCTCATGATATGCTTTTCTTTGTATACTCCAGCTTCCTGGATTATTTGCCCGTCGTACAGATTGAATAAATATGGTGAAAGGATACAACCCTGGTTGGCACATGCCTTTCTTGATTATAAACCATTCAGAATCCCCTTGTTCTGTCAGAACAACTGTGTCTTGGTCTATGTACAAGTGCCTCATGAGCACAATTAAGTTTTCTAGAACTTCCATTATTTTCAGTGTTAGCCATAGTTATGATCCACACACTCCTTTTTGTGGCCAATAAAACACAAATAAATATCTTTCTGGTATTCTCTCTTTCCAGCCAAGATCCATCTGATGTCAGCAAAGAGATCCCTCATTCCATGTCTTCTTCTGAATCCTGCTTGAACTTCTGGCAGCTCCCTGTTGATGTACTGCTGCAACCATTTTTAAATTTACTTATGTATGATGTTAATGATACTGTTTGATGATTTCCAGATGGCACATATTGCTGTTACATGTTGTCGAGTCAATTCCAACTCATAGCAACCCTGTACAGAGTTTCTGAGGCGCAACTGGTGGGTTTGAACTGCCAACCTTGCAGTTAGCAGTCCAGTGTTTATCCTACAGTGCCAAAATAGAGGTTAGTTGTTAATATTACTGATATCTACCCACAGACTTCCTTACTCCATGCAAAAAAACATGTGAAGATCATGCCTAACTTTCCCTGGCTTCATAAAGGAAAAGGAGAATCAAACTCAAAATCAGCCCACAGCTGATTGCTATGAACCAGAGGTCAGACTGCAGACATGCTTCCACCCTACAACCTTGTTTACCCTATTTGAACATTCCTCACCCAGCGCTCTGCTTCACATCTAAGTTCGATGTTGTTGTTAGTGTCATCAAATCAATTCTGACTCCTAGTAACCCTGTATTGGGTTTCCAAGGAGTGGTTGTTGAATTTGAACCACTGACCTTGTAGTTTAAACTGAGCTTGTAATCCAGTGCTTTATCCCACAGCGCCACACGAGGACTCCATTGCAATGGTCACACAGAAGTAATAACAATATGGGGTTTATTAGGGAAGTAAACTGGATCCAATTCAGGATCAAAGGCAATTCAGGATGCAGCAGTTCTCTAGTCAGATACTGCAGACAAGCCTCTCAGTCATGTGGTCCCTTGGCCTCTGTCTGCCCTGCTTGAACGCGTGTTACCAAGTTCTTAACCAATCGGTGAGTGCCCAAACAGCACATTCTTTATGCCAGTCTTTATGCCTGTAGGCACTCAGCTTTACTCAGTCCATGGGTCTAGATCCTGAAGCTGCTGTATCTCTCCACGCCACCCCCTCTGCTGTTGTTCACCTCTTTCTTCGCCTCTGCCATCTCTGTTTACGTAGGGATCTCACGTGTCACTCATGCTCTTCCTTCTTGATGGTCCTTGGGATCTTTTGTCTCTGCTTCTGAGATGGCTTCTTTTAAACCTCGCTGAAGGAAAAAACGAACCAATCCCAGCTTTAGAGTCTTGTATACCTTATTATCATGGTCCCACCCAATCCCTTGGTGGGAATTAAGACATCAATGGAGAGAATGTAAATTCTATTGTATCAAGTAAATTCAAGGCATCACACTCTCTCTTTACTTGTTATCTTTTCTGCTCCCAATTTGTTCAGGTAGCTGGCCCCTGGAGAATAGAAAGGGAGGATGGTATTAGGAATGTAAGAAAATGAAATCCTTATCAAGCTTAATTGGAAACCAACAAAAATGTCCAAATTGAGAAAACAAAAGCTGGTCATATAAGCATCTTATTTTGAAATAAGGTAGAAATCTCTAGAAGCAGCAGCTAAAAAACTAAGGATGGAGTGAGAAGGAGAATAGTCATAGATTCAAAACTACATTTTAAGCACTTATTTTATTTTAAAAAAATAGCTGCATATTTTGTTTGGATTTTCAAAAACATTTTTATTGAGATATGTCACATCACATAAAATTTGCTATTTAAGAACGTATACTTGAGTGGTTTGACTATGCACAGTGGGTTTTAGCATATTTACTAAGCAACCATCACTACTATCTAATTTGGGAACAGTTGCTTCATCATCTGAAAAACCCTGAATCTAGTCCTGGTGCACTGGACTGCAAGGTCAGTTTGAACCACAAGATCGGCTGCTCAAACTCATCAACAGCTCCTTGGAAACCCTATACAGGGTTGCTATGAGTCTGAAGTGACTACATGGCACTTAACAACAACAAGTAGCAGTTGGTAGTGCTGTGGCTCTGTAGAATAAGCATGGAACTGCTAATCACAAGGTTGGT
>NW_006408660.1:1566754-1567867 GCF_000296735.1 Chrysochloris asiatica
ATTCAAACCAACCTTGTGGTCAAGTGCTTATCCTACAGCGCCATACCAGGACTCCATGGAAGCATATATGTGGTCTTTTGTATTTGGCTTGTTCCACTCAACATAATGTTTTCAATATTCATTCATGTTGAGTGTGTATCCACACTTGATTCATTTTTATGGCTAAATAATATTTCCCTTGTATGGATATGTCACCGTTTGTTTATCCATTCATCAATTTGCTGGCATTTGGTTTCTTCCCACCTTTGTGAATAGTTCTGATGTCAATATTTGTGTACAAGTTTTTTTGTGTGGATATATTTTCTTTAGAGATTGAAAATACCATGGCTTGGGGTCAAATGCACCTTTGTCCACATGGACTAAATTAGCCCTTCGCCCTTTTTTTTTTTTAAAGTTATTTGTCTTTTTATTTATCAGTTGTAAGACTTCTATTTATATTCTGAATACTAGACCCTTATCAGATCTATGATTTGCAAATACTTTCTTCCATTCTGTGTATCCTCTTTTCACTTTATTGATAGTATTTTTTGACATACAAATTTTACTTTTTGAAAACATTCCAGCTAATATATTTCATTGCTTGTGATTCTAACCCTACAAGAGTGAGCCAGTTACCTTGAAGGCAGAGAGGTCAGCTCAGAAGATTGTGGCAACTGTTTTTTTGGGGATTCCCAGGAGTTAGTCTTGAAAGAATTTCTTGAAGGACACAGGGGGCTTTATTAGGAAAAAGTTTTAAGAAAATTGCAGTCTGCATTGGTAAAAAAAAAAAAAAAAATACCAGACAAGCTGCACCAAGGAATTTTTTTTTTTTTCCATCTTGACAATGCACCTGTTCATTCTTCAAGGATAGTAAGGGCTGTCCTATGAGAATGTCGTTGGGAAACCTTACCTACCACCCTGATCTTGCCCCTTCAGACATCTTTTTGTTTCCCAAACTCAAATAACTCATTAAAAGGAGTCCGATTTGAGCCCCCAAGGATGCCAAAGCTGCTGTGACACTCTGGGTTAATGTGCTGGACTGCAAAGTCAATTTGAATCACAAGGTTGACTGTTCAAGCTCACCAGCCCCTCCTTGGCTGGTGAGCTTAAACAGGGTTGTTATGGGTTGGAACT
>NW_006408660.1:1571632-1572798 GCF_000296735.1 Chrysochloris asiatica
ACTACCGCTGCCACACTTGATGCCATCAATGATGCCACCTGGCCGATCCATCTTTTTGGGGGTCTTTCTCTTTTTCTCTGACCCTCCATCTTACCCAGCATGACATCCTTCTCCAGCGACTGTTCCCTTCTGACAACATGTCCAAAGTATGAGAGACAAAGTTTAGCCATCTTGGCCTCCAAGAAGCACTCTGGCTGCACTTCTTCCAAAACAGATATATTGATTCTTTTGGCAGTCCATGGCACTTTTAGTATTCTCCTCCAACACCACAACTCAAAGACATCAATTCTTCTACAATCTTCTCCCTCAAGTTTAGGGCTAAGAATTTTTCGTAGTTTTGCCCCTCTGTATGCTTGGATATATTTGCAGCACATCACACATAAATATATATGTAGAAATAATTTCTGACAAACCTATAAGTATTTATGGATGCAGTCCCATTCACCTTCCCATATCTGTTGAGCCTTGGGTATATTGTTAATGTTATTATAGGATTGGGTATGTACTTGAATTTAATTTTCTTAACTTTAACACTTGTGTTCCTCCCAGTACCTTCCTGTTTGCGTTGGTCATTCATTGTGTACTGACCCCTCTTACTATATATTGCCTTTCTCTTCACCTAAATTAACATGTGTCTTCTAGGATCCCTGGTATCACAGTGGGTAAATTGGTGGGCTGTTCAAACCCACCAGTTATTCCTGAGGTAAAAGATAAGGCTTGTCTACTCCTGTAAAGATTTACAGTCTCAGAAGCCCTAGGGAGCAGTTCTACTCTGCCTTACAGGGTCCATATGAGTTGGACCCTCGCAATAACAGTGGGTTTGGTTTGGTAGTTAGAGATTTACCTTCTCTTTCCCTCCCACCCCTGGTAACCTTCAAAGAACTTTTCTTTCAGTGTGTAGATCTTTTCTTGACTCTTTAAGTAGTGATTGCGTAGAGTAGTTTGTCTTTTGTAATTGACTTATTCCACTCAGCATAATAGCCTACAGGTTCATTCATGTTATGAGGCAGTTAGCACCAAACATTAATTGTTACTCTTTATTGTTGCTGTAGTGTCCCACTGTGTGTGAACCAGAGTTTGTTACATTGGTGGGTGCTGGGGACAGCATACACAGACCCTGGGTTGATCAGTGGCCCTGTGACATGGACAAAAATCCAACCCCATAG
>NW_006408660.1:1573943-1575785 GCF_000296735.1 Chrysochloris asiatica
ACCCACACTTCCTTGTAGAGGCTGGAACCCAACACAGGACCTTGACAGGTGGGCAATTAAGTTGTTCCATCTTTTTGCTATTGTGAGCAATGCTGCAAAATGGGTATATATGGAGGGGATTATAATCAATGTAATGAAACAAGTTATATGAATTATTGAATGTGAAACATGATGTACCCTGTAAACTTTCACTCAATCCACAATAAAAACCTTAAATAATAAAAAAAAAAAAAGGGTGTGCATATATGGGTCTGTGTCTGGTTTTCATTTCTTTAGGATAGATAATTCTGTTGGGATTGCTAGGTCATCAGGTATTTGTACTTACATCTTTTTAAGGAAGCACCAAACTGTTTTCCATAGTTATTGCACCATTTTTACAGTCCCACCAGCAGTGGATGAGCGCTTCAACCTGTTCACACTCTCATAAGCATTTGTTATTTTCTGTTGTTTTGAACTTTGTTGTTAATGAGATGCTTATTGATGAGATGAATTGCTTTGAATTGCAATTCCCTGTGGCTAATGATTGCAAGCATTTCTTCATACGTGGCTGGCCACCTGAATGTCTTCTTTGAAAAAAAAAAAGTGTCTGTTTAATATGTACACTTTGTATATGGCTTCTTTCACTCAATGGTATGTGTATTCATCTTGTGCACAATTGTAGATCATTTAGTGTCTGTTTATTATGTACACTTTGGTATATGGCTTCTTTCACTAAATGGTGTGTGTATTCATCTTGTGCACAATTGTAGATCAATAAGAATTGGTCTCTGGCATTCCATAAGGAACCCTGGTAGCATGGTGGGGTACAAACTGGGCTGCTCACCACAAGGTCAACAGTTCAAATCTACCAGCTACTCCATGAAAGAAAGATGAGAATTTCTGCTCCTGTAAAGATTTACAGTCTTGGAAACCCTATGCATGGTCATTATGAGTCAGAACCTACTCCAAGGCACACCCTACCACCACCATCATAGCAATCCATTATGGGAACATAACGTGATTTATTTATTCATTTTACTATTAATGGACATTTGGGTACTTTTCCAGTTTAGAGTTATTACAAGCAGCCTATTGTGAACATCCTTTTACAGCTAAGCATTTCTCTTGAGTGACATATCTAAAAGTGTAATTGCTGGGTCGTCACTGTTTAGCTTGAGTAAATACTTGAGTATTTGTTTAGCATGAGTAAATACTATCATTTTCATGCTGAAAATAATCTAAGAAGCTGGATTATCTGAAGAGGAATATGACTTCAGGATTAGAGAAAGACTCATAAACAACCTTTAACATGCAGATGACACAATCTTGTCACCTGCACAGCCACACCAAATCTGGCAAGCAAGCACCCTGAGCTGGCAGTCTGCTTGGGGGTTTTAGCCTTCACGTAATGTGATGAGCTGTGTTTTACCCTTTTGGTTAGTCTTTTACCCAATTGGCTAATTGCAAGCTAAGGCTGTGATTGGTTAATTTGAATGATCTTTGGAGGGAGAGGGTCTGGGGCTGGGGAGGTTTGGAGTGTCTTTGTTCTAGGAGGGGAAAGCACTCCAAGATCTGGTTTCCACTGCTTGACTGGTGGCAACACAAATCTAGGAATAGGGGAGTTTTCACAAAACGGGTTAAAACCAAATTTATCTCATTTCAGCTTTAGCCCCCTCATATAACTTTTTAAAGAGAAGATACATGTATTTCTTTTCTGATAGTCAAATGGGTTGGGTTTTGAGGTTTAATTCAGCAACTTCCAAAGTAGGTTTTCGGTCCTTCAGGGGATCTGCAAAGTCGACTTGTAGGGGAGAAAAATGTTAGATCTTCTATATGTGTTAACTTCTTTTTTTTTTTTTTTAG
>NW_006408660.1:1576861-1578327 GCF_000296735.1 Chrysochloris asiatica
GGTGGACTCAAACCTCCAACTGTTGGATTAGCAGCTGAGCCAGTGAACCCTGTGCATTACTCAGGGACTGTGCAGATAGAGACCCAACATATTCTTCATTTCAGCCCAGTGACTGAGGTGACCACGGACCTGGGAACAGTCTGTTTTACACTTGCTGTCCCTTTGTAATGATCACCTTTTAGTTCCCAAAGTGTTTGGTTTAGACGGTCATGTGTTTTCCTGCGAAAGGTCTTCTCCCCTCCACTTAACACTGAGGGATGGAAGAGGTAATGTTTATACTCTTCCCCTCATCCACCTCTGCCCCTGGCATTCACAAATGCATGTCTGGAAAAAGAGTCTGAACCAGCTGTAGCTGATCCTATGATTAAGGTCAGAGGACCCACAGGAAAGACCAACACCAACCATAGGCAAGTTCTAAGTGCTAGTGAAGCAAAAGTGATCCCGTTTTATGTCATTTTGCTGTAATTACCACTGTTTCAGCCTCCAAAATACATAAGGAAAAAGAACACAAAGCCTGCTAGTGTTTGGATACTCCTGTTTTTATTCTCTTTGCCTGGAAAAACAAGTAGGTAGTTGGTACTGATAAAAAGAATTTTCTTGTTCTTCCAGAACAGGCACTAAGACCCACAGCTGAGAACAACGTGCTCCAGATGCTACGAATTCTAACTTGAGAGAGGTGGCAGCTAAAGCCCAGCTTTGGGGCCAGTCCTCCTCTCAGGGTCTGGTGAGAAAGGTAAGTTAAAGGGGAGATGGGAAGATGCTTTGGGGTGAGTATGGTGTTTGAGGAGAAAAGGCCCCGTTTCTACTAATGATTCACCTAGATCTTCCCAAGGAAAGGGAGAGAAGAGCTTCTCATTCTAACTCTATATCTACTTCAGAAGACCTTCCCATAGAATGGAATGCAATGTTTCTTCATTGTCTTCCCATCTGATATGACAATATGTGACATTAATAACTTTTTTTAAAGACACCCAGTAGAGTCTAGATAGTTCTTGTGGCGTTGTTTGACAATGTGACCACAATATCTGAGGTCTTTTCTTCCTTGACACAGGAGAGCTAAGGGCCAGAAATGAGAGTGGGAAACATTGACAGCTAACCTGGCCTCGGCCTCCAAACCACACTCTTCTCTGGGCCAAGGTGGAGAACTCCTTTGAATTTGGTTTGATCTTTATTTTTAAGTTAAAAGGACAGATAGTGGTGATGGTTGAACAGCATGGTAAAGGCAATCCACTGAATTGTACATGTAAAAATGGCTGAAACTGCAAATGTTCTATTCTGTATTTTCTAATTTCAAGAAGTAGCATATGATCAACAGTCAATGGTACAGAAGGAAGAAATCCAAGGTGCACTAAAGACATTAGCAAAGAACAAGACTCTGGGAATTGATAGAATAAAAATTGAAATCTTTCAACAAACTGATGCAACATTGGAGATACTCATTCATCTATGCCAAGAAATTTGGAAGA
>NW_006408660.1:1578752-1589436 GCF_000296735.1 Chrysochloris asiatica
GGAGAAAGATGAGGCTTTCTGCTCCCGTAAAGATTTACAGCCTTGGAAACCCTGTACAGGGTAGCTATGAGTCGGAACTGACTCCACGGCACATAACAACAACATAAACCAAGAGGCAGTTGTTCAGATAGAACAAGGGGATACTGAATAGCTTAAAAACAGGAAAGGAGTGGGTCAGGCTTGTGTCTTTCCACCATACTTATCAATTTGCATATTGAGCAAACAGTCTGAGAAACTGGATTATATGAAGAATGTGGCTTCAGGATTGGAGGAAGACTAGCAACTTGTGATATGCATGTGATATAACCGTGCTTGCTGAAAGGAAGAGGACTTAAAATACTTATTGCTGAAGATCAAAGACCACAGCCTTTGGTATGAGTTTGCACCTCAATGTAAAGAAAACAAAAAACTTCACCATTAGACAGATAAATAACATCATGATAAATGGAGAAAATATTAAAGTTACCAAAGACTTCATTTTGCTGGAATCCACTGTCAACACTTATGGAAGCAGCAGTCAAGAAATCAGACAACATATTGCATTAGGCAAATCTGCTGCACAAGACTTCTTTAAAGTATTCAAGAGCAAAGATATCAGTTTGAGGACCTAAGCATCATAGGGTATTTTCAGTAGCCTTATATGCATGTGAAAGTTGGACAATGAAAAAGGAAAACCATAGAAAAATTGATGCCTTTGAGTTACGGTGTTGGAGGAGAATATTAAAAGTACCCCGTGAACTGCCAGAACAAACAAATCCGTGTTGAAAGAAGTACAACCATAATGCTTGTTAGAAATCAGGAAGACAAGACTTAATCTGTTGTACTTCGGACATGTTATCAGGAGGAACCAGTCCTGGAGAAGGACATCAAGCTTGATAAAGTGAAGGGTCAGTGAAAAAAAAGGAAGGACAACACCCCACCCACCCCCCACGAGATGGCTTGACACAGTGGCAGGAGCCAGGGGCTCAAGCATTACAATGATTGTGAGGATGGTGCAGGACAGGGCAGTGTTGTGTTTTGTTGGACACAGGGTCACTATGAGTCAGAACCAACTCGATGGCATTTAACAACAACAACAATATTCTCTAAAAGTAGTTGCAGAGGGGAGTTCTTACTTAATCCTGACAGTGGCAGTTGAAGAATGCTTCTTTCGGTTTTTTTTTATCCAAGGAGTGGAGCCTCCTAATCAGCTATTTGCCTGCAGAATAATCATAGCAGCTGGGACTCTCTAAGGCCTTGACCAGTGAGTCTGTTATTTGCTGAGGCGCCACCGCTCTGGATCTGCCCAATGGATGTCAGAAGAGGCCCTTCTGGTTAATTGCTGTAGTATTATCATAAATTAGTAATGCATTCCTATTGATAAGAGCATCTATTAGTCAACAACATCTACAATTCCCCGATTAGAGAAATGGCAAGAGTCAGAAGGCAGGAGAAGTTGTTAGCTTTGTGAGATGTGGAGTGCTGTGATACAGGAGTGAATGAGACAGAGCATGTAAAGTGCTCAAAAATATGTGTGAATTGATTGGCTATTATTTAAAATAGCCTGGAACTTAGAGGCTTGAGCACATTTTCTGGTGGATGTGGCAAGTGGTTCCCAGGTGAAGCTAAAACAGTGGTTCTCAACCTGTAGTTTGCAAGCACCTTGTTGTTATGTGCCGTGGAGTCGGTTCCGACTCATAGTGACCCAGTACAGGGTTTCCAAGGCTGTAAAATATTTACAGGAGCAGAAAGCCTCAGCTTTCTCCCGCGTAACAGCTGGTAGTTTCAAACTGCTGACCGTGAGATTAGCAGCCTGATTCATAACCACTACAGTACCAGAGCCCCCAAAACTTTTTAAGGGGCTTCTTGAGGTTTAAACTAATTTCATCATAATTTGTTATTGTTGTTAAGTGCCGTCAAGTCAGTTCCGACCCATAGCGACCCTGTATAGGGTGTCTGAGGAGCAGCTGGTGATCTTGAACCACTGACCTTGCAGTTCAAAGGACTTTGCAGTCTGACAAATTAGCCTACAGCGCCACACCAGGACTCCTTCATCATAATACTAAGACATTATTTAGCTTTTTCCACTCATATTCTCAGGTGAATATGTGCTGGTGTTTTCCAGAAGCTGCCCAGTGTGTGAAGAGGTCATTATTTATTCTGATAGTAATGGATTGTGTTTAGGCATTATTTGGTTTTAAATATTTCTTACTTTTGATCAGTGGTGGGTAGAGGTTGACAGGAGATGATTTTTTTGGAGTTGATGATTGTATATTTTGATCAGGGTGGTGCTTCATGACTATATGCATTTGTCAAAAATCAAAGAAACTCTTCACTGAAAATGGCCAGATTTGACTGTGGAAATAGTACCTCAATTAATAAGCCAAAAAATATTTCTAACTTTATTTTCTAGTAAAAATTATTTCTATACTTTACACATATAGATATAATCTAATAGACAAAAGCTCTCAACCAATCATTTTTAAACCTACAAAGAAGTCCTGAGACCAAAAAGTTTGAACTGCAGCATTTAATTTTTTTTTTTTTGTAACCAAATAAGTTGTAATCACTGCCTCTGGAGTTGGGAAAACTAATTTTAAAGGAAGGTAAATTGTCTCTGATCCTAGTGCTCCAAAAGTTATACTGCCCAATATGTTAACTATTGGCTACTTGTAGCAAATGTTAGTGTTGTTAAGTGCCGTGGAGTCAAGTGGGTTCCAACTCAAAGTGAACCTGTATAGGGTTTCCAAGGAGTGGCTGGTGAGCTTGAGCCACTGACCTTGGGGTTCAAATAGACATTGCCATCCAACACACTAACCCACAGTAAAAAGTGACCAATCCAAATTAAAATGTGCTTGGCACAAAAGATTGTCATTTATTTCATTAATAATTTTATAGAAAAATGATCATACTTTTGACCTATTGAACTAAATAACATATTAAAATCATGTTCACCAAATACCTCATAAGATTTGGTTGCTTGGTTTGGAGATTTAGGATAATGGGGGTGGGGAACGTGGAGGGATAATCAGGGACCAATCTGGAAGGCATTAGTTTACTACAGAAAAGAAAATAAAAGAGATGGTTTTCCAACAGGGGAATTTAGCAACCAGGATGTGGACATCCTATCTCCAGGGGCAGCCGGCTGGACAGTCAAGATTTCTCATGCAAGGGGCATAGGCTAAGGTCTTTTTAAAATCATGGTGTATACTAGCTTCATAGAAGGAGCTCTGGTAGCGTAGTGGTTACGAATCGGGCTGCAAACCGCAAGATCAGCAGTTCAAAACTACCAGCTGTCCCGCGGGAGATAGATGAGGCTTTCTGCTCCCATAAAGATTAACAGCCTCGGAAAACCCTGTGCAGGGTCACTATGAGTCGGAAGCTACTCCACTGCACATAACAACAACAACAAGGTAGCAGGGTAGTTAAGGGTGGTATGCAGATTAAGGAAAAAGTAGGAAAGTCTCAAGGTACAGGGCTGCCTGCCCCTTTCCAGAGAACAAAGAGTTTTGGTCTGCATAACAGGAGGAGGGGACTGATGCCTCCTTCCTGGTGTATGCATAACTAAAACGTGAGAGCAAGGAGATTAGGTAGGCATAGCCATAGCCGGAAGAGGGGGCTATCTGTTCCTTCCTGTTTGTTAAGTGCGTGTGTCCGACCCACAGCCACCCTGTGTAGGGTTTCCAAAGAGCAGCTAGCTAGTGAGCTTGAACCACCGACTTTGCAGTTCAAACAACGTTGTAGTCTGACGCATTAGCCCACAGCGCCACACCAGGACTCCAGTTCCTTCCTAGCATAGGCCTAATTAAAGCATGAGATAATGGGAACAGGGGGAAGGGAGGAGAGATGGTTTGAGTTGACATTAGGGTGGCAATTTTGGAGTGCTCTATCCCTACAAAGATCCTCAATGAGATGCAGTGACAGTGGTGGCAACAAGGGGCTCAAGCAGAAACCCCTCCCCCCCTTGCAGTGTTTTATTCTGTTGTGAGAGCATCCTCACTAAGTGTTGGAACAGGCTCATGGCACCTAACAACAATGGAGTGTGTGGAGGCTAACTCTCCTTGCTGTAAAACCAGAACTGAATGGTGCCCAGTTACCATTACTGAACACTTTGATCAAAGATTTCATAGAAGAATCCTTTTACAAAAGGGGGAAATAAGAACCAAATTTCATTGACTCCCAACTTTCTGCAGCCTTGGAGGGTGGGTGAACCCCTGAAGCTATTGCCCTCAGATAATCTTTAAACCTTAAACCACAAATATCCCCTGAGGTCTTCTTAAAACAAAAATGTTAAGTGTTGTTGAGTCGGTTCTGACTCATAGCAACCCTGTATAGGGTTTCGAAGGCTGTAAATCTTTGCTGGAGCAGAAAACCTTATCTTTCTCCTCAAGAGCAGCTGATGGGCTCGAACTGCCAACCTTGTATGGTACTTAGTCTTATCCTACAGAGTCATAGTGCTCCCAATTGCTACTAGGTTCAGTGTCTAGTACTTACCATACACAGCCATCATGCTCCATCTGAACAATTGTTAGAGCTGTTGAGTCAGTTCTGATTCATAGCAACCCTGTACAGGGTTTCTGAAGAAAGGCTGGTGAGTTTGAATCGCTGACTTCGTGGTTATCAGCCCAGTGCTTATCCTACAGTGCCACACTAGGACTCCCAGCTTAATTTAACTAGTAAAAAAGATCTGGTTTGAGAGCATCATGCTCTTTAACTACCTATATTGGCTTAAATTGACAATAACAACTAGAAAGATTAGATCTGAGCTTTAGAGAGACACAAGTTTATGTTAGTGTGGGAGAAACAACTCAGAAAAGGAGATTACGTAAGGGTAACAACAGGTTGCACAACTCAGAATGTAATCCGTATAACTGAAATGTATATAAACAGTTGAATTGGTATATATTTTGTTGTATAGATTCAACAATATAAAGTTTTAAAAACTTTGAATCAAGGTCACCTGTTACTGTTTCCTTTTTTAAAATGGTACTGTAGGATAAAGCACTGGACGGTTTGAACCACAAGGTCAGTGGTTCAAACTCACCAGGTGCTCCTTGGAAACACTATACAGGGTCACTATGAGTTGGAACCAACTCAGTGGCACTTAACAACAACTAGAAAAAATGTATGACTCCTGTTATATTTCCCTTGGACTGCACTATTCTGTAGACAGACATATCAATCTTGATTTCACACCTTACAAGCTGTGTCAAGAGTTATAAACTTCTTGAGTTCACTGAGATCTAAAATGTGGATAGTGTCCTAGGTTGGTGTTAAGATAAAATATGAATATATACAAGGGGGCATGGCTTCAAAATCTTCCTGGGAAAAATCTATTTATTACCTCTGTATTTTTTTTAACTTTTTATTGTGAATTGAGTGAAGGTTTACAAAGATCATCCGTTCCACATTCTACACATCAGTATAATTCGTGTTATTACAACGATTGCAATCAATTCCATGTACCATCAGTTAACAGATTTTACCTTTATACACTTTATTTTTACCCTCCTCCCAACCCACACGGGTCCTGTAATGTTGTTAATTGCCTTAGCGACCCTGTACACGGTTTCCAAGGAGCAGCTGGTGGGTTTGAACCACCCACATTTTGGTTCCCAGTCCAGTGCTTATCCTACAGTGCCACACCAGGAATCTGTAACCATCAGAGAATGTTTCATTTAGCAAGAAAATCTTTTCTTTGTATAACAGAGGTCTCATGCAATATTTGTCCTTTTGTGATTTTTACTAATTTGCCTCAGAGCCAGCTGGCTCAGCAAGGGGATATATAGGTCAGTGGTAGGGTTTTGAATGTATGAGGCTTTGGGTTCAATCTCTGGCATTTCCACTTCTACCCATAGAGTCTGGTATGGTGTTGTAGGATAACCATTGGACTGTTAACCGCAAGGCCAGCAGTTCAAATCCACCTGTCGCTCCTAGGAAATCCTATACAGGGTCTCAGTGAGTCCACAGCACTTAGCAATTTCGCATAATGTCCTCCAGGTTCATCCATGTTGTGGACTGTTTTGCGGAGTCTTCATTATTCTTCAACATTGCATATTGTGTATGTACCAAAGTTTGTTTCATTATCTTCACTTTTTTTCCCACCCCCTCAAATATGTGGTGCACTTAGTAGTGTACCAGGTACCTAAGGAAACAGTGTTACTATTATTTAAGGCCCCGGTTTCGCAATGATGCTGTCGGAGCTGGGCCACATCTTAGAACAGGCCCACCCTTGTATTTCCTCTGACAACAGTAATGATAATTTTGGCCGCCCTCTCCACACTGAGAGAGAAATTCAAATCATGATCCATAGTCCCTCCTAGAAGCGGGCATCTGTATTCATGTGAGAAGCCCAGGGTAAAAGCTGAAAAAGCAGCAGCCCGAGGCCTCTAAGCTTCCTTTAGCATCCTAAGCCTACGTCCTTTGCGAACGGAGAAGGAAGGACGTGGTCCTACGGCTATTGTGCTCCGGTGACGGCTACTTCCGGTAAGTTCCAGGTGCCAGTGTTCGGCCTACCTACCCTCCTTAAGTATCTGGACATTTGGCCGCAGGTTCCGCCGCCTCGGGAACCTCCGGAGCCCTCAGTCCGGCGGAGGGGGCAGTGGCGGAGCTGCTATGCTCAGCTCCCGGGTGATGACTGCGGCCGACAGAGCCATCCATCGCTTCCTGCGGACCGGGGAGGCGGTCAGGTGAGCTTTGGGGGCGGGGCGGCCGGAGAGACCCCGGCTGGGGTCCCAGCCCTGGCCTGAGGTGGTCTTTTCACGCCTTAGTGGGGCTCCCAGAACCTGAGTGGTCACTAAGACCGGAGAGTTGGCGACCCAGGCCCTGAGGCGGGAGGGGCAACGGGCCTCTTAGGGTTTCCAGGCCTTTGGGCAGTACCAATTTTTTTCTGCATTGCTCGATTCTGCTAGCGATTCATTTTGTCATTGCATTCCTCGATCTGCCAGTGCCCCAATACTGCCAGCATTCCTGGGAGTCGAAAGCTCCCCATTCTTGTCAAGGCATCGCATTCTGTCCATGTCCCTCCACTTCTCCGTGCCTTCCAAGTCTGCAAGGGCTCCCCAGTCTTTATAGGAATACTTTGATCCTCTGAGCCCCTCAGTCATGCCAGTACCCGAACCTGCTGGGGTCTGAGGAGCTTTACAGGAGTCTCACAGTCCGGTTTGTGCCCTGGGGTCTGCTAAGGCTCCCCCGTTTTTTTGTTATTGTTGTTTTTGTAGTTGTTAGGAGCTGTCAAGTCAGTCCAGACTCTTAGTTACTCTGTATAGCGTTTCTGAGGAGCTGCTGGTGGGTTTGAACCACTGACCTTGCGGTTAGCAGTCCAGTCCAGCTTGTCCTACAGCGCCACACCATGAGTTCAAGGCCCCAAAATCGTTTTAGCACTTACCCAATCCTTCCACCCTATGGGCTCCCAAATGATCAGGCTTTTTAATCCTGGAGTGGCGCTGTGGGTTAATGGGCCAGACTGCAAAGTAGCTTTGAACCGCAAGGTCGCCGGTTCAAGCTCACCAGCTGCTCCTCGGAAATACTATGTTGTTGTTAAGTGCCATCGAGTCGGTTCCGACCCATAGCGACCCTGTGTAGGAACCGACACTTAATTAACAACAACAGCAACAATCCTCCTAGGGTCTTTTGAATCCTTAAGCACTCGCACCTTGTTCTTCCCTTCTCCCAATCTGCCTGCTCCATCAGAACCTTCTTTTTTTTTTTTGTCAAAATCCAATTCTGTTAGAGTGTCCCAATTTTGTCTGGGTTCCAAGTCTTATTAGTGACTCTCTTTACATGCAAGTATTCCTGTACTATTCAGGGCTCCTTAGCCTGTTAAAACTTGTCTAATCTTTTTAAGACTCTCCATTCTCTGGTAGCTTAGTGGTTATGAGTCAGGCTAACCTCAAGGTCAGCAGTTCGAAACTACAAGCAGTTCTGTGGGAGAAAGATGAGGCTGTCTGCTCCCATAGAGATTTACAGCCTCAGAAACACTATGCAGGGATGCTATGAGTCAGAACAAACTCCATGGCACATAACTACCACCAACACCATTCCTGCCAGGCCCCCCAACTGTTTGGGTCCCCAGTTTTATTAAGATTCCCTAACTCCACTCCCATCTCCATTTTTTATCCACCCTTCTTTGTGCTCCAGACTTTACTGTGGCCGCTACTGACCCTAAATGAGGTGAAGCCTCCTCTTCAGATCAGCTTCCATCCTCTCTAACTGGAGCAGGTCTAAAGAGCGATTGTCTCAGGACTGGAAGCAAGCCCTCAATGGCTGTCCTGTTCAGTGCCCCATTCCATAGATGGGAAATGGGGCATGAGACAGACTTGGCTGTCTTGTCTCCCCTGAACTGCTAGCAGAGCTGGAGGAGAAGCCAGATCTCATGCTCAGACTCCACTACCTTCCTTGACTTGTCATTTGCAGAGGAATGGAGTTTCTAGAATCTGTCATATGCCCTTTGTGTGTATTTATGCTCTGCTAAATGCTAGCTAATCAGCTAGCATTAAATCGATTCCTGCTCATGGCATCCCCACGTGTGCCTGAGGAGAACTGTGCTCCACTGGGGTTTTCAGTGGCTGATTTTGTAAAAATCAGATTGCTGGCCTTTTGCATGAGCATTGTGGTTTTCAGACTTAAAAGCCCATGGAGGATCACACCTTGGCTTCCTCATTCACTTTGGCTAGTTTAACCATTTCTCTTTGTTTACCCATCTATAAAATTGGGGATGAGACCAGTACTCACCTTTATAAGGTGGGTTTGAGAATGTGATGAGATTATCACAGGGCCTAGCAGGGAGTAAACATTAAAAAGCCAAACCTGTTGCCGCCAAGTCACTACCGACTCATAACAAAACACTGTAAGGTTTCTGAGACTATAAATCTTTTTTTTTTTTTAATTTAATATTTTCAACTTTTTATGGTGAATTGAGTGAAGATTTACAGAGCAGATCATCAGTTTTACATTCAACAAATCATATACTTCATTACATGTTGCAGTCCCCTCCATGTATCAACATTTCACAGTATTTACCTCTATTCACTGTAACTATTGCATTCCTCCCTTTGACAAGACTATAAATCTTTATGGGAGCAGCCAGCCTCTCGTCTTTTTCAGCTGGTGGGTTTGAACTACCAACTTTATCATTAGACAGGTCTATGAGGTGAACAGGAAGGCACCCTGGTGGCTCTGTAGGGTAAGCATTGGCCCTCTTGGCTTCTAACGAGCACTCTGGCTGTACTTCTTCCAACACAGATCTGTTTGTTCTTTTGGCAGTCCATGGTATTTTTAATATTCTCCTCCAACATCATAACTCAAATGCATCAATTCTACAGTTTTCTTTACTCATTGTCCAACTTTCACATGAGGCTACTGAAAATACCATGACTTGGTCAGGCACACCTTAGTCCTCAAACTGACATCTTTGCTCTTCAGCACTTTAAAGAGGTCTTGTGTAGCAGATTTGCTTAATACAATACATCATTTGATTTCTTTGCTGCTGCTTCCGTGAGTGTTGATGTTTGATCTGAGCAAAATGAAGTATTTGTCAGCTTCAATCTTTTCTCCATTTATCTTGATGGTATTAATTGGTCCAGTAGTGAGGATTTTTGTTTTCTTTACATTGAGTTGCAAGCTATACCAAAGGCTGTGGTCTTTGATCTTCATCATAAAGCATTTTAAGTCCTCTTTGTTTTCAGCAAATAAGGTTGTATCATCTGCATATTGCAGGTTGTTAACGATTCTTCCTCCCGTCCTGATGCCACATTTTTCTTCATATAATCCAGCTTCTTAGATTATTTACTCAGCATACAGATTGAATAACTATGGTGAAAGACTACAACCCTGGTGCACACCTTTCCAAATTTTAAACCATTCAGTGTTCCCTTATATTGTTCAAACAACTGCCTCTTTGTACAGGGTCCTCATGAGCACAATTAAGTGTTCTGAAATACTCATTCTCTGCAATGTTGTCCATAGCGTGTCATGATCCACACAAACAAAAGCCTTTGTGTGGTCAGTAAGGCACAGGTAAACATCTTTCTGGTATTCTCTGCTTTCAGCCAAGATCCATCTGATGTCAGCAATGATATCCCTTGTTTCACATTTTTGTTTGAATCAGGCATAAACCTCTGCTAGTCCCCTAAATATACTGTTGGAGTTGCTTTTGAATTACCCTTAGCAAAATTTGACTTGCATTCAATGTTAATGATATTGTCAGATGATTTTCACATTCCATTGGGTCACTTCTTTTTGGAATGGGCACAAATGTGGATCTCTTCCAGTCAGTTGGCAAGGTTGCTTTCTTCCAAATTTCTTGGCATAGGTGAGTGAGTTCCTCCAGTGCTACATCAGTTTGTTGAAAGATTTCAGTTTTTATTCCGTCAATTCCCAGAGCCTTGTTCTTTGCCAATTCCTTCAATGCACCTTGGACTTCTTCTTTCAGTATCATTAAATCTTAATCATATGCTACCTCTTGAAATGGTTGAACATCAGTGGCTCTGTGTATTCCTTCCATCTTCTTTTGATGCTTTCTGCCTCATTCAGTATTTTGCCTATGTTGTTATTGTTCGGTGCCATTGAGTCATTTCTATGTTGTGGTGACTGGTGAATTTGAACCACCAACCTTGTGGTTCAAACTGACCTTGGTGTCGAGTGCATTTTCCTGCAGCACCACATCAGGACTTCTTCCATATTACAAATCAAGGCTTGAATTTTT
>NW_006408660.1:1589824-1591289 GCF_000296735.1 Chrysochloris asiatica
TTTACATCTTACATTTCACTAATGAACAAAGCAAAAATATTTGATGTTCACTTAAAAAATGAAAAAAAAAAAATGTATATTCATTTAAATGTTCAAAGGGCACAGTCTGATAGTTAGCCTCCTGCTGGCAGGCACACAGCCTTTCTCAGTCCCTGGTCCTAGAGCCTGCAGCTGCTCTGTCTCTTCATGCAACCTACTCTACCAACGTTTCTGCTGTTGCTGCTTTTCTAGGTAGGATCTTACATTCCACTCATGCTCTTCCTTCTTGATGGTCCTAGAATCCTCTGTTTCTGAAATGAATGGTTGACTACTCCCCACTTTTAGTTACACATCTTCTACAGTTGTGACCATTGCAGTGAATCTTGTTAACAGTCACATACAATTGAATCATAAAATCTTATCACCATCATCCCCTTTCACCCGACCCATCTGGAAAAGAGGGAAACTATTCAGCGAGGATTCTACCTTACCCCCTCATTCTCAAACTAAGCACATCATGAAAGCTTGCAAGCCTTTATAGTTTATAGACCCCACTACCACCATTTTGATAACCATTGTCTAAATTTCTCATCCCTATCAACACAGTCCACTGAGGAAACAAGCTTGTTCCTTGATATGAAAAATCCTTTTATTCTGTTTGGAATTTTGAACAACTGCATCCATTAGCAAAAGTCTGGTAGCAGTTTGTACTTGCTTACAGTATCAAGCATCTTTATCTTCCTTGGGTTGAGTTCTGGTCAACTAGCCATCCAAGCTACGTCAAACGGGTACTACCTGCAAGTCTGAGAGTTCACACACACCTCCTCGCACTTCAGACTCGCTGGCCGCTTCAGCTCTCCACCCTAACTCCCAGGGGCTTGGTCAGTGTTCATGGGCTTACACATCATCATAAACATAAGATCTTAATTTCTCTCATCTCAACGTCAGTAGGTGCCAGTGGAACATGGTAAAACTTAGTCCCTAACGTTATTGCTGCATTTCCGCAGTTCCACTCACTAGTAGGTAGACACAGGTGGTCCTTAGAGCATATAGGACTACTCATGGGTTCCCTTGAACTTTCAGTCCTAGAAGAGGATTTTCCCTGATATGCTGACTTTTCTTGCCTTGATGCCTCCAAATCAGACAGCTTGCTTGAAATTCCAACAACTAAACAGTCAGCTTTTTTTTTTTGCAGGTCTTTCTTTCAATAACACTATTCAGTTCTCCCAGCAGTTCTGGGTTGGTCTGCATATCTTTTCAAGTGGGAACTCCCAATTCAGAGAGTTCTGGGTGGGGCTCAGGCATTCACCTAAGGACCCTTACTCTACAAAGGTTTAACAAGAAACCTATTTCCCTGGACAAGTTCTAACTTCTCTTTTAGCAAATCCAATCAATTATAGGCTAAAGGTAGGCTTACATGTTGTCTGTCACCCATATTCCCAATATTCATTTGTCACACATAACTGTTATTTTACAGTAGCAGGCA
>NW_006408660.1:1597099-1600408 GCF_000296735.1 Chrysochloris asiatica
CTATATGGGGTTGCTATGGGTCGGAATCGACTTGACAGCATTTAACAACAACAACAAATGGCTAACGATCCTGAATATTTCTTCATATATTTGTTGGCTGCCTAGATATCTTCCTTTGTGAAGTTTCTGTTCATATCCTGTACCCATTTTTAAATTGGTTTGTTGGTCTTTTTCTTGTATAGGTGTTGTAGTGTTCTGTAAATTTTATATATTAGTCCCTTGTCTTGATATGCCCTTGCAAAATATTTTTCTCTTTTGCTGAAATCTTTTGATGCGCGTAAGTTTCTAATTTTTAGGAGATCCCAGTTATCTATTTTGTCTTCTACTGCTTGAGCATCTTTTATAATGTTTGATAGTGCATGTATGCCATGTATTAAAGTCCATAAGTTTGTCCTTCATTGGAGACCTTTATAGCTTTAGGTTTTATGTTTAGGTCTTTAGTCCATGTTGAGTTTGTTTTGGTGTATGGTGTGAGATGTGAGTCTTGTTTCATTATCTGCTAATGGATTTCCAGATTTGCCAGCACCATTCGTTTCCCCATTTGTCAAAGATAAGTTGATGGTATGTGAATGGATTTATCTCTAGGTTATTAATTCTGTTCCTTTGATCTATATATCTTTCATTGTACCAGTACCAGGCTGCGTTGACCACTATGGCTATGTGATAATTTTTGAACTCAGGGAGTGAGAGGTCTCCTACATTGCTTATCTTCTTAAGCAATGCTTTACTTATTCAAGGTCTCTTTCCTCTTTGTATAAAGCTTATGATAATTTTTTTCCATCTCTTTAAAGAATGATGTTGGAATCTGGATTGGGATTGTGTTATGGCTATATATTGCTTTGGGTAATATTGACATTTTCACAATGTTAAGTCTTCCTATCCATGAGCATGGTATAGTCTTCCATTTTTGTAATCTCTTTTTGGTTTCTTATAATAGTGTTTTGTAGTTTTCTTTGTATAGTTCTTTTGTTTCTCTGGTTAGATCGGTTCCTAAGTATTTCATCTTTTGGGTGGCTATTGTAAATGGTATTGTTTTCCTAATTTCCATTTCAGAGCTATCTTTATTAGTATAGAGAAATCCAGCTGAGTTGTATATTGATTTTATACACTGCCAGTTTGTTGAATCCTTCAATAAATTCCAATGATTTTCTTGTTGAATCTTTAAGATTTTCTATGCATAAGATCATAACATCTGCAAATAGAGTTTTACTTCTTTGCTGATTTAGATGCCTTTAATTTCCCTATCTTGCCCTATAGCTCTGGCTAAGACTTCCAGCACAATATTGAATAGGAGTGGTGATAAAGGCATCCTTGGCTAGCTCCGGTTCACAAAGGGAATGCCTTCAGTGTCTCTCCATTGAAAGTAATCTGGTTTTTGGATTTGTATATATAGATTTGTCTTAATTATGTTGAGGAATTTCCTTTCAATTCCTACTTTGTTGAGTGTTTTTTATCAAGAGTGGATATTAGATTTTGTCAAATGTCTTTTCTGTATCAATCAATATAATCATGTGGTTCTTTTCCTTTTATTGTTAATTTATATGCCAAATTATATTGACTGTTTTTCTAATATTGAACTATTCTTGCATCCCTGGAATGAATCTCACTTGGTCATGATGTATAATTTTTTTTTATGTTTGTTGAATTCTGTTGGCTAGAGTTTTTTTTTTAAATGTTTATTGTGAATTATGTGATAGTTTACATGGAAGAACATTAGCTTTACATTTATCCTATCGTGTATTGTTTCATTGCTGTGCTTACATTCCCCTCCATGCATCATCAACCAACAAAAGTATATACCCTGCAAGCCTGCCCCCCAGTCATCAACACATAACCCCTCTCCATCTCTGGGTCTTGAGTCCCCAGCCACTCCATCTCTCTACATCATTGTCTATTTGGCTAGAATTTTATTGAGAATTTTTGCGTCTTTGGTCATGAGGGATATTGGTCTATAAAGTTTTCCATCCTTTTCTATATTCTGGAATAGTTTGAGTCAAGTTGGTGTCAGCTCTTCTCTGAATGTTTGGTAAAATTCACCAGTGAAGCATCTGTACCTGGACTTTCTTTGGTTGGGAGTTTTTTGATGACTTGATCAATTTCTTCTTTTGTTATAGGTCTGTTCAAGTTTTCTACTTCACTCTGTGTAAGTTTAGGTAGGTCGTGTTTTTCTAAAATGTATCCATTTCTAATTGATTTTCAAATTTGTTGGAGTACAACTCTTCATAGTTTTCTGTTATTATCCTCTTTATTTCCATTAGTTGTTTTTACATCACCCATATGGTTTCTTCTGCAATGTTATTTGCGTCTTCTCTTTCTTTTCTTTTGTTAGATTTGCCAGTGATTGGTTGATTTTATTAATCTTTTCGAAGAACCAGCTTCTTGTCTTATTGATTCTTTCTTTGTTTCTGTTTTCTATTTCATTTATTTCTGCTCTCATCCATTATTTCTTTTCTGATCGTGAATGCAGGGTTACTTTACAGGTATTTTTCTAATTGTTGGAAATGTTGTGTTCATGTGTTGATTTTGGTCCTTCCGTCTTTTTGTATGTGTGCATTTATTTCTATAAATTGTCCTCTCGGCACTGCTCTTGCTGTGTCCCAGAGGTTTTGATATGTTGCATTTTCACTCATTTGTTTCTAGGAATTTTTTCATCTCATTTTTTATTCTGTTACCCGGTAGCTTTTTAGCAGGGTGTTATTCAGTTTCCATGTGTTTGATTTTATTTCCTTGATCTTCCTGTTGTTGATACCTAATTTTATAGCATTGTGATCTGAGAAGATGCTTTGTAGCTTTTTGATGTGTTTTACTTTATAGAGACTTTCTTTGGGGCCTAAGACATGGTCTGTTCCGGAGAGTGTTCCATTTGAACTAGAAAAGAATCCATATTGTGCTATTGTTGGGTTGAATGCTCTGTACACATTTATGAGGTCAAGTTGATGGATTGTATTATTTAGTTCCTCTGTGTCTTTGTTGAGTTTCTTTCTGGTTGTTTGTTCTTTTTCAACAGTGGTACATTAAAATCTCCCACTATTATTTTAGAGTTGCTTATTTCTTTTTTCAGTTTCATTAAGGTTAATTTTTGTATTTTGAGGCTCTTTAGTTGGGAGCTAGATAATTATTATGGTGATGTCCTCTTGTTTAATTGACCCATTAATCATTAGATAATGCCTCTCTTTGTCTCTTATGCTGGTTTTTGCCTTAAAGTTTATTTTGTCAGAGATTAATATTGCCACTCCTTGTTTTTTATTGCAATTAGCTTGATATATTTTTTCCCATCCTTTAATTTTTCTTTCTTGTCTTCTTAATGAC
>NW_006408660.1:1601668-1633403 GCF_000296735.1 Chrysochloris asiatica
CTGCATAGGGTTTCCGAGGAGCAAGTGGTGGGTTTGAACAGCTGACCTTGCCATTCTAACTGACTTTGCAGTCCAGTGCTTGCCCTACAGCACCACACTAGGACTCTGAAAAGAAAAATAGAACCAGGTAGAAGGAGGTAGGAATGCAGATTCAAATTGTGTGTTCCCCATGGTTGTTGTGTGCCATCAAGTCAATACCAATTCATAATAACCCTCCAAGAGAGAGTCCAACTGTCCTGCATAATTTTATGGGAGCAAATCCGTAGTTCTTTCTCCTATGGAGCTGCTGGAGGATTCAAACTGTGGGCCTTTCCAGTTAGCAGGTGGGTGCTGAACCATTACATCACTAGAGTTGCTTGTGTTAGTGAAGGCCTCGTTGAGAAGTGAAGGAGGTGAGGGAGTGAGCCAAGCGGAGATCTGGGGGAAAAGCAGTCCAGGCAGAGGTGAGGCCAGTGCAAAGTACCTGGGGCAAGAGCACATAGGGTGTAATGACCAGGGGGGCTGGAGGCTCCACTGAGCTGGTGCCCTTGGAAGGTTGTGTTCTGGCTTAGGCTTTAAATCCTAATGACTAACTATGGGGATTCTCAAGTCATAATCCTATTATTGTATATTACTTTAACTGTGCTGTAGGATAAGCATCGGACTGCTAACCTCAAAGTAGGTGATTCAAAACCACCGGTCGTTCCTTGGAAACCCCATACAGGGTCACTATGAGTAGGAACCAACTTGAAAGCACTTCACAACAACAACAACAACAGAAAACGTATGGATTCTCAAGACATAATGCTATTGCTGTATTGTTACTTTAACTTGAAAGTTGGGTATTTGGTGAGTGATGGGTTACTTTGACTAAATGCTATTTCTGTGTACCTACATGTATATATTAAGGCACTCTGGTAGCGTAGTGGTTACGAATAGGGCTGCAAACCTTAAGGTCAGCAGTTCGAAAGTACCGGTGGCTCCATAGGAGAAAGATGAGACTTTCTGCTCCTGTAAAGATTTACAGCCTCGGAAACCCTGTATAGGGTTGCTATGAGTCAGAACCGACTCCACGGCACTTTAACAACAACAATGTGTGTATATTAGACCCCTGATGTGGTGCTATACGATCAGCGTTGGACTGGGAACCGCAAGGTTGTTAGGTCAAACCCACCAGCTACTCCTAGAGAACCCTATACAGGGTTGCTATGAGTGAGAACCAACTCGACAGCACTTAACAACAGCAGGTGTATATATAAAGGGTCCCTAGGTCCCTGGGTGCCACACACTTAACTGTCAATGTAAAGGTTGCAGGTTTAACCCCATCCATCCAGCCCCAGAAAAGGCATGTTGATCTGTTTCCATAATGATGGTTGTGTTTTGGGTGATCCAGTTGATTCTGATGCACAGTGACCCCCTAGAGGACAGAGTAGAACTGCCCATAGGATTTCCAAAGCTGTAAATTTTTACGGAAGTAGAATGCCGCATCTTTCTTCTGCAGAGTTCCTGGTGGGTTTGAACTGCTGACCTTTCAGTGAGCTGCCGAGCACTTAATCACTGCACCACCAGGACACCTTCTGTAAAGATGACAGCCAAGAAAACCTTATGGAGAAATTCTGTTCTGTCATAGGTGGGGTGACCATGACTAGGCTTGTGCATACCCATGAATTGTTCTTGTGTTGGAGGAAGGCAGTAAACTTACTTTCTTTTTCAGATACAAAGTCATGAAGAACTGGGGAGTTATCGGTGGTATTGCTGCAGCAGTTGCCGCAGGAATATATGTTATTTGGGGTCCCATTACAGAAAGAAAGAAGCGTAGAAAAGGTAAGAATTAGGCCATTGCATTGTCTTCTGTTGATTGGATTCAGGCCCCTGTTCGCACCTATTCCAGAAACAGTAGCAAAAAGGGGACTTGTTCATTTTCTGGTCTTTGGTATCTTTAAGCCTAGGGCCTCCGTTTTTGAAACTGTACTTTCTTTTAACCAGAAGTTCAGTTTTTTAATCACTCATTATTTTACACCTTGTAGTGAAAAGATTTATATACTACAGCGACTTGAGTTTGGATGAGTTTGGAACGCGCTCTGTAATGAAAATTCCAAATGGTCAAGTGTTCCCCTTAATATAAGCACTTGTATTTTTCAGTATTAGTAAGTATGTGATGCATTTGTAGCTTTTCTAAATCACTTACTGCTTATTGTTGTTAGGTACTCTGGAGTCAGTATTTTGACTCCTGTTATGGAATCTTTATGGACACAGATCACCAGGTCTTTCTTCCTCAGAACTGTCGGATGCGTTCAGACTGCCAGCCTTTTCGTTAGCACCCGAGCTCTTAACCGTTGTGTCACCCAGGTCCCTTGGCTAGCTGCTAGACACTCATCAAAGTTTCGATCAAGTCTTTTCATTAATCAGAAGTTCCGTTTACTTGCTTTAGGAAAAAATGCTCCCCTTTGAAATAAATGTTGTATTTACATTAATTAAAATTCAGCAAAAAAGAAAAGAGACCTATGAAGCAAATGTGGCAAAATATCGATCATCGTTAAATCTAGGGATGGTTACAACTGGATTTTTTTCTGGAATTCTCTCCTTTGGTGAATGTTTGAGAACGCTCAATAAAAAGTTGTTTTAGCAGAAGAGTGAAGTCTGCCAGATGTTCCTGATCTCTTTTGCGGACAGACTGATCAGAGTTGTCATGTTTCCCTGCTGATTGTCAGATGAGAACAATCATTGTTCTTGGGGAGTAACAACAGAACAGTTGTTTTCTTCTCGTCTGAGAGTCATTGCTTTATTATTAAAGTAGAGAGACTGAAGAAAGAGGAGAGATTACTAAGTGTCTTTGTACATTCAACACGAACCAGGCTGTGCCTGATACCACCACGGGGTTAAACAGTACCACAGGACGGGATCCTGCTGTTGCATTCAGTTTCCTTAAGGAGGCGCTAGTGCTAGGACCAGGCCTCAGCCTGTGCAGACAGAGCCCTTGACCCCAGTTCCTTGAAAGCACTGACCCTCAGGCTGAGAGTCCAGAAACTCTTGTTCCTGGAGACTTGGCCTAATATGGTATGCTCTTCTCTTCTACTGTCTGTTTGTTTTGTTTTAGGGCTTGTTCCTGGCCTTGTCAACTTGGGGAACACCTGCTTCATGAACTCCCTGCTTCAAGGCCTGTCTGCGTGCCCCACTTTCATCAAGTGGCTGGAAGAGTTTACAAGCCAGTACACTGGTGATCAGAAGGAGCCCCCCACACACCAGTATCTGTCCTTAACGCTGCTACATCTCCTGAAAGGTACCCAGTCGGGAGCGCAAAGGGGATTCTGGAGATTTTCAAAGAAGTCCAAACAGAAGGCAAAGGGTTAACAACCTCCATGTCAAAAAGCATCACACAGCCTTTATGGGGGAAAACAAAGCAGAAAAGGCCCCAGGAAGAACCTACTAGATACAAAGAGGTTTCATTTATTTGTTTTTCATTGGAGGTACAACTATTTATTTTAGAAACAACATAAACACTGATAGTTCTTCTCAGTACAGATCCTGAGAAAAATAACTGGATTGTAGGATAAGAAATGAGAGCATGGTGGCTGTGTAGGATAAGCACTGGACTGTGAATCACAAGGTTGGCAGTTCGAGTACAACAGCCACTCCTAGGGAGAAAAATGAGGCTTTTTCTTCCCACCAAGATTTACAACTTCAGAAACCTTACACAAGGTTGCTATAAGTCAGAACCAACAAATCACTTAACAGCAACAGGCTATGTAAATATTAGTTGTTGTTGTTAAATGCTATTGCTTTGGTTTCGACCCATCGCGGCCCTGTATAGGGTTTCTGAGGAACAGCTGGTGAGCTTGAACCGCCGACTGTGTGGTTCAAAGCGACTTTGCAGTCCAGCACCACATCAGGACTCCATAAATATTAGTAGACGTTGTGAAATTGGTTCCTTCCCTTCCTCCCAGCATTTTAGGCAGAACTGAGTTACGGGACCAAAGAAGTAACAGAAGGGCTAAGGAAGGAAGAAGGAAGATATAGTCCCTTTCCCAACTCTGCTCCCTTTGTTCTGGAAGGTGATGGTCAAGCCTCAGGCAATCAAGAGAGCTGACAGATTTAGGCTGCATCTCCACCTGTCAGCACCCAGAATTACTGGCCACACTCAGGTGGGGGAGTAGTTTCCCAAATCTCTAGCTTCAGAGTCTGAAGCATTTAAACCTTGGGTGTCTCAAGCCCACTGATTGTTCTTCAGAGAAGAACAACCTGGCCTATTTTGACTTGGGACTCATGGAACTCCCAGATACTGCCGTGAGATGGCAGCCCCTTTATTTATGTCCCTGCCCTCTAGTGGTGGCTGGCTCATTGTAATATCCTACGGGGTCAGCAAACTGACCAACAAGTCAAATCTGGCCCACCACCTGTTTGTGTCAATAAAGTTGTATTGGCACATGCCACAGCCGCTCGTGTAGGGATTGGCTGTGGCTGCGTCTGCACTACAACAACACAGCAAAGTCACTGCAGCAGGGGCTGTAGGCCGCAGCCGCCAGGGAAGCCTCAGACTTACATTTTCCACCCTTTTTGTAGAGAGCTATCCTGTAACTCCAAGGAACTCTGGTAGCGTAGTGGTTACGAATCGGGCTGCGAACCTTAAGGCCAGCAGTTCCAAACTACCAGCCGCTCCGCGGGAGAAAGATGAGGCATTCTGCTCCCGTAAAGATTTACAGCCTCGGAAGCCCTGTACAGGGTCGCTATGGGTCGGATCCGACTCGACGGCACTTAACAACAACAACAACATCCTGTAACTCCAGAAACCCAGCTGACTTTGAGTTTTGCCTATTGAACCTGCCTCTATTTAGGTGCTCCCTAGGTAGCCTGATGCTTTGCTTTGGTAATCAGACAAGTGGAGGATTTTGGGACCCTGGAGGAAATGTTGTGCAGATGAGTTAAGAACTGAGTGTGAAGTTGGACTAGATGCATGTTTAAGGATTTTTCTGGAGTCCTGGTGTGGCACTGTGGGTTCATGCAGTCAGACTACAAAGTCCTTTGAACTGCAAAGTCAGTGGTTCAGGCTCACCAGGTGCTCCTTGGAAACCCTATACAGGGTCGCTATGGGTCGGAATCGACTCCACAGCACTAACAACAACAAGAGTTGGGGTTTAGCATCATTTTACTTAATAAGAATCTTGCAACAATTAATTTTCATTGATGACAGTATGTTCAAGTCTCAGAAAACCCGTTAGTTCATGTAAATACTGCAGTCTATGAAAAAGAGCACTTAGTCAGTAGACACCAAGTAGGTTCTGGTAGTGAGCCCTGCGGTTCCTCAGCGTTGATGGGATAAGGCCATAAAAACGCCTGATGAAAGAAATTAATTGCAAGAAGGATTTTAGGATACTTAACTCATTTTTAGGAGTCCTGGTGTGGCCCTGCAGGAAAAAGCACTGGACTGCAAAGCCGGTTTGAACTATAAGGTTGGTGATTCAAACCCACCAGCCATTCCTAGAAAACCCTAGACAGGGTCACTATAAGTCAAAACCAACTCAACGGCACTTAACAACCACACGTTTGTAGTTACCTGTGCTGTGTTGTGTTGTGCTGTGCAGTGCAGATTTTCTGCACAAGTTGTTTGGGTGGTGAATGTAGTCATATCTTTTTCTGTGTGTTTCCAGCTTTGTCCTGCCAGGAAGTTACTGAGGACGAGGTCTTGGATGCAAGCTGCTTGTTGAACGTCTTGAGAAAGTACAGATGGCAGATCTCTACGTTCGAAGAGCAGGTGAACACAAAATTCTGGACACCTTGGAACACCGCCCCCCAGTGGCTTAGTTGGGGTGGTTGAGATATGCAGCTGTGTGGCTGTAGCCCAAGACAAATGCTGGTTTCGACCTTGACATTGGCTGGGCCTCAGTGTCTACTTGTATGGCGTTTTGGTTTCATCCTGTTGTTCGCGGTCCAGAGCCCTCACCTTGTTCCTGCTCTCATGATCAGTGAGGAAATTGCCCTTTCTCACCTGAGGGAGAGAGTGTTAAGCAGCTCTGGTAACACAGTGATTAAGCACTTGGCTGCTAACCTAGAGGTCGGAAGTACAAACCCAGTGAGAAATGATGAGGCAGTCGGCTCTCATAGAGATTACAGCCTATGAGGCAGTTCTACTCTGTCCTGTAGGGTTGTTGGGAGTCAGAATCAACTCCGCGGCTACAGGTTAGACGGTGGTCAGCAGGACAGGACATCCGCATGAGCACAAATGCTGGTAGTTCTTGGTGACTTTGCACTCCGGTGGATGGTAGGGATGCCTGGGTCCTTAGTGATAAGTGGCGTCCACCTGGAGGCCCCAACCCTTTTGGAGACCATGTTCTCATTTTCTCATTTTCTCAGAATCACTGCTTCAGAGGCTGACTTGTGGAGGCTCCAAATAGGGAGCAAATGTTCAAGGGACTCCAGGGCCTTGTGCCAGCCCTGCCCACCCCCTTTTCCACTACTACAGCCTCTCTGACTTCTGGGGGACTTTGCTGTCTGTCCCGCCCCAAGTCCAAGGGAGTGAGGTTCTAGGAACAGCAGTGCCGTGCAGTTCCACTCTCCCCAGCCCCATTTCTTAGTCTGCCTCCACCTTGCAGACATTGTACCACACAGCCTGTTGAGCCTCCCAGTCTGTGGGGCTGAAGTGAGAGGCATTTAAAAAATCCTGAAAAGTGAGATTTGGAAGCTTTATTCCCTGATGTCATAGTCATCTCGTGTTGCACTAAACCAAGACACCACAAGGGGGCAGCGTTCACAAGCAGAAATGTATTCTCTCTCAGTTTATGAAACTAGACGTCCAAATTCAGAATGCCTGCTCTTTGTCAGTTCTGGGGAAAGGTCCTTGTCTCCTTTCAGTACCTTGTAGCCCCAGTATTCCTGGGAGATCTCTATATATCTTGGAATTAATCTTTCCCAGGATCTAGGAGCTTTACAGTACAGGGACCTTAGGTCCAAAAAATGCAATCCATTCTCAGCTCTTCTGTCTTGATGGATAGTAGGTCCCTCCTTCTGTGTTCAAGTCTCTCTCCTTTTATCTCTTGTGAGGTCACATGCCTCACCTTTTGGAGTCTCCTATAAATCAGATCAGGGTAGTGGTGGGATTAAGGGTATTACAGCCCACCATTAATCCTATTAAATGGTTTATCGTATCAGCTCACATCATAGGGGATAACTGCATTTCAACTGCTAAACTGCTGAGAATCCTGGTCCAGTCCAATTGACACAAGACCTTAGCTATCACACCTGCCTTAATTGTTAACATTGTCCCGTTTCTGCTTTAATCTGTGGTATTCCTTGTGATTATCCCAGGTAAGTGCAAGCAGTTAACATAGCCAACAACAGAGGCAGTTTACTTCCGAAACATCAACCACTGAAAACCCTATGGAACACAACTCTGCTGTGACACACAGGGTAGGCCGGAGGCAAAGGTATACACCTTCATTAACGCCCACCATGTTGAAATGTTTTCCCATCTAGAAAGTGCTTTTTCAGTTCTCTTCTGGTAACTGGAACTATTTAGCTGCATTTGACTGAGTGACTGAGATTTATTTCCAAGGGCATCACTAATTCTCCTAAGTCACCTCCATCTCTCAAGTATCACTGAAGTCTCCTGGCTCCCGCGCAGCCCACAGCAGTCCCTGACGTGCTGGTGCTGCGTGTGTGAAAGTTCACTCACTCTCTGAATGCCTCAGAGCATGTAGCACAGGCCTCATCCACATCTGGGTTATTCATAAGTCACTAAGGAGTTACTGTTCTGATCCCTGTTTTATACTTGACAGCACTGTGACTCAGAGAAGTGAAGTAACTTACCCAAAGTCACACAGCTGTTTAGGCGACAGGACCAGGATTAGAGCCAGTCTGGCACGAAAGTTCCACCCTCTTCTACAACAACCCCGTTCCTCTTCTCAGGGCCAAGTGGCTACACAGCTGATGGTGACAGAGGAGGTTTTCCTCCCTTTTTTAGTGAAGGCTCCTGGGCCTCCCAGAGTCCTGATGTGGTACTGGACTGCTAACAATAAGGTCAGCAGTTGAAACCCACTAGCCGCTCCTTGGAAACCCAATACCGGGTCGCTATGAGTAGGAACTGACTTGATGGCACTTAACAACAACACCTGGGCTTCCCAGGAATCGCTCCTCTCCCAGCTCCCTGGCTTATTGGTCAGAGCAGGGCCCTGGCCCAGGTGCCATGGGTAAGAACTCAGTGGCCACCTGCACCCCTGGGTTGGGTGTCCCCTCTCTTTGCTTCTTTGAACCTCAGATCCTCTCCCAGGAGAGAGTCACGTCTGCCTGCCATGAACGTTTATTGATAGAGGCCACCAGCAGGTCACTGTCATAGCATGGGGGCGGGGGGGCAGAGTGTCAGCAAGGCCATTTCAAGGCAGGCCAACAAGACAATAAAACCAATCCCGTGAGACACCTGGGGGCGGACTGGGGATGAGAGCAGCAGCAGTGGGGCCACTGCAGCTGAGCCATGCATGTAAGAGGGGCCTGTGAGGCCCTGAGGCCTGGCTGCCGAATGTTCAGATAACAGACACCCATCTGGAGGGGCTGTGAGGATGCAGTGTTTGACTAGTGTGACCATCAGCAAGAAAATGGAGGAGTAAGTGCTGCTGGGCCTGCGAGGCCTCGGCAGGAGCCTGGCTTCTGTACAGTGTGCGCAGGAGTATGCCGTGGCAGCTCCTTAGGCCTGCTGAGATGTAACTTCCCTTGGGAAGTGGCCATTCTGGGGGGACATTCGAAGCTGTGGCAGCTGAGCTTGAGGTGGAGCAGGCAGCGATCCTGTAGAGACTGAGGGTGTCACCGGAGCTGCAGGGCTCCTGCTGAATTGCTGAGGAGCAGGGTTGAGCGGTGTGGAGGCAAGAGGTAGAGAAAGAGGCAGGCCAAGTCCTTCTCCACTGGAGCATGCTATGTGCAGAGGCCCTGAGTTGGGGATGTGTTTGGTGACAAAGGCGGCAGCAGAGCAGGTGGGGTAAGTGAAGGGGAGCTCAGGTGGAGGGGCAGATCACAGTGAGAGTCTCAGGAAGGCCCAGAGCTGAAGAGCCAAGTCAGGAGTGTTTTAAACCATCTCTCTGGTCCTTGTGAGTCGGGGGAGACCAAGAGAGGAAGTCAGGAGCCACAGAGGAGGCCAGACTTGTTGGAGGCTTAGGTTCCTGGGGGGTCTAGTGGTGCTGAAAAGAGGCAGTATACTAGGGAATAGGAGGAGTGTTCTGGGAGGGAACCCTATCTACCCTGCAGGATTGAGGGAGTTTTGATTTTTAGGGAGACGGTCATTTGCTCCTTAAAGAGCTATCCTGTGTGGGCCATCCCAGTAAAGCTAAGCCCGACTCAGAGACAGCTGGCCCCAGCTTGCTTTCCTTCACTGTCCTCTTGGGCCTCTGGTCTTCATTAGGAAAACGGCTAGGACAGGCCTGTTTCTGTTTAGTGAGCTGGGATTTACAGGAATGCTGGTGGTGGTAGATGATGCTGACTTGATTTTTGACCCATAGCACCCCCATATGACAGAGTTTTCTAAGCTGTCATCCACTGAGTCAGAATTGGCTCGATGCTAACAAGTTTGGTTTTTGCTTTAAAATCTTTATGAGAGCAGAGAGCTGGATCTTTTCTTCCATAGGTAGAAAGACCCGACTTTTTTTTTTTTTTTAATGAAACTCAATGAAGAAAGCTATTTCAGTTTACTCTTCTGGAACATTTTTTTTTTTTCTATTCTATCACATGATAAAAAAGGTGGAGTGAGTTTTGAAGTCAGCTTCAAAGGTATAAGGTGGCATATTCAAAGATGGCTTATATTCCCGGGTCACCTCACCCCACGTGCAGTCATTGCTGAGTGGGTTTGAACTGCCAGCCTTTTGGTTAGCAGCTGAGCACTTACCACCAGGAGTCATTTCCACTGAGCTGGAGCACCTGAGCTGCATACTTTTTAGCCCCGATGGTAGGGAGCAGTGTCTCTTGCTGCCGCCTGCTGATCCCTGCCAGGAACTTCCCGATGCTGCCCTGGCCACGCCCTTTCTGAAGAATGCTCTGCCCTTTGACAGGATGCTCACGAACTCTTCCACGTCATCACCTCATCGTTGGAAGATGAGCGAGACCGGCAGCCCCGGGTCACACACCTGTTCGATGTGCACTCTTTGGAGGTAAGTCCTTCAATTGTCAGTACCTTGGATGCTGTTTGCCTGTGTTTAGTAACAGAAGCCAAACAAGTGTACGCTTAGCACAACTTTAAATTTAGATGTTATAGTCAATAAAACCCAGCAGTGAGAGTGAGGATGAGGGCAGGGTGGGAGGGAGGAAGGAAGATTCTTTCTTGGCAGCTGATGACTTTGATGAGGGACGTCAGCGGCTTTGAAGCGACCCCTTTAAAAACATGTTGGCTTTGAGAAGAAAGAACGTATGATTTCTTTTCTTCCATTAAAGTTGGCAAGAAACCATAGGAATGCTAACCAAGTTCTCAAAACCATAAGAATGTGCAGGAAGCTGATCAAAAGGGGGAGAAATATTCTGGAGAGGGGGAATAGGTTCTGGTGGCATTTGCTGAAGGAATATGGACAGTAAGCAACCAGAGAGGGGAAGTGTGACAATTTTAGGAACCTGGCCTCTTTTTGGTACATGGTGCCGTCAACAGAGAAACTTGGGAGCCTCGGGATGGGCTGAGAGTGACGAAGGTACGACAGGAGCGTTCTCAGTCTGTTTCTTTTTTCCCTACAGCAGCAGTCAGAAGTTACCCCTAAACAGATAACCTGCCGCACAAGAGGTAGATGTTTCCCACTGAAATGTAACACATCTGATGAGTGCTTTTTAGTTATGACAACCTTTTACTTTTGTTACACTTTGTTATTTTCCTGGTGACATTCCAGTCCAGCTCAAACACGTGCTGTGCTTGAAATGATTCCCTGGATGACCATCTTGAATTGTCCCTTCCTACCATAGCCCTACTCCGTTCCCTAAAAACAGGATCATTAATACCTTGAACAAGGATTTTCTTTCTACCTTGTTGAATTGATCCTGTGAAGAACTTAAGAGGCCACATCTGCTGTGTCCTCAACATTCCTGCCCTGGCCAGTGCTTAGTGCGAAGGACCACAGCCCTCCTTAGATGGAAACGGTGGTTTTCTTACAGGGAAAGCTCACAACATAAAATTGATGCGTTGATTTCCTTGTGCAATTATAATACCCATTTCTGTGGAGAAGTCCAACTCCTAGCAACCCTGTAAGACAGAGTAGAACTGCCCCATAGGATCTCCCAACGCTGCCATGTTTACTGCCACATCTTTCTCCCATGGAGTGACTGGTGGATTCGAACTGCCAACATTTCGGTTAGCAGCAGAACGATTAAACACATTAATAATAAGAAGTAATATATTTTTGAGACCGTGTTGCTTGCCAGGCACTATAGTATCTCATTTAAGTCTCGAAAAAACTCAGTGAAGTTGAGGATCCTGGGGATAATGCTGTAATTGTTATCCCTCTTCACGGCAAACTGAAACTTCCAGAAATTGAAATGACTTCCATAGTCACGTAGCTAATATGAAGCAGAACCAGGACCAAGTCCAAGATTGCTAGACTTTGGTACCGCTGTTCCGAACTAGCACATTACACTGTGTACATTGCCTCCCTCTCCCGCCCATCCAAAGACAACCCCAGCTTTCCAGATTCTTATCCTGTCTTATTTCTACCCTTCACATCACTTTATCAAATGTCCATCACACTGTTTCTCATCTCAGACATTTGACGCAAATGTTTGTGAGAAGGTGTTATTTAAGCACAACTTGC
The DNA here is from genome assembly GCF_000296735.1 of Chrysochloris asiatica. NCBI lineage: Eukaryota > Metazoa > Chordata > Mammalia > Afrosoricida > Chrysochloridae > Chrysochloris > Chrysochloris asiatica. The sequence continues at coordinate 1,613,404 of NW_006408660.1, forward strand.
TTTTTATTTAAACAGGACTGTCCCATTATATAGAAGCACATTTAAAGACCTGTGATAATCCTCATGTGAAGGGAGTGGGGTGTGGTTTTTGATGGAAGCCCATGAGGAAATGTGTTTTTACCTTTGACCTCAGAAACATGTTTATGTTATTCTTTCCTGATGAGGGAGTTTCTACCACATGCTGAAAAAGGAGGGTAAGTTTTGAAGTTAACTCCAAGGGGTTTACGGAGGCATATCCAAAGCCGGTTTGTATTCCAGGGTTCCCTCACCCCATGTCCAGTCACTGGAAGGCTCAGCACCCTTTCCATGGAAGACTTACCAGTAATATGGTCTGCAAACACTGTGAACACCAGGTGAGCACAGGGCGGTACTTGGTATGTTCTGTTGAGGCTTTTAAGTTAGCTTTGTGTGAGGGTCTTATTTCGGGAGCTGACAGCTGCTGCCCCTTTTGGCACCACTGGCTCGTTGTTTGGTCCTTAGATGGCATCTTGAGCCCCAAGAGCAGCAGACCCCCTGTGAGCCAGCAGAGGTTCCAACTTATAACGACCCTGTATAGTTTCCAAGGAGCGACTGGTGAGCTTGAACTGCCTACCTTGCGCTTCAAACCAACCTTCTGTCCAGTGCATTAACCCACAGTGCCACACATAGAATTGATGTCTATCTATTTACCTTGTAGCCTGAGACCTTGAAATAATTTACTTACTTGTTTTAGAAGTTTTATAATCACTTCCTTAGAATTCTCTATGTATGGTGTCTGTGAATACAAAGTCCTTCTTTCCTTCCAATCTCCATGCCTTTTATTCACGTTGCATTCTTCTACTACATTATTTTAAATGACAGCATAGTATTCCATTCTGTAGATGTGCCATTATTTATTGAAGTGTTCCCTAGAAATTTAGACTGTGCACATTTGTGCTGTTAGGAATAGTGCTGGGGTGAACATCTTTGTAGCTATACCCAGAATCATTTCCTAGGATAAAATCCCAGAATTGCTGGGGTGGGTATGTAACCTTTTGGTTTTTCCATGTTATCCATTAACATTTTAGTCTGAGGTGGTTTTTATTTGTAGGTGGTTTTTTAATGGAATGCACTTCTAACTAAGTTTGTGTCTTTTAATGTTGGGCATGTAAACTGTAGTAGTCTCTTTCATAGTTATATATATCCCCATTTATAAAACCTGAAACTGAACCCTTCCTGGGTTTCTGCAACCTTTGTTTCAGAGTCCGGTTCGATTTGATACCTTTGATAGTCTTTCACTGAGCATCCCAGCTGCCACTTGGGTAAGTACTGATCTGTGGTTTATTTTGAGTCTGTGTCAAGACATTGAAATCTCAAAGGCCTGTTAGGCATTTCATGTGACTTGGGTAGTATGTGTTCCTCAGACACATGATTGTTGGAACCCTAATTGGCTTTAATGTATAGGTAGGACCTGAGGGGCCCCAGCGGGATGCAAATTTAATGTATTTGGCTGCTGACCAAAATGGTGGTGGTTAAGTCGACCCCAAAAGTGCCTTGGAAGAAAGATCTGGCAATCTCTGTCTGGAAAATCAGCCCTTGAAACCCTATGGAGCGTAGTTCTACTTTGACATATATGGGATCACCACGAGTCAGAATTGACTGGTTACCATGGCCTGAACTTGAGGCATAGGAAGGTGGATGTTTTTCTTGCTGCAGAAGCTTTGTCGTTTCTGAGCGTGTGTGTGTATGTGTTTATATTACACTCAAGCTCAGATATTTAAAACAGTGTTGAACTCCATACTTTGCTGCAGTATCACCTTCCTGTCATCTTGAACCTGTCAGTAACAGGAGGTGTGGAGTGCATTGAGCTCCATGTTTGTTGAGGAAATGTTTGGTTGTATGGATCCCCCTGCTGCCTGCTGGTGGTTTCAGTGTAGCTCCCCACCAAATTGTAATAATCCGTTTTCCTCGTCTCATACTCTAGGGTCACCCGCTGACCCTGGACCACTGCCTGCACCACTTCATCTCATCAGAGTCCGTGCGGGACGTCGTATGTGACAACTGTACGGAGGTATGCACTTATCCTCAGATGTCATTGCCAGTCTCGTATCCCTAACCTGGTGTGGAGACCAGCAGCCTCAGAACCGTGTCTCTTCTCCTGATGAGTTTTGTGTCACCCCCAGAGTGCTGAAGAAGACATGCCTACATCATACCGAGATGGGTGGGGCCTGGTCGCTCCACTTTGTCACAGTTGCCAACGGGCCCTATTGTCTCACATCTTGCCTTTTCACCTGTGTACTTGCCTGACATGCACAGCCCCTCCCCGCTGTTATAAGTAATTGCATTTTACCTTCTGGAGTTCACAGTAACTATGTGGCATAGAAAGATGTTCTGATGGATCAATGGGTAAGCACTTGGCTGCTAAACAAAAGGTCGGTGGTTCAGACTCACTAGCCACTGCACAGGAGGAAGATGTAGCTAGTTTGCTGCTTTTGTAAAAGTAAAGTTGAGAAAGAAACCCATTTCCATCAGTCAGTTCTGACGCATAGCAGCCCCCTACAGGATAGAGGAGAACTGCCCCCGAGAGTTTCCAAAGCTGTCATCTGTACAGATGTGCAGACTGTCCCATCTGTTTCCCACAGAACAGCTGGAGGCTTTAAACTTCAGAAGTTTCGGTAGCAGACGAGAACTTGACCACTGTGCCCACAGGGCTCCTTGGAAACCCTCTAGGGGCAGCCCTCCCTTCTCCATCCTGTAGGTTCTTGTGAGACGGAACCCACTCAGTGGCAGTGGGTTTTTGTTTTGGGTGTTGGTGTGGAATCGGTTTTGAAGACAGAGAGCGCAACGGATGACATGCCAGTGCAAGTTCACGTTGACTCTGTCTCCTCTTCCCTCCACTGCTAGTGTGATTTAATGGGAACAGTTCACAGGTGAAGGGCAGGCTCATGTCCAATGTCTTCTACGGGCACTGAGCATCTGCCCACCGGGTCCCACTGTGTCAGGCACAAGTGGATGCAGCCATAACCCCAGCCTGACGTGCGCGTCTCCAGAGATGTCCTGCCTCGTGCACCTTTGCAGAGAAACAGCATTTCTTTCATTTCAGATAGAAGCAAAAGGGACAATGAATGGGGAAAAGGTGCAACACCAGAGGACCACTTTTGTCAAGCAGTTGAAGCTCGGGAAGGTGAGGCCACCACCCACACACGCCGCCATGTAGGTTGGGCTGGGTGTCCCCAGTGTGCCCCACTCCTGAGACCGCTCGGCTCTTTCCCTGCAGCTCCCTCAGTGCCTGTGCATCCACCTGCAGCGCCTGAGCTGGTCCAGCCACGGCACTCCCCTCAAGCGGCATGAGCATGTGCAGTTCAACGAGTTCCTCATGATGGACATCTACAAGTACCACCTCCTAGGTTCCCAGTCCGGCCAGCACAAGTCGAAACCCAGCACTAGCTCCGGGCCGGCTCTGGAGCATCAGGACGGTCTAGCTGCCCCCAAGGCAGGTGTGTGGAGCTGACTGGCCAGGAAAGAAAAGGGGGAGGGGCTTGCATAACGACTTCTTAAGTTTGGAGAATGGAAGGGTCGGAGGTAGCCGAGAGAGGAGCTCATAAAAAATATTGATATTCTGTACCAATGAGATGTACCATTTCCAAAAACTATTTTCAGATGAAAATGCACAGGGAGTGAAGCTCTATTGTTCTGGCTTCCTGGTCTTATGACTATTCAAAACATCACATCATTCCAGTGAGTTTTCTCTCTCAACGCAGTCATTCCATTTAGACAGGAAATGCCCTAGCTCCAGGTTAGTGAGGGCCATGTGTTGATACTCATTCCTTATGGCTCTATTGTCTAATTCCATTCCTGTCTCCATTGGAGGTGAATCAGTGACGCAATGAACAAAACCAGACCGGTTACTGTCATGTCATCTCTGCCTCCTGGCAACCCCATGGGTGTCAGACTATGTTCCTTAGGGTTTTCAGTGACCTATCTCAGAAGTTGGCCATCAGGCCAGTGAGGTGCCTTTGGGTGGACTTGAACCTCTGTCCTTTCAGTTTGCAACTGCGCTCCTGAACCATTGGTACCCCCAGTGATACAAGGGAGCTATGGTTACTTTCAGTCTTAGTGCAGAGAAAGGAGTGGAGGGACGGTACCCGGAGCAAACAGCAGGGGGCGCTGGAGCTAGAATGCAGTGATGGGCAGTTTCATAAAGGTATTTTAGGAATCTAGGAGCCCTGGTGGTGCTGCTGTGGACTGCTGACCACAAGGACCGCAGTTCAAACCCACCAGCTGCTCCACGGGAGAAAGATGAAGCTTTCTACTCCTGCAAAGATTTACAGCCTCGGAGACCTGATACTGGGTCACAAGAACCAACTTCATGGCCGTGAGTTGGAGTGAGTAATACACTGAGGTCTCTATAGAGTTACTGGTGAGGAAACTAAAACTCAGTAACTAAGGCTCCTGGCCTAAATGAACCACCCACATGCTGCTTCCAGTGAGGTTGGGATTGTGTCCCCGCACCCCAGCCTTTCCCCGATCAGTGTCCCTCACCACCACCGAGTGGTCTGGTGAGACATCATTGCTGGGAGGTCAGCAGATGAACGTAGGGCTGGGGCAGGGTGAGGGCAGAGTCCTTGGTCCTTGTTTTTAATCAAGTGCCTTTCCCCCTAGCTCCTCCTCTCCCGGATAGGGAGGTGCAGGTCTGCTTGTGTTCACGGCAGGGTACTCAGGCTAAAACTCCAACAGTGAACTCTCTGGTCCTTAAAGACCCCCAGACAGGACACTTAAAAGGAAAAGAGATGTCAATATCATATTATTTTGAAATCTATGCCCAACAACTTTTATTATAGTGTTACATGTATGTTGGTATTCTTTAGGAGTTGACAGAATTGAGAATGTTTAGATTGATATTCTCAACAAGGGGCAGTTCTCCCACCCCCCACCTGGGGGACATTGGGCATGATCTGGAGACATGTTTGTTGGCACAGCTGGGGTGGGAAGTTGCTACTGGCATCTAGAGATGCTGCTAAGTACCGTACAACACCCAGGACAGCCACTGCAATAAAGACTTCCCCAGCCTAAAACATTGGTAGTGCCAAGGCTGAGAAACCTGGGTTTAGATCAGAATGCCAGTGTATTAGCTACTGCTGACTGTTAGCCCAGTACTGCTAACCCAGTGTGACAACCAGATTGGAATCTCAGCATTTCCAAGTTGTCGAGGCTAGCAGTGGACCAGAAGCCAGGTACAGGTACACTTTCCTACTGGGTAGTAAGAGACAAGATTGGGGACAAAAAGGTAAGAGCTCTTGTAAATCAATAGGCTTTGAAATGAAATGCTTTTTTTTTTTTCATTGTAGCATAATTGTTAAGAGTTGATCTTCTGCCAGTACTGAAAGCTGCTACTCATTTTAATTACCTCCGGCTTTTTTCTCTTGCAGTTCTGAATCAGCCAGGGGTCCCCAAAAGACAAATGTTTATGAATGGTGCCTGCTCCCCATCTTTACTGCCAGCACTGCCAACTCCGATGATGTTCCCTCTCCCAAGTATTCCTGACTACAGGTGAGCTACACCTAGCACAGAACTTCATTCGTTTTAGGCTGCTATTTCTCCTTTCTAAGGCGCTCTGATAGCGTAGTGGTTACGAATTGGGCTGTGAACCTTAAGGTCAGCAGTTCGAAATTACCAGCTGCTCCGCGGGAGAAAGATGAGGCTTTCTGCTCCCGTAAAGATTTACAGCCTTGGAAATCCTGTACAGGGTCACTATGGGTCGGAACCGACTCGACAACACTTAACAACAACAACAACATTTCTCCTTTCTAAAAATGAACTCTTCATAGAGGAATTTTTAAAAACTTAGAGATGAGTCTTTCTTTCACTTTAAGGTGGAGTTTCACTATGTCACATATCCCCCAAGGTCCCTGGGTGGTATAAATGGTTTGCAATCAGCTGAGAACCTAAAGGTTGGTGGTTCAAACCCACGTAGTGGTTGTTTGGGAGAAAGGCCTCCATCAAGCTGACAGCCAAGAAAACCCGGGGGGCGGGGGTGGCACTGTGAGCAATCCAACAGCAGTTAACAACAATTGCCCTGGTTATTTCTGTCCAAAGTGGAAATAACAAAATAAGAATTAGAAAAATACCTAAAATATAAAAACCTGTATGTGTTGTATATGTGTGCATGCACATATGTTGTTAAGTGCGTTGAGTCGGTTCCAACTCAGAACGATCCTGTATAGGGTTTCTGAGGAGCAGCTGGTGGGTTTGAACTGCCAACCTTGCAATTTGCAGTCCAATGCTTATCCAACAGTGCCACACCAGGACATTGTGCACCTACATGTATCTATTAAATCTTTAGGGTCTCTCACTCTGAGAGCTGTGAGCGTGCACACAAATGGACATCTGGCCAGACCAGTAAATATAATCTGTGTCTTAGTGGTTGTATGGTGTTACTGTGTGCTGTCCCGTCAGTTCTGACTCATGGTGACCCTGCATAGGGTTTCCAAGGCTGCAAATCTTTGGGGAAGCAAAAAAGCCTCATCTTTCACCCGTGGACTGGTTGGTGGACTCAAACTGCTGACCTTCCTGTTACAGCCCTACTGCCCTACTGCGCCACCAGGACTCCTGTATGTAACTCAGTACTATACAAACACTGGTAGCATAGTGGTTACGAATTGGGCTGCGAACCTCAAGGTCAGCAGTTCGAAACTACCAGCTGTTCCACAGGAAAAAGATGAGGCTTTCTGCTCGGGTTGCTAACCTCAGGGCCAGCAGTTCGAAACTACCAGCTGTTCCACGGGAAAAAGATGAGGCTTTCTGCTCGGGTTGCTAACCTCAAGGTCAGCAGTTCGAAACTACCAGCTGTTCCTCGGGAGAAAGATGAAGCTTTCTGCTCCCATATAAAGATTTACAGCCTCGGAAACCCTGTACAGGGTCAATATGAGTTGGAATCAACTCCATGGCACATAACAACAACAAAGATTTACAGCCTCAGAAACTCTGTACTCCACGGCATATAACAACATACAACCACTCTGTACAGGTGTCCATTGTATGTACCATTGTATCAGTGTCCTGTTGAACACATGGGGTTCTCTGGTTTTTTGATGCCTTCTATAGAGCCTTTCTGTGCCATTTGTGAATTGCATTTGTCCCTCCCCTCCAGCTCCTCCACGTATCTCTTCCGGCTGATGGCTGTTGTTGTCCACCATGGAGACATGCACTCTGGACACTTTGTGACTTACCGCCGGTCCCCACCATCAGCCAAGAACCCGCTGGCAACCAGCAACCAGTGGCTGTGGATTTCTGACGACACGGTCCGTAAGGCCAGCCTGCAAGAGGTTCTGTCCTCCAGCGCTTACCTGCTCTTCTATGAGCGAGTGCTGGCCAGGACGCAGCCCCAGGGACAGGAGTACACGTCAGAGGAGTGAGGGCCTATGCACCGTCCACACCGTTCAGGAAAATGCCATCCATACTGTGTGTGTTACGCAAGCATTCCCACTAGTGTGTGCTCAGAGCAGGCTGAGGCTCCGGGCAACTCTGTGAGCAGCATTGAGGGGTGGGAGAGCATCATCTACCACCAAGTACAGGTCATTAAAGAGACATCCCACTCCAGAAGGCCTTTTTATACACTACCATGTTAGGTGTCATCTGAGGGGCGTCAGGCTGACCCTCTGATGTGTCAGTATAGTTTTTCTTTTCTAATGAGCAGGCCCATACAAATTGTTGACAAGAATCAGTGGAGTTATTAAAGGCAACAATTGAGAAGAAAAAGTGCCTTTCACTTTGGACAGCCTTTGTAGCACAACTATTCTGGAAATGAGACATTATTTAGGAGTCACATAAACAGTTTTTTAAAATCTCTGTTCCTTCAGATACTTAGCAGAAACCAGAGAACAGTTCAAAGATGCCTGAAGAACACACCGTACCCCCTTTTTTATGTCCTTTTCTAATCTCTCAGTTCTTTCTACGTGGTAAAGATGGAGCTGTCAAACCAGGCCCTCGGGGAGAGGCTGCCACTTGCCTGTTGCCTTCACCTTTTGTACATGAACTCATAAGAGCAGTGGTTAGATTAGAAATCTGTTCAGAGAGCCCCAACCCAGCACTTTGTGAGCGACACATGGGGCTCGTCTGCTCTGTAGAATACTCTAGTTCACTGGGATCCTTTGTGGATGGCTGTGTTGAGATCCCACAGCTTGATTTGAGAGCTGCATTCAGAGGGAAGGACCCGGACCGGGGGACTGCAGTCTCTCTCGACCTCAGTTTATTTGTAAAGTGAGGGGATTTGTCTGATGGCCACGAAAGCCCAGCCTTTGCCACAAAAGAAAGTGGCTTTGATTGATTCATAAACACACAGCTACAGCTGACATGCAGTACTGCTTTTCAGCTGCTCATTTTGTTCTATGACATGATTAGAAAACTTCCTTTGTTTCCAGTAACATAATATTAAAAAAATATATATTGAGCATTTCCTCCCTTTTCAGGTGTCTTATGAACGAATGCACAGGGTGGCTATGAGTCGGAACCGACTCTACGCAGGAACACAGCCCAGAGCTGAAGGAATTTTGATGACACAGTACTACCTATGTTTTTCAGCATTCTGGTAGCACAGTGGTTAAGCACTTGGCTATTAACCAAAAGTTGGTTCCGAGAGAAAGATGTGGTCATCGGTTTCCAAAAAGACCCACCTTGGAAGACCTGGGGCTCCGTGTCCACCCTGTCCTACTGGGTTGCTGAGTGGGAATGTCTGCTTGCCAATGGCTCATGCAGTCACCGAAGATTTTTTTTAAAAAAAAAAAAAAAAAAGATACCAAATGCAACTGGACTCTTCTAGGGTAAGGTTGGGAATTCAGAAGGTCACATGAGGCAAGGCCAAGCCCTGTGCTGCCCGACCTGGATGTTGATGCCTTGGCGTATCAATGGAAAGTGCCAGAAGCCACCAGGCCAGCATGCATCTTAAGGACTCAGTGACTCTCACGATTAAAGGAACATACTATGGAGGGACTCTGGGCCACGCACACCTCCAACCACCTGTTCTGTCCCTTGCTGATGTCCTTCATCCCATGGCCGACCCTGCCTTTGATGTTAAAACAAGTGTACCCGCTGTGCCGTGAGCTGCACTGCAAAGGTGGAGCTTGGAGTCATTCTCCATCTGCCACGGCTCCCTCTTTGAGAGAGCATCCGTTAGAGAGAGGTGGCAGACTGAAGGGGATAATCCTTTTATGGGTTCCTTGTCAGCAGACCTTTAGTCAGAAAACGGGTAAACCAAGGTTGTAAAAGTGAACCTTGCCTGTACAGTCTACTCATCTGACTTAAAGCTGACTTCCTCATTTTATAATTTATTAAAAATTACGTAGCAGCCAAATCTAATTTCCAATTTAAAATTCTTTACAAAGTTCTCGCAGTTACTTGCTGCTTTTGGCAGAAACCTAAGTTAAACTAGTAGTTGATATCCTAGTGACTGTTGATTGATGTGTTTGCTGAAAGTCCTTTTGTATTTGCCATGTATTTATAGCAATAAAAGAATCATTTTGTTAGGAAAAATCCACCAGTACTCTTTTATAATCCACTGATTCGCTAGAAACATCCTTTCTTAAATTCTGCATGGTTGTGAACTAAGCGCTGGGCTTTGGAAGCTTCTCTGTGTTCCCAGGTGGTAAAAGAAATGTCAGTTTCCTCTTAGGAACAGCAGCAAAGAAAAAACAGAAACACTAATTGTTCAAACGGCTTTATGTTTTAGAAGGCAGAACTTTACGAAATGTCAGATTGACCCGTGGAGCCAGCACCTTCTTCCGGACAGGAAGACTATGATACCAGTGGGTGTTGGTTGGAGGTTTCATCAGCAGTAAACTTCCGTGGGCCAGCTGGAGCCGCAGCACGTCCATCCGCCGAGATGGGCTCTTCCCCCGAGAGTCCTTATGCCGGAAGAAGAAATCCCTGCAGGCTCCGAAGGAGACGGAAGCGATGGGGCTCCTGGGAGCCAGTTCCCGCTCATCATCTCGGTGTTCTCCGATGTGGTCACAACCGTCTCGATACCTGCAAGCGACAGAATGAGGGAAGTTCCCTACATAGACCCCGTTTCCCACAGTGACACGGAGTCCAGGAGCCAGGCTCACGTGCTCAAACACTTCACTCACCAGAAACACGCCTTGGGGTTCTCTTGGCTTGTACATGCAAACCTCTCAGAAATGGCCTGGTGTGGCACTGTGGGCTAATGCGTCAAAGACTGCAAAGTCATCTGAACTGCAAGGTCGGTGGTTCAAGCTCGTCAGCTGTTCCTTTGGAAACCCTACACAGGGTCGCTATGGGTTGGAATCGACTCACTAGCACTTTACAACAACAACATCTGTAGTCAGTCCACATGCCTTCATGTACTGTCTGGCCCCTGCCTCCCTCCTGAAACCCTTCCCCCTCTCTCATTGCTTCCGAGAGCACACCAGTCTGCTCTCTCTTTATCCAGGTGTCTGAGTGGCTGTATACTCCACATAGTCATCAGTTCAAACCCCACTGCCTCAGGAGCCTCCTCGACCGCCTCATCCACAGGCACTGTCCCTGCCTTCCGTAGGGGTGACTGCATTGCCAAGGGAACACTGGGCAACACAGACGTCCTGGAGCCTGTGACGGGGCGGAGGCTAGTTGCTGAGTCCTGTTGCACAGGGACAGTGCCTCAAAGAAAGACCCTCAGTGCTGCTGTTGGGAACCCTGCCTTGCACCTCACCCCTTGGAGGCCTTCTCAGTCAAAACACTGCTGACTAAGTGAAAGTGTTTGCTCACCAGGTAATCACCTCCCACCAAGGCATGAGTGCCATGAAGACAACCCCTGCTCGCACCTTCCCACTGCTCCCCAGTTTGTTCCAGGTCTCTAAGTGCAGTCGACCATTTGCTTTTGACAGCTAACCTTAAGGCTGGAAGCTCAAAACTCACCCAGCGCCAAGAAAAAAGGCCTGGCCATTTGTTTCTGTTTAAGATAACAGTGTAGTGGGTTAGATGTTGAGCTGCTAACTGCCAGGTCAGCAATTCAAATCCACCAGCCTTTCTGTGGGAGAAAGATGAGGCTTTCTGCTCCCGTAAAGATTTACAGACTCGGAAACTATACGGAGTCATTATGAGGCAGAACCAACTCGACGGCATGTAAAAAGCAGCAGCAGACAGCCAAGCAAACCCTATGGAACACAGTTCTCTAGGGTCACCAAGAGTTGGAATTGAATCAATGGCAATAAACATCTCTTGTTTATTAAAGAAGTACATTCAGATCACTTTTTCCTTTGAGATGAGACCAAAGATTTTGGCAGTTCTGTCCACTGGCCTTAAAAAAACAAAACACAAGGTAAAATCAAAGTAAGGTGTCACCTGTTGACGAGCACAAAGTTGAAGATCTGTCCAGTCACCTGGGAAACGCGCTCCCGGATGCGCTCGAGGACCGGGATCCAGGGCTTCGGAGACAGAGTGAGGCCTGAAAACGTGTAGGTCACCCCGGCGTCACCGTAAGTTGCTTGCTTCCTTGGTACATCATGCCACTTCCCGAACACCTGCACCCTGGCCAGCGCCCCTGTTCAAACGGCACATGCGGTCAGCTCTGTGCCTCCGAGCCCCTCAGAAACACACATGGGCAACCGTCCCAAACACTTACTCTCTGATTACCTACTGTGTGGTTTTTTCAAAACACACACATGTAAACAATGCACCCACACATATCATATACTCACCTTCTCACTGCCATCGAGTCGACTCCTACTCAGGGACCCTGTACAGGGTTTCTGAGGCTGTAAATCTTTACGGAAGCAGAAAGCTTCATCTTTCTCCCACGGAACAGCTGGTAGTTTTGAACTGCTGACAGTGAGATTAGCAGCCTGACTCGTACCCACTATGCTACCAGAGCTCCTTATGTGTACATAGATGTACATAGAGAGATACCCCTGATGCCGCTGTAGGATCAGCACTGGACTTCAAACCACAAAGTCAGCAGCTCCTCAGAAACCCTATTCAGGTTGGTATGAGTCAGAACCAATTCAACAGCACATAAAAACAACAATATATGTATCTGGATATGTATAATCCAACATGACATGCTTATAAAAATAACACATGAGACAGGGGTTGTTGTGTGGTTAGCAAAACTGTCACACATTTTGTATGTCAATTTACTGCAGTCAGGATTGAAAGGGAAGTAAAGCAGGACTAGCGTTTCTCTTTGCCCTTGAACATTATTGAACGCTGCCTCAAAACTGTGGAGTGCCCAAAGTGTTCAGGTAAGAGTAATGATTCCTGCCCTGCCCTTAGAGAACACAGTCCTGGTCCAACATATGGTAACACTAACAACCGCCTTAACTACTGTGGAGCCAAATAAAGACGGAGGCTTCAACTAGCACATGAGGTCGTTGGGTTTACGCGTTTGTGGTGCTGTGCCAACAAGTGTGTTAATTTACAGCAGCTCTGTGGGATATGAAAGAACTGCCCTGTAGGGTGCCCAAGGCTGTAAATCCTTACAGAAGCAAACAGCCACATCTTTCTCCCATGGAGTTGCTGGTAGGTTCAAACTGGACCTTTGTGTTTGCAGCCAAGTGCTTAACCACTGTGCCACCATGACTCCTTGGGTGGTTTGTAGAAGTTCCTGGGTAGTGCAGTTAAGCACTCTACTACTAGCCAGAAGATTGATGATGCAAAGTCACCAAGAGGTGCCTCAGGTGACAGACCTGGTGACCTGCTTCGGAAAGGTCCCAGCCTTGAAAACCCCGCCGGGCAGGTCTACATTCACATGGGGTCGCTCAGAGTCAGTGTCAACTTGATGGAAACTAAGGACGACGGGGTGGTTTTGCCAACTGTGGAGACTAAGGGCCACATAGCTCAGGGGGACTCCTGTGCACTTTTCCATGTCCCCCTCCAGGTGCCTGGGCACGAACAGCGGCATTGTCATCACTTGTAAACTATAGAAACCAGACCTGCGGGGTGAAGGGGTAAAAGTGAGCAGCAATCTGAATTCTAAGAAGTCCTCCAAGTATCATTGAGAACCACAGGTGCAGAGGGCTTACCTGGGTATTTGCCTGTCTCCCCCAGTTCACTAAGGACCTAACTACAAGGTCAAGGTCAGCAATTCAAATCTCCGAGACGCTGTGTGGGAGAAAGAGGTTTTCTGCTCCTGTAAAGATTTACAGCCTCAGAAACTCTATACAGGCTCACTAGGGTCAAACTGGCTCAACAGCACACAACCACCACCACCCACCAGACCAGTGGGTTTCAACCCTAGTGCACATTACAATCACTTGGAAGCTTTCTAAAAATATGGGTGTCCATGCATCACACCTACTAGGTTGGCTGTTATCAGAAAATGGAAAATAAGTGTTTGCAAGACTGTAGAGAAACTAGAATCCTGTCACAAAAGGTTGGCAATGCCTCAAAATGTGGTAGTGTAGTGGTTACGAATCGGGTTGTGAACCACAAGGTCAGCAGTTCGAAACTACCAACTGTTCTGCAGGAGAAAGATGAGGCTTTCTGCTCCCATAAAGATTTACAGCCTCACAAACCCTGTACAGGGTCCCTATGAGTGGAACCACTCCCCGCCACATAACAAGACCATTAAAAACAAAAAACAAACAAAAAAAAACCCTAACCCCCTCTACTGGTGACTCCATGTATTGCAGAGTGGGACTGTCCGTAGGGTTTTTAAGCTCTGGTCTATCAGAAAAAGATTGCCAGGCTTCCCTTCCAAAGTGCCTCTGGGTGGGCTTGAACCACCAACCTTTTGGTTAGCAGCCAAACACTTAACCACTTGCACTACCCAGGGACTCTCTCTAAACTCAGACCAGTGGCTTTATCAAACCAGCCTTCAAACACACACACATATCTGTCAGAGTCTTCTGCTTACCTGTAAAATATTCTACTTCTTTCTCCAGCTCTCGGAAAATCTCATCTGCCTCAGCTCTGTCATACAGGACTGTGTAGTCACAGTCCAGGCCCTCAGCCCGAATGTGCTGCCAGCGGGGGCCTGCCGAGTCCGTTCCATCCTCCACCAAGTCTCTTCTGGGCCTTTTCCTTAGGCTTCTCTCCTCTCCTCCCAACTGAGCTGGGTCTTCACCTGCCTGATCTTGTCCTTCCCCCAAGCTCTTCTCCTCACCCTGTCCCAAACGGTTCCTGGGAGCCTTCTTCACCAGGAATTTGTCCATTCTGCCTCTGCAGAGGAAACAATTAGGCATCTGGGGAGACGCAAACAGACAAAGAGGTGACCCAGTCTCTGTCTCTATAGTGGAAAATCCTCCAACACTCCAACTCACTGTTTCTCCTTCCATTTTAAAGTTTAAAGGCACATCTCAGACAGGAAGTCAAGGTTGTTAAACCTGGAAGGACTCCTGAACATGGACCATCAGAATCAGCTGATTATTTGACCCACTACTCCACCCACAAAACACCTGAATTTAAGTTTAAAGCATTGTTGTTCTGAAGTGTTGTGGAGTTGGTTCTGACCCACAGCGAAGCTGTATAGTTTCCAAGGAGTGACTAGTGTGGCTGAACCGCTGACCTTGCGGTTCAAACCCGATCTTGCAGTCTTGTGCATTAACCCACAGCACCAGGACAAATGTGGAAATGATCATCCAGTCCAAATCCTCATTTTACAAACAGGAAAACTCACAGCTAGAGAGGGGAAGGGATTTGCCCAAAGCAACCTCCTGGTGTGGCGCTGAAGGTTAATGCCCTGGACTGCAAGGTCGATTTTAACCAGTTCAAGCTCACCAGTCGCTCCCCAGAAACTCTATAAAGGGTTGCTATGAGTCAAATCACTCCAGGGCACTTAACAACAACCACCACTCAGGAAATGGGTGTGTCTGTCTCCTGGTTACAATACCCACCCCTTCCCATCCCACATAGGAGAAGGGGGAGGGGGGACGGATAACCCCCCACCACCCATGTCACTGTGAAAACAGGTGGGTATTAAAAAAACACCACCACAAAATCCCACTACTGTGGAGAGATTCCAAGATAGCAACACTACAGGACACACACACTAGAAATGTCCCTGTGGTGTTTTCAAGGTCCTGGTGGTGTTGTAGGAGAAGCACTGGACTACATACTGCAAGGTCAGCAGTTCAAACTCCGCTGTCCCATGGGAGAAAGATGAGGCTTGCTTTTCCCACGGAAAGCCTGTACTGGGTCGCTGAGTCACAATCGATTCGATAGCTGTGGGTTTGGGATGTTGTTAAGTGCCGTGGATAAAGTTCTGACTCATAGCGACCCTGTACAGTTTCCAAGAAAGGCTAGTGGGCTTGAACTGCCGATCTTGTGGTTCAAGCTGATCTGGCAGTCCAGCGCATTAACCCACAGCGCCATACCAGGACTCCGGTTTTGTTTTGTTTATCTTAACGGAAGCTGACAGCCTTATCTTTCTTCCTCAGAGCGGCTGGTGAGTTCATACCTGCGAGCTTTCGGTTAGCAGTCAAGTGCTTAACCACTGTGCCACTAGGGTTCCTTAGGACCGTATATTGTTGTTAATTCCGACTCATAGCGATCCTGTATAGGGTTATCGAGGAGGGAATGGTGGGTTTGAACCTCTAACCTTAGGGTGCTTATCATACAGTGCCACACCAGGACTCCCCAGCACTCCTTAACTGGATATAATTAAGAGTCTAAATGTAAAGCAAAGAAACACATACGCTGAATTCTGAAAGTGAGGGTTCTTTCTAAGATCTCAGACAGCACGCGGGTGACTCAGAAACTCGAAAGCATCGAAAAAGAAAACACACTCACCCGGACCACAGCCACTGCTTCCGGGTAGATTTCCGCCTCCAGCCGGAAACGCGGTGGTGGGACGTGTCCAGGAGCGTCACCTGCTGGCCTGTCAATGTATCGCAAGCATTTCCATACTTTCACTTCGTTATTCCCTACTGTTGATCATTGGAGAATTGGGAACTGTTGTTGGTGTCACCTCTCACTGGGTATTATCTTGGTGTCTACAAAGGGCATTAGGACACCAACATATTGTGGCGGTCAGACCCCTGGCTTCATTTCTGTCTCTTTGGCCCTAGCTGTGTGGGCTCCAATAGGTTACTTAACCTCTCTGGGCTTGATTTGTCTCCTCCGTTAAGCGAGAATGTGTGAGAAGTGCTTCTTTATCAAAAAAAGAAATAGCACGGTCTGTTTCTTACATGGACTTCTGGTGTGGCGCTAAAGGGTCAGCACTGGACTGCGAACCACTAGGTCAGCAGTTCAAACCCACCAACTGCTCCTTGGAAACCCCATACAGGGTTGCTATGAGTCGGAACTGACTCGACAACATTTAACAATAATTTCTTATTTACTCTTATAGCCCCAAGTGGAATGAATGTTCCAAGCCACCCTGGACTGCCTGACAATTTTGACAAACATACACTGGTGTGTGACCACTATCACAAGCAAAATCTAGTACAGTTCCAGCCAAAATATTCCCTCAGACTACTTAGCTGCCGCACCCTTCCCCCCCTCCCCCCCCACATACACACACTCCCTAGCAACTGCTGATCTGTTTTCTTCCCTAGAATTGGCTTTTCTCGAGTTTCTTATAAATGAAACCATACAATATGTAGCCTTGTGGGTCTAGCATAATACTTTTCAGATTTATCCATGTTGTTTGTATCAGTAGTTTGTTCCTTTTTATTGTTTAGCAGCATCCCATTGTTTTTGAGGATCTGGTGTGGCACTGTAGAACAAGTACTGAATTGCTAACCTCAAGGCTGACGGTTCGAAACCACCAGCTGTTCCTCGGAAACCCTATAAAGGGTGGCTAAGAGTCAAAACTTGACTCCATGGCACTTAACAACAATAACAATGTCCTGTTGTTTATTTACCCCGTCCGTTAGTTGATGAGGTGTTTGAGTTGCTTCCAGTTTCTGGCGATTAATAATAAAATTGCTATGAGGGCAGAAAAGATGGGGGAATGGTGCCTTAATAAGGATGAAACGATCCCATTGACTAAGAGTATGGTTGTATTTTTGGTCAATAAGCTGTACACCTATAAAAAATGGAATTGGTAAAAGTTGTGCGATAAATGTATATACAACAATGACCAAAAAAAAAAGTTGCTGTTGAAGCTGGTTGTATACAACCAAACACATCATGAGACATGGTTCCTTGCTTTGGAGGTTTAGAGTCATGGCTTCATGAGACATCCCAGTTGATTAGCCTAATCACATGCATAGTACTTCTGTCCTACCTCCTAATTCATTTAGTACCAGGGCCTCAAAAGCTTGCAAGCATCCATCCAAGGCACAGTTGTTGTTATGTGCCGTGGAGTCGGTTCTGACTCATAGCAACCCTGTACAGGGTTTCCGAGGCTGTAAATCTATACGGGAGCAAAAAGCCTCATCTTTCTCCTGCAGAACAGCTGGTAGTTTCGAACTGCTGACATTGAGGTTCACAGCCCAATTGGTGAACGCTACCAGAGCTCCTTAACTGGTCTCTATTCACCTGGAGCAGCAGAGGGCAAAGGAGAGTAAGGAATAGGAGGAAGATGTAGAAGGCGTGGCTAATTACCTCCGTTAACAACTGCCTCCTTGTAGTTCTGTGAGACTAGAAGAAAGAACTAAATGGTGCCTAGTTGCCATTACTGAACATTTTGATCAAGGATTCCACAGAAGAATTCTAATCAAAAGGGGGAAATGCAGAATATAATTTAAAATTCTTATGGTTTGTAGAGTTCCTAGAGCCATGGAAGGTGGGTGAATCCCTAAAACTACTGCTGTGAGATCTTTAAACCTTAAACAAAAGGATCTCCTGGATTCTTCTTAAAATCAAAGAATAGTCTAGCTTAGCTAGTAAAAACATCTGCCTGGAGCATTGTGTTCATTAAGGAACTATCAATAGCGGTTGAAACTGACAATAGCAACTTGAAAGATTAGATAGGACCTAGGGGGCAACGAGTTTATGTTAATAGGGAAGGAACAGATTTGAAGAAAGGATAGTGAAAATGGCTGCACAATTCAAAGAACGCAATCAATCAGTATCACTAAATTGTACATATGAAACTGTTGAGTTGGTGTATATTTTGCTCTGAATATTCTCAACAACAACAAAATAGTTACATTAAAGAAAAGCATAAAGTCATTATAAACATTCTTGTACAGGATTTTATGTGAATATAGATTTTTCACTTCACTTGGGTAAATACTAGGGAGAAGATTGTTGAGTCCTAAGGTAAAAGTATGTTTAATTTTATTTTAAAAAATGATAAATGAGTTAATAAACTGTCCAAATGTTCCAAAGTGGCCATAAGGGCAAATGATTTTTAATTATGTGGTGCAAGTGATTAGTGCTCAATTGCTAACCAAAAGGTTGGAAGTGCAAGTTTACCCAGAGGCAACCAGGAAGAAAGGCCTGGTGATCGAATTCCAATAATTCAGTCATTGAAAACCCCTTATTTTCAGCAACAACAAAAAATTTAAATTAAAGATGGTGGTGGAAGTCACAGGGAGGAATGCAAGAGTTAAAATGAATAGAGGTAAATACTGTTAATTGATGGTACATGGAATCTAATCATTGAAATGAAATGAAGTATATGATTTGTAGAATGTAAAACTGATGATTTGCTCCATAAACGTTCACTCAATTCACAATAAGAAGTTCGTTTAAAAAAAAAAAAAAAAGAAATAAGAGTCATTAGCGGAGGGCATGAAATCCCTACTTGGAAAAGCAGTAACAGGGAGATTGAAAAGTTGCCTGAGATCTTAACTGATAGAATCCCTCATCCACATGCATAATAAAATGGCTGCTTGCCACGCTTTCTCTCTCCCTACCAGAACTTCCTCTCTTCCTACTGGAACTTCCTCTCTCCCAACCCGCACGTCATCCCTAGTCAACCTATCACCTACATCCACTAATCTCAATACCCTCCCTCCTCTTAGACCAGTATAAAAATCCTTCCCCTGGCAATACCTCGCTCTCTTTCCTTCTGACCTCCAATAAAGCCTTGCATGTGGGTTTTTGTGTTCTGGCTAATTCCATCTCACAGTAACCCCCTGGATCAAGTAAAGCTGAGTGCCTACAGACAGGAGGTTGGTTTGCAGAAGGTGTATAGACTGGGTAAAGAAGCTTTGGAACACTTAAAAAGCCAAATGGCTGAGAAGCCAAAGACAAGATTGAGGCATTCCTGCAGTATGACAAAGATGTTTTTGATCCTAAATTGTACCTTGTTCACTTCCTCAATAAACCCATAATCATGAGAAGAAAAAAAAAAACTTGAACAAGTAAAACAAAACCTGCTAGGGAGCACAGTTCTGTTTGGATGCACATGTAGTTTTCTCCTTAGGAACTCCTAGTTCTAGGCACTAGGACACAACAATGACAAGGAAAAGGATAAAGTCGCTGCCCTCAGGAAAGTTAATTCTGGAGGTAGAGAAAGACAATAAAACAGAGAAACAAGGTTATTTTCCACAGTGTAGGAGAAGGCCTCTGAGGAAGAGTTCCCAGTGGAAACACAAGTTTTCCAGGCCGGGGACAGTGTGTGCAAGTGTGTAAAGGCCACATGAGGTACAAGCTAGGGGTGTCCAGCAAATACACAGTGAGTCAGGTAACTGGAGCTAGGTCACAGAGGGAAAGGAAAGACTACAGCCCCTAGGGCCTTGTGGGGCCAGTTGTAAGACACTGGGGTTTTATTCTATTTAGAAACCATGTGTTGTTAAATGCCATGGAGTCGGTCCCGACCCGAATGGCTGGTGAGCTGGAAGCACTGACGTTGCCGTTGCAGTTCAAACGACTTTGCAGCCCAGCGCATTAACCCACAGCGCTACACCAAGACTCCTTAGAAAGAAAGCACAGGGAGGTTTTAATGTGGTGCTGCGTGTTATGCGCTGGACCGCAAGGTTGGCAGTTATAGCTTATCAGCCACTCCTTGGAAACCCTATATAAGGTCCCTATGAGATGGAATGGCACTTAAGAACAACATACGAAAGAGAGGAGTCCTGGTGTGGCGCTTCGGGTAATACGCTGTTCTGCAAGTTCGCTTTGAACTGCAAAGTCAGCGGTTCAAGCTCATCTGTCACTCCTCAGAAACCCTATACCAGGTCACTATAAGTCGGAACCTTGCAATTCAAACCAAC
>NW_006408660.1:1634358-1654022 GCF_000296735.1 Chrysochloris asiatica
CCCCCCACCGTCGGAGCATGCGCGGGTCGCTTGGCGCCAATTGCGGATCCAGGGCGGCTGCAAGAACCTCGCGGGTCTCCTGAGCGGCTGGCTCGCTCTTTCCTCGGCTCCAAGATGATCGGCCAGAAGACACTGTATTCTTTCTTCTCCCCAAGCCCTGCCGGGAAGCGACGTACCCACAGTCCCGAGCCGGCCGACCAGGGGACCCGCGTGGTAACGATAGCTGAGGACAACGGGGATGCGTTGGTGAGAAGCGGCGGGAACTACTTGTGGGGTTGGGGGTTGGGGCCGGGCCGGGGCTGCTGGCGGCGGGCCCCGCGCAATCGAGGGGTGCAGAACCGCGCGGCCAGCGGGGCCCCATGTTAAAAACAGCCTCCATGTGTTCAAAACAGCCGCCACGGGCCCTTACCGGCGGCCATGCTAATGGAGCAACCAATAGGGATGAGCCTCGGGGCTCAAGGCGCCAATCAGCGCGCCACAGGCCCGCCTATCTTGATCCGTCGTCCAATCGAATGAGGGGGAGGTACGGGAATCCAGGGAGAGTTTTTGCCGCGAAAAGGCCGCGTGGGGCGCCTGAGGCGGATCCCGGGAGGCGGGGCCGTAGCTTCTGCGGGTCGCCCACTTGCTCTCGGGGGTTTTCCCCAGCCCCTTGGATTTCTCCTGAAACTTACTGAATCTCAGGGTGCGAGGGATCTGTTGGCCCGGGACAAATGGGCATCTTGTGCAGACTGGCCTGGGGCGGGAGCGGAGCGCTGCGGCCGGTGACTCTCGGGTGCGGGCTCCACTTTCAGGCTAGCCCCGCCAAGCAGGCCCGCGCGGCGCCGTTCGCGCTGAGCCCGGAGCAGCTAGTCCGCATACAGAAGAACAAGGCCGCCGCCCTGCGCAGACTCGCCGCCCGCCACGCGCCCGCCGAGTTCGGGGAGAGCTGGAAGCAGCAGCTCAGCGACGAGTTCGGGAAACCCTATTTCATAAAGGTAACTTCCCGCCGAAACGTCCTGTTTACAGCCAGGGTAAAACTAAGCCGTGGTGGTTTTAGAGATTGGTGCATGGACCAGAAGGAACACTGGTGGCAGTGGGGAAGCAGTCAGCTGCTAACTGAAAAGGTTGATGGGTTGAACCCACCCAGAAGCTCCACCCACTCTGCTTCTTTAAAGATGCAAATGGTTAAGGTTAAGCAACCCTTGGACTACTATTAACTGAAAGGTTGGCAGTTTAAACCCACCCTTGGGCCCCTCAGAAAAGAGAGACCTGGTGATTTGCACATATGGGAATAGACTCCATAGGTAACTAACAACAGTAGCTTAAAGCTCATTGTCCAGAAAAAATTGGCATAGTGAAAACACCAACCAGGTTGAATGAAACCTGTCATACCTTTAAAAAATAAAGAAAGAAAGAAAAGAAAAAGACATAGGAAATTAAAGCATCAGAACTAAAAACAAAGTCACTGCCTTCTAGTGAATTCAGACTCAGGAGCCCATAGGACAGAGAATTGCCCCTGGGTTTTCCAAGGCTGGAAACCTTTACAGAAGGTAACTGCAGAGCAGGTTGGGGGTTTGAACCATTGACCATTTGGTTAGCTGTACCCATCTTTGATCACAGCACCAATAGCCTGTCCTTCAAAAAAAGAAAGCGAGAGAAAGGGGAGGGAATTGGAGTTGGGAGGCAGGTGCCATTTGTTATGTTTTTAAAGGATTTACGGGTAGAACTTGGCAAAGAACTAGGTATTTCAACAATCTTGTGTTCAAGGCTTGAATTCTTTGGGATTTCAGTGAGAATCTTATTTTAAAAGTGTAATTTTTTTTTTCCTAATTTCTCTTTAAATCAGTTAATGGAATTTGTTACAGAAGAAAGAAAACATTACACTGTTTACCCACCCCCTCAGCAAGTCTTCACATGGACCCAGATGTGTGATATAAGAGATGTGAGTATAAGAAGGTGATATAGCTTCTTCATTTGGGACACTAGAGTCAAGCTGCTGTCTGCAATTTAGTAATAAATGCTGTTGTTAAGTGACGTCGAGTCGGTTCTGACCCAGGTAATAAATATGGTATTGAAATTGGGAGATTTGACTGACTATATATAGGAGGGGACTCCCAAAAATTCCTGGAAAAAGCTGCATTACCTTTAAATTCTATTCCATGAACTTTTGGAAGCCCCTTGTATTTTAGCCTGTATTTTCTCTTTAACTTTTATCAGCTAATATTTATGCGTAATCAATAAGAACAATATGTGCATAGATCATGTGTCTAGCTCTTTTTTTTTCAGAAGCCATTTCTGAAATCTTTCTTTAAAATACTCAGAAAATTGAATGTTTTCAGTTTTTAGGAGTTTTTGAAGCTTCATTTCTGGTATTTTATTTGATCTTGAAACTAACCCCATGCCATTTTACTCTTTGTATTATGGTGGTGGGGGCGATGAGACTGAGGTGTGCTGTGGTCATTTCCAGCTAGTTCTAGGACTCCCTGTCCTCACTATAAGTACCAGGTTCAAGACTCAGACTCTTCAATGAAAGGTACAGAGTGCTTGCTCTCTAAGTTTGTGGAACACTCAGCACCTCAACAAGAAGACAAATAAGCCTGTTAAAAAGTGAGCAGAGGTCATGAACAGAAGAACAAAGACGTTCAGGTTGCCAACAAACATGAAGCAATGCTCAGGATCTCTAGTCATTAGAGAGGCAAATCACAACAACAGTGAGATACAGTATCTTATCCCCGCATAAATAGCAAAGTGCAAAAACAGAAAAATGCTGGTGAGGGTGTGGAGAGACTGGACCCTCCTACACTGCTGGTGGGATTGGAAAGTGGTGGGAAACTGTGTGGCGCTTTCTCTCTACTTGGTGTATATCTCCAAGAAATAAGAGTCTTGACAGGAATAGATCTATGCACACCCATGTTCATTGCAGCACTTCACAATAGCCTAAATGAAGACTGTTAAAACTTTGGGACCTACATACCATGTATACTACACAATGTTGAAGAATAACCAAACTGCGAAACACCTTACAACGTGGATGTGGACATTATGCTGAGTGAAATTAGTTATTCCCAAAAGGACAAGTATGGTATGTGAGACCACTTAGAAAAATTCAAGAAAAGGTTTTCATGCTAAAAGAAACATTCTATGGTGAATACCAACGCTGGGAGAGAAGTAAGAATTATTTCTAGACTACAGGTAGTTATGTTTTGACTTGCATGATGGGAAAGGCAGCTATATGTATAAATACACACATGCTCTGGTAGCTTAGTGGTTATGAATTTGGCTGCTAACCTCAAGGTCGGCAGTTTGAAACTACCAGCTGTTCTGCAGGAGAAAGATGAGGCTTTCTGCACCCATAAAGATTTGCAGCCTCGGAAACCCTGTGCAGGGTCACTATGAGTCGGAACCGACTCCGCAGTACTTAACAACAACATACATATATATGTGTATGTGTGTGTAGTTACGTGCCTTTGAGTCGGTTTTGACTTATAGCGACCCTGTACGGGGTTTCTGAGAAAGTGGCTGATGGATTTGACCCACTGACCTTGTGGTTCAAACTGACATTGCAGTCGAGTGCTTATCCTATAGCATCACACCAGGACTCCATATATACACAAACACACGTGTGTTGTCAGTTGTTAGACTATAAGGTGGGGGCAACTGTTTTTTGTTTGTTTGTTTGTTTGTTTTTTGATGTAGTTTATCTTACTTTGATGTGTTTGGTTAGTCAGTGCCTTGGAGTAGGTTCTGACATTCACCCTGTATAAGGCTTCCAAGGCTGCCAATATCACTTAGTAGTCTGACCATGATGCCTCTCTAATTAGCCCTTTCCAAACATTTGACTACTGTTAACAGATCCTATTGTTATAGCTCATCCTATGCTGCTGAATGGCGGCTCCAGTCACATCAGGCTCCTGTCTCAGAGCTTGTGTGTGGCTCTGCACTGAATAAGCTGAAGGGGCTGACCAGGCTGGGCTCTCCATAACTGTGGTCAGGTCCTACTTCCCTGTCTCACCTCCACCTGGTGGAACAGTGTATTATGAACTTCTTACAGATGTCCTCAAAGCCATCGTCCCACATCCATCCATGAAGCCTCCTTGAAGCCCATGCCTTGTGTAATCTGGCTTTTCTCTAAACCTCCACAAGCTCTTTAGTATCTGCTCACACGGGGGATTTAGGGGTTTGTTCCTTTCCCTCCCCGATTTGTAAGCTGACCACAGGAGTCCTGTGACATCACTAAAATGTCCACCAGATGGGCAGGAGACAGGCCATGGCTGAGGCATGGTACTAATACTCTGGCAGGTGTCACAAATTGCTTTTTTTTTTGTAATGTTTTATTGTGAATTATGTAATAGATTTCCAACCCTCACAAGCAGTCCTGATAACAATCATTCACTATTGTATCATAAGAGACCTTCGTTTCATCAGCCTCGGCTAGATAGATTCGTTACTACTCAGTGGAGATTCTACCTTCCTCCACGTCCTCTGGATCTAGGTTCCCTCTTGAAAGCTTGTAAGCCAGTCAGTTCTTGCCTTTGAAACCCCTCCAGTTTGGGTAGCCAATGCCCACAAATTGCATTTTAAAGCGAGCACTTTGATTGGCGCTCCTGGTTTTAAATTTTGTTTACTTTTCTGTTTGAGTATTGTGTTGTGAATACCAGAGAACCCTATGAAAGAGCATTAGGCCTGTCCCATGAGTCTGCATATGGCATGGACTTACCCGGCTCCTTGCAGATAAGCTTATGGAAGTGTTAGATTCAGGTAGTTGAGTAGCATAAACAAGGAGAGTCACTCCAGGTCCAGAGCCCCAAGCACACAAGCTTCTCTCCTAGGACAGGTTGCCTCCCTCCCTGTGGAGATTATCCTGGGTGTATTGACCACTTAGGAACAACACAGAGAGACACAGGATGATCGGGATCTGGGTGTTGGGAAGACAACAGTGTCAGCTGTGGAGGAAGATTCGAAATCGAAACACTGGACTGAAACCTAACAAAGAAGTGGGTGGGCACTAGACAAAGGGTCAGCCATCATCTCCAGTGACCTCTTTCCCTACCTCTGCCTCCTCCCATGGCCTTTGACCTGGCCTCATTCGTGCAGCCAGGTCCTAGGGAATCTGAGTTGGTTCAGCTTGCAGAGAAGTAGTTTGGTGATACTTAGGAAAATTTTAACTTGTTCTTCGATCAGCCACTCCACTGTTCGGAACATTGTTGTTAAGTGCCGTCGAGTCGGTTCCGACCCATAGCGATCCTGTACAGGGTTTCTGAGGCTGTAAACTTTTATGGGAGCAGAACGCCTCATCTTTCTCCTGCGGAGCAGCTGGCCTTAAGGTTCGCAGCCCGATTCGTAAAGAAATAAGAAAATGTACTTTGTGTAATGGGAATAATTTGAGAACAAGCTGGCTGCCTGTCACATGGTATTGAGCACAGTCACCCGAAACAGGTCATGTAAATCGGGATGAATCCAGATAAGATGGGGCTGCCTGGGAGAGGACTAACTTCATGATGTTTCTGGATGGCTGCACTTGTTACAAAAGTGTGTATACTCCATGGTTTGAGAAATGAGCATAGAAGCAAAGCCAACTCATTTCAGAAACCTTTCAGAAGGAGTTAGGGCAGCGAGGCAGAGCAGTTTCTAATGCCAGATAATTTGGTAATGGCAAGTAAGGGTGCCAAGGAAGTGACTCCCTTCTTGGGGTTCTCATTTGGGTCAGGAGGCAGTTCCCTTCTCACTGTTTTCCTTTGTGTGGGTTATCAGTCAAACCTAAAACTCCACTGCCCAGAAGTTGACTCCACCTTTTACAGTGAGTGACCCTATTTGAGTTACGGTGTTGGAGGAGAATATTGAAAGTGCCATGGGCTGCCAAAAGAACCAACAGATCCGTTTTGGAAGAAGTGCAGCCAGTGTGTTCCTTAAAGGCTAAGATGGCCAAACTTCTTTTCATACTTTGGACATACTGTCAGGAGCGACCAGTCACTGGAGAAGGATATCATGTTTGGTAAGGTGGAGGGTCAGAGAAAGAGAGGAAAACCCCCAACGAGATGGACTGGCCAAGTGGCAGCATCAATGGACTCAAAATGTGGCAACAGTAGTGAGGTTGGCCCAGGATTGGGCAGTGTTTTGTTCTGCTCTGCATAAGGTCGCTATGGGTCGGTACTGACTCGATGGCACCTATCAACAACAACAAAATTAGGACAGTAGAGGTGCCCCGAGGGTTCCAAGACTCATCTTTATGGAGATGGAGCAGACTGCCTCATCTTTCTCCTGCAGGACAAACAGCTGGTGGGTTCCAATCACTAGTCTTTGGTTGGCAGCTGAGCGCTGAATTACTGAGCCACCAGGGCTCCTTGGTTCTCAGGCAAGTGCTAGACTGCCTACACTGTGGTATTGTCTAACTTCTTGCCAACTGGAATTCACAGGTGAAGGTTGTCATCCTGGGACAGGATCCGTATCATGGACCGAATCAAGCTCATGGGCTCTGCTTTAGCGTTCAAAGACCTGTACCACCTCCACCCAGGTACAGTTCCTTCTAGGTGGCTCAGGTTCACACATGTGTGCTTTGTGAAGGCTAGTGGCAATGATTTGGAGGGTTTGTGTTAGCCTTTGGAGCAAGGTGTCTGAACTTTGCCCTAGTAATAGTTAGGCTGGGTCATGCTTTGTTGTGGGGCCTTTCTGTACATTGTAGGATGTCTTGCAACTTCGTTGCCACTAGGTACCATGGCAACTTTCTCCCTTCTCGTGATACCAAAAAATGTCTCCAGATACTGTCTCAGGGGCCAAAATGGCCCCCAATTAAGAACCACTGTTTTGGAGGTTTTTGTGTATGATGT
This sequence comes from Chrysochloris asiatica, assembly GCF_000296735.1. Classification (NCBI taxonomy): domain Eukaryota; kingdom Metazoa; phylum Chordata; class Mammalia; order Afrosoricida; family Chrysochloridae; genus Chrysochloris; species Chrysochloris asiatica. Next base: position 1,641,162 of record NW_006408660.1, read on the forward strand.
GTGTTTTGTATGTATGCGTACATATACAGCAATGTTGTTGTTAAAGGCCATCAAGTTGGATCTGACTCGATGACCTTATATAGGGTTTCCAAGGAGTGGCTGGTTGCTTTAACTGCCAACCTGTGGTTACATTTATAAAGAGCAGTCTACAGACTTAGATGATTTGTTCATCCTGGCCATAGAGATCTGTCTGGGTGGCCCAAACAAAGACTCCCTATATATATGCTGTTACTAAGCGCTGTCCAGTCAGTTCCAGTTCACCGGTTACCTTGTATAGGGTTTCCAAGGAGCAGCTGGTGGGTTTGAACACTAGAAATCCAGTACTTATTCCATAGTACCACACCAAGAGTCTATACATATTATATGGTGTGGCATTGCAGAATGATGTACTGTCATAATGAATAATGCAGGTCAGCTTGAATCGCAAGGTCAGCAGTTCATACAGAGACACTAGGAGTTGGAATCGAGTCAGTGGCGCTTAATAACAACAACAACATATAACTACATACAACTGAACATCTTTTGTGAAAGAATGTAGCTGCTGGGTTACTTTACTAATTATAAATGCCATCCAATCAGTTCTGACCCATAGCTACCCTGTACGGGGTTTCTGCTGAGTGGCTAGTGGTTTGAACTTCACCTACCTTTCAGTTAGTGATCTGGTGCTTATCCTACACCAGGACTCTTACACAATGCTAGGCTCTAAATCCAAACGGCAAAGTAAAGTTTAGGACAGATTGAACTCTGCAATGAAATGGCAGTATTAGCCTCATTTCTCAGGAACTCGGATCCATATACAAAGTTCCATATTTAACCCTTGCTGACAGGGTTCCATTGTTTTTCCTTCCTGCTCAGTCAGGGCTGAAGGAGAAAGGGAGGAGGTGGGGGCTGTTTAAACAAGGGCTAACCTACAGACTTAAATCTTGAACTTTTTCACAGTTGTGTAGTGCTTTCTGAACTTGTAGACTTATTCTTGAGATTTTTAATCTCTTTTTTTTTCTTTTCCTTCTCACCTTCAGTTTAGAAAACATTTATAAAGAGCTGTCTTCAGACTTGGATGATTTTGTTCATCCTGGCCACGGAGATCTGTCTGGATGGGCCAAACAAGGTAACCACCTTTGAGTTCACTGTGGGTAGTCGCTGTGGGTCAACTCATCTTCTTGTTGAGGGCTTTTCCCTTTGTGCTGACTCTGCTGGTGACCCTCTCTAGTGATTGCTCTGTTCGGATGGTGGGTCCAAAGAGAGTGAGTTGAATCCTTATCATCCTTGATTCTAAGGGACATTCTGGTTTTTATTTCTTCTAAGACCGATTTGTTTGTTCTTCTAGCAATCCACAGTTATATTCTTGGCCAATACCACATCAAACCCAAATGTTTTTATCTGCTCAAAGATTCTTAACTTGGACCATTAGAAGCTAGTCTCACTCTGCCCATATAGACACAAGAGCGGTGTGTGTGTTTAATGTCTACCTACGGGACTTTTTTCTTTGACTTTTTGTTTTCACAAGTTAACTGTCATTATAAGGTAAGAATGTTGTTGGTCAAGTGCCATTTAATTGGCTCCAACTCACAGTGACCTTGTACAGGGTTCTAAGGGGCAGCAGATGGGTTTGAATCACCAGCTTTGCAATTAGCACTCCAGTGCTTATCCTACAGCCGCACGTGAGGACCTTAGCCCTCAGCCACTAACCAGAAGGTCAGTGGTTTGAACCCAGCAGCTGCTCTGTGGGGATAAAGTGTGACTGTTGGTTCTGTAAACGCTGATAGCCTCTGAAACCCTTTTGGGGGCGCTCTACTCTGCCCTGCAGGGTCACTGTGAGTCCACATTGACCCAACAGCAGTAGGCTTGGCTTTGGTCCTAGAATCTGAATAAGGAAAGAGTAGCTGAGCTGTGGTGCTAAGAGTGGTAGGATGTTTTCTGTTCGGTTAGTATTCTTTTGTATTCTGGGTTGAAATATACAGCAAAACACGTTCCCAGCAGACAGTTTCTGTACTTACCTGTCCATGGTTCCATTTTTCACATTTGTCCCCATCCTTGCTGTTTCCCTTCTAGTTCTGTTCCCCTATAGTCTCACTGACCACCCCTCCCACGGCCCCCCGCCCCCCCAATCTTCTCATCTAAGCCTAAGAGTAATGGTTCTCAACTTGGTCTTACGGTCTTTTCTGAAAGAGCACAGGATAGTGTGTCCTTAGAGGTCAGTGTCCTTAGAGAAAGGCTGTCACATTACTCCTTTGGAATCCCAAAAAGACAGTCACCATAACCTGAGCCCGTTGCTCTGCCTTGAATTTAACCGGCCCAACAGATCCCCTTGGAAGTTAGTGCTTTTTTGATTGGGGTGTGTGTGATATATAAGTACCCTAACAAGACTAAGACAAGTGTATTCTTGAGAACCTGTGCGTGTGTGAACGGAAACCATGGTAGCAATACTTTTTGACTGGCCTCTGTATTACTGGGTTATTTCATGTTTAGCATCTTTTTAGAGCCATTCTTTCTAATGACAATGATAGTGACTGTTGACTTGGGTGGTGTTGAAAGAGCAGAGATAAATAAAGATAAAGTGCCCTGTCATCTCATTACCTAGAGAGGCATGGTTCACACGGTGATAGGTTTTTGGTGACCTGATTTCAGCGGCTTTGCTATATTCTCCTGTGAATGGTTTCATCATAGGGTATCCACCCAGCCTGGGGGTGCTGGGCTGGTCCTCTGTAAGCCTACTTTTCACCTGTTTCTCCTGTGTGTGTTCACAGGTGTTCTCCTACTCAATGCTGTCCTCACAGTTCGAGCACACCACACCAATTCTCACAAGGAAAGAGGCTGGGAGCAGTTTACCGATGCAGTTGTATCCTGGCTGAATCAGAACCTGAATGGCCTCGTCTTCTTACTCTGGGGCTCCTACGCTCAGAAGAAAGGCAGTGCCATCGATCGGGTATGGTTGGGTCTGTGTTGTTTTGAGTCACATGACACAAGTATAGAAGAAAATTGTAGGAGTCGTTGCCAAGCAGTCCTAGAAAAGACATGTCATCAGCTGACCATGTCTTTACTTCCCTTAAGACTTAGCTGTTGGGACTCCGAGAGATGGAGTCATCTGCCCAAAGTTGCAAGCAATGGTGGAACCAGGATTGAGCCCTGCTCTATAGAGCTTCAGGCCCTGTGCTCTTATGCAGTGTGCTGAGCAGTTTTGTCTTTCCTCCTGGGTCAGTCTGTGCTAGGTGTGGGCTTTTAACAGGTGAGTGCAGAAGTCTAAGCCAGTGGAGGAGTCACCAAACGTTTTGTGTGAATGTGAACAAGATCTTCTCAGGCTCTTTCACTTTTCTTGAGAAATAATAGAAATACAATCTTGCATCAATGAAGCAACTGCTAAGTTCTGATTATCTAGGTGAGTAAGGCCAAGTGGCAGCATCGATGGACTCAAGTGTGGCAACAGTAGTGAGGTTGGCCCAGCATTGGGCAGTGTTTCTTTCTGCTGTGCGTAAGATCGCTGTGGGTCCATACCGACTCGAGGGCACCTAACAATAACAACAACAAAGGCGTGTACAGGAGTGTGAGCTCCAGTCTGCCTTGGGGGTTGTGGCCAGTTGATTTCTCACTGCTGCATAACTTTGATTCAGTGTATTTATAGTCTGTCAGCATTAAGTGGTTTGATCTGGAGGCAATTGTTAACAGTACCTTGATAATGGAAACCAAGTTGTGTATCTCCAGCCCAGTGTCTCCTGAGAACCATATAGTTGGCTCTCTTTTTCACCCTGTTCCAAATGAAATTCTCTTTTGCTCATCCATTTCTTACAGTATTTGCACCTATGCATATCCAAGGAGCTCAGGTAGCGTAGTGGTTATGAATCGGGCTGCGGAACCGCAAGGTCAGCAGTTGAAAACTACCAGCTTTTCTGCAGGAGAAACATGAGGCTTTCTGTTCCCGTTAAAGATTTAAAGCCTTGGAAACCCTGTATGGGGTCACTATGAGTCAGAACTGACTGCACGGCATATAACCATATCCAATTCCTATGTATATACCTTTCACAAATTTTTTCCTAGTCCTTCTCACTCTCAGTGGGTCTAACAAATTAGTCTCACTGAGTTGCCGCTTCTCAGTCACACACAAACAATAAGCATTCACTTAGAAGCTCTTTATTGCAAAGCAAAAGAACACTTCAGAGAAGTGGGTCTGTCTCCACGAGTGGAGAAGACCTGGTAGAATTAGAGCGCGTAGATTAGATTAGGTCCAAACAAAAGTACACTTCAGGAGAGAAGTGGGTCTGTGTGCGAGTGGAGAAGACACTTTGGGGTTGGAGTGCACTGGCTTATAAAAGTAAGGGGTTTCTTCCAAGAGAGGGCTAATACTGGTGGTGGTTATGTGCCGTGGAGTCGGTTCCGACTCATAGTGACCCTGTACAGGGTTTCTAAGGCTGTAAATCTTTACGGGAGCAGAAAGCCTCATGTTCCGTGGAACAGCTGGTAGTTTCGACCTGCTGACCTTGCGATTCACAGCTCAATTTGTAACCGCTACGCTACCAGAACTCCTTACATATTGATTAGGAGTGGTGATATTTATCTTTTTTTTTCTTTTTAGTAAAGGGGCTCAATCTTTTTGAAAATGGGGTACTTTCTGTAGTTACCAGCTTTAGGCTTATCTTCATGGGTCATTGCCTGTGACCAGCTGCTTCTATTAGGGTTTCCGGTTCTGATATCCTTATCTCTGTCTCCAGGCTGTTCTCAATGTTATCATTCTAGTTGGACTAGAGGTGTCATCCCCCTTTCAGGGCAAAGTCCATTTTTGTGGTGAGATTATTTAAAACCAGTGTGTTGTTAGCTGCCTTGGAGTGGCTGGAAGCCCTGCCCGTATAGGAGCCTTCTTACATAAAGCCTTGGCAGTTGGGAAATGAGATCTTAGTTTTGAGAAGGACAGTTGTGTGCAACTAAGCTAACTTTTAAAGAATATCTGCAACTATATTATTGTTAAGTGCTGTCGAATCTGTTCCGACTCATGGCGACCCTGTAGAGATAGGGATTCCAAGGAGCAGCTGGTGAGTTTGAACTTGCCAGCTTTTGTGATTAAAACCAAACTTTTGGTCAAGTGCTTATCCAACGGGACTCTGCTATTGAGTATAGGGACCCTGTGTAGGGATTCTGAGAAGTCGCTGGTCAGTTTGAACTGTCGACCTTGTTCAAACCAACCTTCTGGTCCAGTGTTTACTCTACAGCACCACTCCAGGACTCCCTATACACAGTATATTGCTGTGAAGTGCTGTCGAATTGTTTCCAACTCATAACTACCCTATATAAGTGTGACAAGAAGAAGCTGGTGAGCGCTGGTAACCACAAGGTCAGCAGACTTCGTTCCTGGGGCTCCGAGAGATGGAGTCATCTGCCCAAAGTTGCAGGAAATGATGGAACCAGGATTGAGTCCTGCTCTATAGAGCTTCAGGCCCTGTTCTCTTATGCAATGTGTCTTTTCCCCTGAGTCAGTCTGTGCTAGGTGTAGGCTTTCAACAGGTGAGTGCAGGAGTCTGAGCCAGTATTGGAGTCTCCAAGTGTTTTGTGTGTGGAGTCTGAACCAGTGGTGGAGTCTCCAAGGTCTAACCGTAAGGTCAGCAGTTTGGATCTACCGCTGTTCCTTGGGAGAAAGAAGAGGCTTTCTGCTTCTGTAAAGATATACAGCCTTGGACCCAGGAAACATCAAGACAAGTGGTCGGGTCCCCTTAATGCAAACCCCCTTCCAAGACTAAGACTCAATGGAAATACGCGCTCTGATTGGTGACCACACGTATTGCCGATAGGGGGAAGTGGGGTAAAAGCAGCAATGAAGCGGCAAGCTAAGCCCTACAATGTTCGGTGGACTTCTGTGGACCCAGATGGGGACCTGGTTGGCCAGCAGTGTGGAGAGACCTGGGGACTCCTGGGCCCAGAGTCAGCGGCGTGGCCATAGAGGACTAGAGTGGAGAGTGAAGCTACCAGCTGATAGGAAGAGAGGGCATACGCACAAGAACACCCACACCTGCAGATGGTACCCATGTGACCTGGCCCCGATGAATGGATGATCAGAACTCAACCAGGAGAAGAAAGAAGAGGAAAAAAAAAAAAGAGTGATCTGATACAATTTGTTGAACTTGACCTACACCTATGGATGCAGTAACCCAAAAGAAGGAATAAATCCTTAACAGCAAGAAACATTCCCACCCCCTCCACACAGAGTAGACAGAGATGGGCAACTTGAACATTGGATACCCAAATGGGAGGGGTGGGGGGACTACAAAGGCAAGAGGTGACTGGCTTACAAGCTTTCAAGAGGGAACCTAGAGCTAGGGGACATGGAGGAAGGCAGAATCTCCAGTGAGTACTATCTAGTCTGTCTAGGCGGAGCTGATGAAATGAAATGAAGAAGGGTCACTTGTGATACAATAGTGAATGATTGTTATCAGGACTGATTGTGAGGGTTGGAAATGTAAAGGTAGACGTTTTGTAGCAAGGAAGGGAGTGATTAACTCTCCAGTCTAGGAGCAGAGGTCTCTAGGACCATCAACGGAGAAGAGCTGAGAGTGGGACCCTACCCAGAGAAGCAGCGAGGCCCAAGATAGAGGCAGAGGCGATGACGTGGAGTGATGAAGCGGCTGGGGACTTTGGATCCAGAGAGGGAGAGGGACTGTGTGCTGATGCGGGGGGGGAGGGGGGGAGTTTGGGGGCAGGTTTATAGGGTATACCCTTTGGTCAGTTGATGATACATGGAGGGGATTGGAACCATGGCAATGAAATGATGTACGGTGGAATAAATGTAAAACTAAAGTTCTCCCATGTAAAATATCATATAATTCACAATAAAACATGTAAAAAAGAATATACAGCCTTGGAAGCCCTCTGTAGGGTCGCTGTGAGTCAGAACCGCCAACCTTAAGGTTCAAACCAACCTTATGGTCCCATTCTTAATCCTGCAGCACCATGTCAGGACTCCAGGACTATGAGGTTAGGGGCACTTTAAACAAAAAAAAAAAGCAGATTTGGCCATATCCAGGGCCCAGGCTGCATGCTCAGAGTTACTCTACAGCGAACTAGTGAGATGGATTTGGGTCTGCTACAGTTGCTGAAGGGAAATAACTGGAAAACGGGTGACTTGAGGGAGCAAAAGGTAAATTGTGGCAATCGTAGCTCTTGTTTTTAAAAGCCCCATTAAATTCTCTTGTTCGCCTGGATCTCTTTCAGAAGCGGCACCATGTCTTGCAGACTGCCCACCCATCACCACTGTCGGTGTATCGGGGGTTCTTTGGGTGCAGGCACTTCTCTAAAGCCAATGAACTACTGCAGAAGTCTGGCAAGAAGCCCATCAACTGGAAGGAGTTGTGATGGTGCAGGGCTGGCTATTGGGAAGTCCATGTGGAAAAATGATAGCTCCTTGTAATTAAGTGCCTGCCGCCCAGGAACAGCAGGTCTTTCCAGATATCAGTCCACAAGCAGGTGGTCAAGGCCTCCTTTGACTTTCTTGCCCTCCCTTTATCATTGTAACTGAGGGAGGAGGAACACCTTTTAGGTACAGTCTGTAGTCTGGGGTTGCTGCTGCTGCGTTTTGTTTGTTTTTAGCTGGGAGGTTAGACTTTAGGTGTATATTACTCAGGATAGCCCCCTGTGCCCGGTGCATTCCAGTGTCAACCAGAGACCCTGACCAGCAGGTGAACATTCTTAAAATGATGGTTGGTGCCAGGCGGAAGTGCTTTGAGAAGTGTGCTGCGGTGTTGGGGGGAGGGGGGGCATGTTGTTACTGTTTCTTGGAATGGTAGAAGTTGGACAAGAAAACTCCCTTTACATTGGAAATTATTTTCTTCCGAGTTAATCTCGAGTTGGATTTTGTTTTTAATAGATGCTTTTTATTTAGGGATAGCCACCAGAACAAAATTTTCCAATTACACACAGGGAGTTATGGGTAGAGAAGATGTCTATTCTGCTCCAATCTCATGGTTTTGGTAGCAGTAAGAGATGGGGTGATTTCTCTGTAAAGCTAAGAGTGTGAGGGTGGGGCACTGAGTGAATGAGGACCGGTAAAAGCGCAGACTGTCAAATGCTATATTTTATGGGCTGAAATAAGTATTTTTTCTGTAGCCCTTAAGAGTTGTATGTTTTTAAACGTATGAAACTATATATTTTAATTTGTTAAAGATACCATCCTTGTTAAGTCTGTACCTCCACCTTGTAACTGGGTGAAAAACGTTCACCCTGCGTGTTTTGTAATAAAATACTATTGCACTTTCTTGTGTCCTGAGTGAGTGCCCTCTGCCGGCTTCTCTTCTCACCAGTGCCCTTGTCTGCTTTTGCTCTTGGCTCACAGCTCCCCACCCCATCCTGCAGAACTCTCCAGCCCATTGGTCCCCATGGCAACCATTGTAAGCTCCCTGGTAGTCTGCCAGGCCCTGCCCAGCTCCTCCCCCTAGGCTGGGCTGGGTGGGGCCAAGGCTTAAGCACCCCAGCCCACAAGTGCTGTGGGGGCGCGACACTTAAGGATCAGGGTCTGCTGAGATTCTAAAGAGGATCAGCCTTGCTTGGCTGCCTTTTCTACCATACCCTGTTGCAGTTTAAAAGCTGTCTCTGGTGTGAGCTGGACTCAACTTCTAGATGAGGCAGTGAGGCCAAGGCACTGGAAGATCTCTGGTAACTGTTGACCTGCCAACACCTCCCTGGTGTCCGAAGAGGAAAGCCAAAGACTGAAGAACTGATAACAGGTGTTCTTTTCAGTGGGTGAGAAAGCACATTCAGTATGGACACATTTCATAAGAGTGCAGGGATGTGGAAACCTTAACATTTGCTTGTGAATATTGCTTTCCTACGGGCCCTAGTTTCTTCATCCTGTGGAGGGAAGAGTAGATAATTTTCACGCTTTGGGCATGGCAAGGCAAACTTTCACAGACTCAAGATGCTTTCAGTCAGCTTTCTGGCACCTTTGTCCACCCCACTAAGAAATCTCTGCTCCCCAAGGGAGAAGGGAAGGCATTCCCAAACCAGTTAGATTTTGACACTTATGTCCCGTTGCAGCATGCTGAGTTACATATAAATTATGCAAAAGGAAAAAAACTAATTACTGATTTTAGAAGTCACCAACCTGGTGTGGCGCTGCAGGATGCGCACTAGACAGCTAACCACAAGGTCAATGGCCCAAACCCACCAGCTGCTGCTCAGAAACCCAGTACAGGGCTCTTATGAAACAGCCCTTCAAACAATACACAGGTGAGTGCCTTAAATGATCTGGGACCAAAAAACAACCTTTCTTTAGAAAGAAGGTTCCTTAGTGATAAACTTTTTAACCATACAGTAATATATTTACATTTCTAGGTTTACTATGATTTCTACACTCCATTTGCAAAAATAAATAAAAGGCAATTTTGTGTTCTTTGCAGGGTCAGGCAGTAAGTATTTTACAGGCTTATGCTCTGGTGGTCTCTGGCAACTACCCAACTTTGTCAGAGGAGTGAATGTAAATAAGCGGGTTTGGCTGTGCTATCCTTTCAGACCCATAGTCCCCCTTTCATAGGAGCTGCTGGTGGATTTGAACCACCACCTTGTATTTAGCAGTCCAGTGCTTATCCTACAGTGCCATGCCAAGCTATGTATATATACTTGTTAAGCACTGTGGAATCGGTTCCAACTCAACGACCCTGTGTAAGGTTTCCAAGGAGCTGCTGGTGGGTTTAAACTATCAACTTGTGCTTATTCAGTGTTTCTTCAATTTAAAATTTTTTCTCCTGCCATAATTTTTTTATTTTTTTATTTCATGCATTTAACAACCATGCTTAGCTCTGGTGCCTTGGGAAACCGACTGGCTAGCCAAATTTGCCTTTTGGGTCATAATATTGGACCCATGTCCTAGGCATTCTCTGTCACATAGTCTGGCACTGTGGGAACCACAAGGAAGCAGGTCCTTTTGCAGGGAGGGAAAGTTTGAGCTCGGTACTGAAGGACTCCTCACTTCGAAGCCAAGAAGAATGGGAGCATTTTGTTGGACACGTTGTGCAAGGACTGAAGCAGCTCCACGTGACTGGATTGATCTGAACAGAAAGATTCAGGGAACACAGTCTGGTGAGGGCTCTGAGAATAAACATCAGGGGAATCAGTTATGCAAAATGATGTTCTGGGCACCCTAAGTTACCCACAAATTACTTGGTCACTTAAATCACTGCTTTCAACGAGTCCACTCATCTGTCTGTGTTAACTCTGGTGACTTGCATGTTGCTGTGATGCTGAAAGCTGTGCCAAATATTGAGACATGATGATTACCACCAGAACAAGTGACAGATACAGTGCCAGGAAATAAGTACCTCAGGTTGGAAGGCACTCAAAATATGACTTGGGGAAAAGCTACCTCCTCAAAGTAAAGTTGACTAATGACGCCAGTGGGACCTTCATTTGCTGATAGGGCACAACTCAAATTGAGAAACAGCTTTAAAACAATAATATGGAATGTACAAAGTGTATCTAGGAAAATTGGAAGTTGTCAAAAATGAGATGGAATAGATAAAGATTAATATCTCCTAGGCATTAGCAAGCTGAAATGGACTGGTATTTGCCATTTTGAATCTGATGATTGTATGGTTTACTATTTGGGAAATAACAAATTGAAGAGGAATGGCACAGTATTATCTGTGATGGGATAATATCCATACGCCCACCTAGAAGACAAGTTAATACCACTATTTATACACCAACCACTAAAGTTAGCGATGATGATGATGAAATTTGAGACTTTACCAACTTCTTCAGTCTGAAGATGATTAAACATGCAATCAAAATATGCATTGATAATTACTGGTGATTGGAATGCAAATGTCGGAAACAAAGAGGAAGGGACCAGCAGTGCAACTCATAGCCTCCTTGTGCAGAACAGAAGAAAACTGTCTGGTTCTGCAGCATCCTCATAATCGTTCTACTTGAACACATTGCTACTGCCATGGTACCAATCCATCTCAATAGAGGTCTTTCTCTTTTTTGCTAACCCTCCACCTTACCAAGCATGATGTCCTTCTCTAAGGACTGGTCCCTCCAGATAACATGTCCGAAGTACAAGAGATTAAGTCATGTCTTCTTGGCTTTTAAGAAATATTCTGGCTGTTCTTCTTCCAACATAGATTTGTTTATTGTCCATGGTACTTTTCAATATTCTCTTCCACATCATAACTCAAATGCATCATTCTTCTACAGTCTTCCTTATTCATTATCCAATTTCACATGAATATGAAATACCATGCTTGGATCAGGAACACCCTAGTCCTCAAACTGACATCCTTACTTTTGAACACTTTAAAGAAGTCTTGTGTAGCAGATCTGACTAATACAATACATAGTTTGATTTCTTGACTACTGTTTTCCATGAGTGTTAATGATTGATTCGAGCAAATTGAAGTCTTTGGCAACTTCAGTTTTTTCTCCAATTATCATGATGTTATTTATTATTGGTCCAGTGGTTAGGATTTTTTTTTTTCTTGACATTAAGATGCAACCCATATTTAAGATTGTGATCTTTGATCTTCATTAATAAGTATTTTAATTCCTCTTCATTTTCAGGAGCCAAGGTTGTATCATCTGTGTATCGCAGGTTGTTACTGAATCTTCCTCCAATCCTGATGCCACATTCTTCTTCATATAATCCAGTTTCTCAGAGCATTTGCTTAGCATACAGATTAAGTATGGTAAAATAACACATCCCTGGCACACACTTTTCCCCTTGTTCTGTTTGAAAGGCTGCCTCTTGGTCTAGGTACAGGTTCTTCTAGAGCACTGTTTAGTGTTCTGGATTATTCATTCTCTGCAGTGTTGTTCATAGTTTGTCATGATCCACACAAAGCCTTTGCACAGGCAATAAAGAATCTTTCTGGTATTGTCTACTTTTAGCCAAGATCCATCTGATGTCAGCAATAACCCTAGTTCCATGTCCTCCTCTGAATCCGGCTTGAACCTGTGGCAGTTCCTTGTCAATGTACTGTTACCTTTGTTTTTAAATTATCTTTAGCAAAATTTTACTTGTATGTGATGTTAATAATACTGTCCAATGATTTCTGCATTCTGTTGGGTCACTTCTCTTTGGAATGGGTACAAATATGGATCTCTCCCAATTAGTTGGCCAGATAGCTATTTCCAAATGTCTTAGCATAGATGAGTGCCTCCTGTGCTACATCAATCAGTTCTATTGAAAGATTTCAATTTGTATTTCATCAATTCTTTGAGTCTTGTTCCTTGCCAATGCCTTCAGTGTACCTTAGACTTCTTCCTTCAGTGCCATTGGCTCTTAATTATATTCTACCCCTTGAAATGGTTGAACATCGACCATTTTTGGTACAGTAACTGTATTCCTTCCATCCTCTTTTGATGCTTTCTCATTCAATAATTTTGCTCATAGAATCCTTCAATATTTCAAGTCAAAGCTTGAATTTTTTCTTCATTTTTTTTGGCGTGAGAAATGCTGAGCATGTTCTTCCCTTTTGGTTTTCTAACTCCAGGTCTTTCTTTGCACATTTCACTGTAATGCTTTGTCTTCTCGAGCTGCCCTTTGAAATTTTCTATTCAGCTCTTTTACTGCCTCATTTCTAACATTTGCATTAGCATCTATGCACTAGAGAGCAAGTTTCAGTCTCTTCTGATATGCATTTTGGTCTTTTCCTTCTTTATTGTTTTCTTAATGACCTTTGGTTTCTTTCTGTATGGTGTTCTTGATGTCATTCCACAACTCTTCTGGTATTTGGTCATTAGTGTCTAATGCACCAAATCTGTTCTTGAGATGATTTCTCAATTCGGGTGGGAAGTTTTCCAGGTCAAATTTTGGCTCTTGTGGACTTGTTTTAATTTTCTTTAGCTTCAGTCTGAACCTATGAGCAATTGATGATTTCTTCCACAATC
>NW_006408660.1:1654787-1656569 GCF_000296735.1 Chrysochloris asiatica
GTTTTGGAAGAAGTGCAGCCAGAGTGCTCCTTGGAGGTCAGGATGGCCAAACTTCGTCTCTCATTCTTAGGACATATCGTCAGGAGGTACCAGTCACTGGAGAAGGATATCATGTTTGGTAAGATGAAGGTCAGAGAAAAAGAGGAAGACCCCCAGCGAGATGGATTGGCCAAGTGGCAGCATCAATGGGCTGAAGCGTGGCAACAATTGTGAGGTTGGCCTAGGACTGGGCAGTGTTTCATTCTGTTGTGCATAGGGCCGCTATGAGTCAGTACCGACTCAATGGCACCTAAGAACAACAGATAAAGTGAAAGAAAATGTGGAACAAAACCAAAAAACCACAGGCATATTGGCCAGATCGATATTGGTGGAACCCCGAGACTATGGCCCTTGGTCACCCTTCAGGTCTGGAACTGAACTTGCCCCCATGGCTTAATTTTTAGCCAGGCAATCTGTGGGGACATCACTAGTGAGGTACACACACCATATAATGGTCAATCACTGAAGATCAAAAGCCAGCATTTACCTAAGAACAAAGTTGAAGGGTGGGGTGTAGCAGCAGGAATGGAGAACAGGAAGAAGTGGGATGCGTGATGGTATGTTGAGAGCTTGCAATCTAGATGAAACGAAGTGTATGATTTGTTCAATGTAAAACTGACGATCTGCTCGGTAAACCTTCACACAATTCACATTAAAAAGTTAAGATTTAAAAAGCGTATATGGTGTGGTCCCAGGTTAGTAATAAAGATTTGGTTTTATTTGCCTGACTCACAAGGACCCCATGTACAACAATATGGACTACTATCTGGTCTTTATCATCATCGTCATATGATCAGCATACTTGAGTTCTTTGGTGCCTTCCAACCTAGAGGAATTATATTTCAGCACTAATTTGGCATAATACTCGGTTGTGGTACGTAAAGTTTTCACTGGCTAACGTTCCCCAGAGCTTTAGGCTGCCAGTTCTTGTCTGTCTGATTCTGGAAGTTCTGCTGAAACCTGTTCACCTTGGAAGACTAAAAATGGCTGTGTGGAGAAAGAAGTCCACTGACCTCTAACATCAAAAGAGGGAAGGAAGATCATTATCAGCATCAATAGCCAAAGGCTGATTCCTAATCTGAAGGTCAGACATGCCTCCTTTCTCCAGCCTTTGTACCAATTCTGACACAATTTGTCAGTCCCACACACTCTCTGCTTCTCTGCTGGGCTCAACAATTCTTTGCAATGTCCACAGAATTAACAGATCAGCTTCATGATTGTAGAGCTTATTAGGGAAGTAACATGTTACAACACCATCTGTCAATTTCTCACAGTGTGATGACTTACATGTTGGTATAATGCTGGAAGCTCTGACACCTGTATTTCAAACACCACCAGGGTCATCCATGGAGGACTTGTTTCACTGGAGACTCTGCACTAAGACAGACTAGGAAGAAGCAGACCACTTCCGAAACATTAGCCACTGAAAACCTGACAAATAGCATCAGAGAACATTGTCAGAGTGCTGGAAGATAACCCCTCAGGTTGGAAAGCACTCAAAATGCAACTGGGGAAGAGCTGCCTCCTCAAAGTAGCATTGACCATAATGATGTGAATGGAGCAAAGCTTTCAGGACCTTCATTTGACGTGGCATGACTAAAATACAAAACCGCTGCAAACATCCATTAATAATTAAAATGTGGAATATACGAAGTATGAATCTAGGAAAATTGGAAGTCATCAAAAATGAAATGGAACACATAAAGATCGATATCCTAGGCACTGGTGGTGGTGGTGGTAGTG
>NW_006408660.1:1657242-1682442 GCF_000296735.1 Chrysochloris asiatica
GTGGGTGGGGTTTGATTGATTGATTGACACCTACTCAATTCTTAGTTTAGAGCCACATACTCCCAGGGGTCAAAAGGTCATCTAGAAATCCGCATACACTGCTGGTTGGAATGTATCATGGTGTCTCTATCATGCCATATACTCTGTCATTTCCTTTTCAATCAGGGACACAAAGGTTTGCCATGGGCAGAGTTTTATACACCGATTTAACAGCAGCTAACAAGTCACCAGCTACAATGTGTAGGTGACTACAGCTCTGGAGACCCAATTATGTGTGTTTCTGGAGCTGGTCCCGGCAGCATGAAGGAAATTTGTTTTGGTTGGAAGGTGCTGTTGAGTAGGTTCCAATTCATAGTGACCCTATGCACAACAGAAAGAAACACCGCTCAGTCCTTTGCCATCCTCAGAATTGTTGGTACTCTGGAGCCCATTGACCAAGCATGATGTCCTTCTTGAGGGACTGGTCCTTCCTGACAACATGTCCAAAGTATGAGAGATGAAGTCTTGCCATCTGGCTTCTAAGGAGCTGTACTTCTTTCAACACATTTGTTTGTTGTTCTGGCATGGCAGTCTGTGGTACTTCTAATATTCTTCAACTTCATAACTCAAATGCATCAATTCTTCTACAGTCTTCCTTATTCACTGTGCAACTGTCACATGTATATGATTATTGAAAATATTATCATGGCTTGGGTCAGGTGTACCTTAGTCCTCATACTGATCTGTTTGCTCTTGAACACTTTGAAGAGGTCTTGTGCAACAGATTTGTTTAATGCAATATGTCATTTGATTTCTTGACTACTGAGTGTTGATTGTGGATCCAAGAAAAATGAAGTCTTTGACAACTTCAATCTTTTCTCTATGTATCATGATATAATTCATGGTCCAGTGGTGAAGATTTTTGTTTTCCTTGCACTGAGGTGCAATCCACACTGAAGGCTTTGATCTTCATCAGTAAGTATTGTGAGTCCTCTTTGCAACCAGAAAGCAAGGTTGTATCATCTGCATACCATAGGTCGTTAATGAATTAATCAATCCTGATGCCACAATCTTCATCACTGCAAAAAATACGGCACCAACCATCCCTCCGACAGCAGGCTCTACTCAGCTGGGTTTGGTGATACCTCATTCACAGTTATAGGGTTTATTGGGGAAGTTGAACAGGTTACAAATCAGGGTCAGAGATGTTCAGGACTCAATTATTACACTCAGGATAGCCTTTCCTCAGCCAAATCCACAGGCAAGCCTCTCACACTGCCTGGTCAATGCTACAAAGCTCTTTTATAGCTGCTGATAAATGTCCACAACACACAACTTAAACCTCAGCCTAAAGGCACTTGGCTCTAGTTCCACAGCACAGCAAACCATGCCCCCTCCACTGCCCCCCAGTAGTGCCTGGAGGCACCCCACTCTGCAAATAAGCCTGCCCAGAGTCACTCAGCTTTCCTTGCTCCATGGGCTGGGAAGCCCACCATTCTGTCTCATGCTCTGGTTCTTGGCTCTGCTGCTGCTATTCCTTTGCCACTCTTGTGTCAAAGCTTTCTGTCCCTGGGATCTCGGTGTCCAGAGGACATACTCCATTCTTGACTCTTCTTTGGTTGTAGTGAGATTCTCTGCTCCTGCTTCTGAGACAGCTCATTTTATACTCATGCTAGATGGTTGATTTTTACAGTTATGATGAAGTCTGCATTCACAGCCCAATCACGTCATCCTCTCTGTATCTTCTCCCACCTTCTCTTACCCAGACCCATCAGAAAAAGAGTAGTTTGGTGAGAGTTACAAAGATGGAGGCTAGAAGAGACCTATTAAATGATTCACTACATCACAGTCAGATAATGTGCTCCTTAGATTATTTGTAGATTTTATTTAATCTTTTAATAACTTATTTGTATGGTGAAAGCATAAAACCCTGGCACACATTTTTCATGAGTTTAAAACATTCAATATTACTCCCTTGTTCTGTATAAACGACTGTCTCTTGGTCTGTGTACAGGTTAATCATGAGTACAATGAAGTGTTTTGGAATACTCATTTGCCTCAATAAATTGGTCTTGCAAAACTCTATAATGCAATTTCCAGCATAGTTTCTATCACCAACGCTGTATTTTCCAACAACTGATCCTTCCTCTTGGTTTCCAACTTTGGCACTCCAGTCATCATTAATTATCATTGCATCTTGATTGCATATTTAAGCAACTTCAGACTGAACAAGTAGGTAGAACTCTTCAATTGCATTATCACTGGATCTGGTAGTTGCTGTGTAAATTTGAATAATGATGGTATTAACTGGTCTTCCTTGTATGTATGAATATATGGATTGTTCTATCACAGATAGGTCTTGAAATGCTCTTTTTGATAATGAAGGTGAAGCCATTCCTCTTCAATTTGTTTTTCCTGACATATGATTGTCAGATCCGCAATGGCCATTTCAGCTCACTAATGCCTAGGATTAACAATCTTTTATGCGTTCCATCTCATTTTTGACAACTTCCAATTTTCCTAGATTCATACTTCTGATGATTAAGAGCTATTAGCAACTGTTTCTTCTCCCTTTGAGTTGTGCCCTATAAGTAAATGTAGGCCCCCCCAAATTTTACCCCATTCACGTCATTATGGTCCACTCTACTTTGAGGAGGCAGCTCTTTTCCAGTCATATTTTGGGCACCTCCCAACCTGAGGGACTCATTTTATGGCACTATATCTGATAATATTCTACTGCAATTCATAATGTTTTCAGTGGCTAACCATTCAGAAGTTCTGCCTTTCCTGTTCTAACACCATAATTCAAAGGCATCAATTTATCAATTCTTCTTCAGTCTTCTTTATTAATTGTCCAGCTTTTGCATGCGTAATATGAGGTGATTGGAAATACTGACTTGGGTCAGAGGCACCTTAGTCTTCAAAGTGACATCTTTGTGTTTTTTTTTTTTTTTTTTTTAACACTTTAAAGTCTTTTGCAACAGATTTGTCCAATGAAATTTGTCATTTTATTTCCTGACTGTTGGTTCCATGGTTGCTGATGGTGGATCCAAGTAAAATGAAATGCTTGATGACTTCAATCTTTTCTCCAATTATTATAATGTTTACTGGTCCAGTTGTGGAGATTTTTCTATCTTTATATTGAGGTGTAACCCATATTAAAGGCTGTAGGCTTTGATCTTCATCAGTTAGTGCTTCAAGTCTTCTTTCCTTTTGGCAAGCAAAGTTGTGTCATCTGCAAATCACAGGTGTTTAATGAGTCTCCAGTTCTGATGCCACGTTTTTCTTCAAATAACCCAGCTTCTTGGATTTAATTGCAGCATACAGATTGAATAAATATGGTGAAAGGATACAACCACAACACACAGCTTTCCTGATCTTAAATACAGCATTCCCTTGATTCTGTTCAAACAACTGCCTCTTAGGGTTCATGTACAAGTTCCACATGAGCACAGAACACCCATTCTTTGCAACATATCCATAGTTTGTTATGATCCACACAATCTAATGCTTTTGCATAGTTAATAAAACACAAGTAAACATCTTTCTGGAGTTCTCTGCTTTCAGTCAAAATCCATCTGATGTTAATAATGATGCCCCTTATTCCACATCCTCTTCTGGATCCAGCTTGAATTTCTGTTAGTTCCTTATTAATGTATTACTGCAACCCTTTTTAAATTATCATCATCAAAAATTTACTTGCATATGACATTATTGATACTGCCAGATTACTTCGGCATTCTGTTGAATCCTCTTTCTTTGGAATAGCCATGAATATGGATCACTTCCAATTGGTTGGCCAGGTAGCTGTCTTCTAAAATTCTTAGCATGGAGATGGAAGCACCTGCAGCACTGCATTCATTTGTTGAAACATTTCAATGGGTAGCCCATCAATTCCTGGCAACTTGGTTTTTTGCCAGTGCCTTCAGTGGACTTCTTTGTTCAGTACCATCGATTCTTGATCACATGCTATCTCCTGAAATAGCTGAACTTCGACCAATTCTTTCTGGTACAATGACTCTATATTTTTTTTCCCATCTTCTTTTGATGCTTTCTGCTATCATTCAATATTTGCCCATAGACTGCTTCAATATCACAACTCGAGGCTTGAAATTTTTTCTTCAGTTCTTTTAGCTTGAGAAATGCCAAACATGTTTTGCTCGTTTGGTTTTCTAACTCCAGGTCTTTGCACATTTCATCTTTTGCACCCGATCTTTGAAATCTTCTGTTTACCTTTCGTGCTTCACCATTTTTCCTTCCATTTTAGATATTCTACATTCAAGAGAAAGTTTCAGAGACTCTTCTGACATCTATTTTGGTCTTTTTTTTTCTTTCCTGTTTTTCTAATTATCTTTTGGTTTCTTCATGTATGATGTTCTTGACATCATCACACAACTCGACTGGTTTGGGTCATTAGTGTTCAGTGCATCAAATCTAATCTTGAGATGGTCTCTAAATTCAGGTAGGATATGCTCAAGATGGAATCCTGATGTGGCATTGTGTGTTGATGTATTTTATAATAAAGTATGGGGAAATATAACCTCGGTCAAACTTTATGCCTTCAATAATTTCTAACTCATCATTCAAGGTTTTTTCCATCCTTTACTGTGATGACACCTTTTCTTCCAACCTTTTTCATGGCATCAGAAATGATGGTGTCAATTTCTTTGTCTCCATTTGCAGAAATTGCAGCAACCTGCACAATTTCTTCAGGAGTTGTCACAGGTTTAGACTGCTTCTTAAGTTTAGCAATTGCAGCATCAACAGCTAACATTACACCTCTCCTGATTTCCACTGGATTAGCACCTTTGCTAATCTTCTCGAAACCTTCCTTGGCAATAGAGTGTGCCAATACAGTAGCAGGGGTGGTGCCATCCCCAGCCTCTTCATTTGTGTTGTTGGCAACATCCTGAACAAGTCTTGCCCCAATATTTTTGTATTTATCCTTTAAGTCAAGTGACTTAGCAACAGTCACACCATCTTTTGTTACCTAGGGGCTTCCCCAACTCTGTTCAATAATCACTGTTCTTCCCTTTGGCCCCATAGTAACCACTACAGCGTCGGCTAAATGGTCTACACCCTTGAAGCATTAGGGCTCGGGCATCTGCACCAAATTTTACATCTTTGGCATAAGCCCAAGTGAAATGAGGTGCCAGTACCCTGGACCCTGGCCTCATCTGTCGGAGGACTGCAGGTAGCCGGAGCATTTCTGCGGGGCAGCGGGCTGGCGGGCTTGCAGGCTTGCGAGCGCACAGAGAGGAAGGCCGTCAGCGGCAAGTGAGGGCCATAATGGTGTCTTAAGGATTCATGGCCACATGGCTAAATATAGATGATAGAAGATAAAGGGAATCATCATAAAATCTTGATGGGTAGCAGATCAGTTCAACACCGTTGCAGGTGAAGTGTGGGACTTGAGAAGTTAGCAAGAGACCAGGACTGGGTTAGTACACTATACACTATTGCAGATTAGAAGAGCTTACAGGATTGGTTCAGGGGCCATCTGACCATCTTGGTTGGGGTATGACTCATGGCTATTTGGCCCTGGCACCCCAATCTCCATTAAGGGCATCTCCCCTCCCTGGACTGGCTCAATAAAAAAAACCCTCAACAGCCATTGAGTCAATTTTAACTCCTAGTGATCAATCCTGTCACACAGAGTAAAATTGATTCTTAGGGTTTCTGAGACTGCAAATCTTTACAGAAGCAGACAGTCTCCTTTTCCCCTGTGGAATGCCTGGTAGGTCTGAACTCTGATCTTGTGGTTAGTAGTTCAATGTTTAACCACTTAATCCATTGCCATTGAGTTGATGCCAACTCATAATAACCCTATAGAACAGATTATAACTGCTCCTTAAGGTTATTTTTTTTACTTTTTACTGTGGATCTAGTGAAGATCATCGGCTTTATATTCAACAAATTTGCTTCATCTCAATGATTACATTTCCCTCCCTGAAACAACAGTTAACCTACTTCCTCCCTGCAACTACCCTTTTACATTTTATATTTCATAAATGAAGAAAGCAAAAATGTTTGATGTGTACATACAAAACAAAAAAATATATATTTATTTGAATATCCAAAGGGCACATTCTGCAAGCCAGCCTCCTGCCCATAGGCACACAGCCTCACTCAGTCTGTGGGCCTAGAGTCCCCAGCTGCTCTGTCTCTCCATGCCATCATCTCTACCACCATCTCTGCTGCAGCCACTTTTCTAGGTAAAATCTCAGGTTCCACTCACGCTTTTCCTTCTTGATGGTTCTGGAATCATCTGTTCCTGAAATGAAAGAATAACTATTCTCCCCTTTTAGTTACACATCTACAATTACAGTTGTGACCTTCGCAATTAATTCTGCTAGCAATTACAACTGAATCAAAACCTTATCAGCATCATTCTCCATCCCCTTTGACCAGGTCCATCTGGAGAAGAGGAAGACTATTCAGTGGGGATTCTATCTTACCCCACTTGTTCTGAAACTAAGCTCACTCATGAAAGCTTGTAAGCCAGTCAGTTTGTGTCTTTATAGCTCCCCATTTTTGATTGCCCATCCCTATCAACCCAGGGCACTGAGGAAACAAGTGTGTTCCTTGATATGAAGAATCCTTCCATTCTGGTTGGAATTTTGAGCAACTGCATCCATAAGCAAAGGTCCAGTTCATCAAATTGTAGCAATTTACATTTTGCTCACAGTGTCAACCAGGGAATCCTGATGTGGCGCTGTAGGATAAGCACTTGACCACAGGGTCGGTTTGAACTGCAAGGTCAGCAGTTGAAACTCACCAGCTCCTGGGAATCCTATATAGGGTTGCTATGAGTCGAAATGGACTCAGCGGCTCTTAGCATCAACAACAGTATCAGGCATCTATATTTTCATCTGATTGAGTTCTTCTGGTCAGCTAGCCATTCGAGCTAGGTCAAATGGGTACTCTCTTCAAGTTTGGGAGTTCACACATACCTCCTCACACTTCAGACCAGCTGGCCTCTTTACTCTCAGTTCTAGCCCCCAGTGGCTAGGTCAGTGTACATGGGCTCAGGAGTTCACACATCTCCCTAAATTTCAGACCAGCCAGTCCTTCCTCTTCTCTCTTACATCTCAAGGTCAACAGGTGTCAATGGAACATGGTCAAACTCAGTCTGTGTCTTCATTGCTGTATTTCCCCCACTTCTACTCACAAGTAGAAGGTGGTCACCAGCAAGCATACTAGACTGCTCACTGGTTCCCTTTGAGTTTCACTCTTAGGAGGAGGTTTTCTCTCTGCTCCTTAAGGTTTTGAAGACTGCAAATCTATGGGAGCAGACAGCCTCATCTTTCTGTCTTGGAGTGACTGGTGAGCTTGAACTACTGACCTAATGATTAGCAAACTAAGGTTTAGCCCACAGTGTCAGCAGGTATCCTAACTGAACTGACCAGGGATGTCATACTCTACTTCAAACACTCTACCTGAGGGCAAAGCTTTTTATATTGCCAGCTAATGGTCTCAGTGAACTGAATTTATATTGGGATCTTAATTTATATCAAAACTGAAAATGGAATTAAAAGTCTCATTGAAAACTATGTAAAACATACATACAAAGTATTTAGAATTTAAACTGTCAAACAAGTACTGAGGAGACAAGTATGTTCTTTGATATGAAGAATCTTCTATTCCATTGCAACCTTGAGCATCTGCATCTATAAGCAAAGTCCTGTCCAGAGCAAGCCTAATGGTAGTCTGCTCCCTTCTGTGCTCGGGGATTGGCCCAGTAGGATGGCAAAACTGACCAATCCGCTTATTAGAGTTCCACAGGGGTGTCATGCACCTTATTTATATTGCTAGTTGCTATCCAGACCACTTGGTGGGCCATAGTATCTCATTTGTGTGGTTGTACCCAGTTATTTGGTGGATTTACAAAGACTATAAGTAGACGGCAACCCTGGTACTGTTGTGGGCTAGGCGCTGGCCAACTAACTGCAAGGTCAGTGGTTCAAACCCACCAGCCACTCTGTGGGAGAAAGATAAGGCTGTGTGCTCCCATAAAGATTTACAGTCTCAAAGGCCCTGTTTGTTATTAAGTGCCATTGAGTCAGTTCTGACTCAGAGCAACCCTGTATGGGGTTTCCAAGGAGTGGCTGGTGAGTTTGATCTTTCAGCCTTGTGATTAACAGTCCAGTGCTTATCCTACAGTGCCACACTAGAACTTCTGGAAACCCTATGGAGCAATTCTATTCTGACCTATATGCTCACCATGAGTCAGAATTGACTTGATCACAGTAGGTTTGCTGTTTCGTTTTTTTTATAGAGTTTTGTGTCAACTTGGCTGGATCTGGCTTCTCAGTGGTTTGGCCAGTAAGATGTAGTAATTCCCCATGATGAGATCTATATAATGTAACAACCCCTCCCCCATGATGTAATTTAACGTGATCCACTCTGATCTAATGTAATTATCCTATTGTTGTAATACTCACTTCCTGGTGTGGTGCTGTAGGATAAGCACTGAACTGCTAAGCCCAAAGTAGGCAGTTCAAACCCACCACTGGGTTGGTAAGAATCGGAACCATGACACATAACAACAATAACAACAATCATGATGTTAAGGAGGCCAGATGCAATCTACAGGATTAGGTTGTCTTTTGAGTCAATCTCTTTTGAGATATAAAAGCGATTAAACAGGCAAGCAGAACTTAGAAGGACCTACTAACATGAAAGAAGAGTCAGGAGTGGAATGTGTCCTTTGGATCTGAGACCCCTGTGCTGTGAAGCTCCTAGATCCAGGGAAAGATCAATACTAAGACATATGGTGTTCTCCAAGAAATGCTGGGTCTACGGATGCTGAAAGGGGACACAGAACTTTCTCCAGAGCTGACACTCTGCATTCAGACATTTGCCTGTGGCGCTGCAGGATGTTGCATTGGAATGCAAGGTTGGTTTGAACAAGTATGCAGGCTCACTACGAGTCAATGCGCCAGACTGCAAAGCTATTTGAGCTGCATGGTTGGCGGTTCAAGCTCATCAGCTGCTCCTTGGAGACCCTATACAGGGTCGCTATGGATCGGAATCGACTTGACGGCACTTAACCACAACAACATGAGTCAATAACATTTAACAACAACAAACTGTGAGAAAATACAATTTCTGTTTGTTAAAGTCACCCCTGTGTGGTGTTTCTGTTATAGCTGCATTAGAAAACTACGACAGGCTATGTAAACTAATTCACTGCATTACAGTGACCCTGCTGGTCTTTGAAATATTGATAATATCAATATGAATCGCATAGCTTTCAGTATTGAAAGAGGACAGGATAACAAGAAGTGCAAGGGGACTTCAAAGAGTTTGTGGAAAATGAAACTTTTCCAGGAACTTTTTGAAACCCCCTCAAACGCTTTCTGCTTCATGTGTCCAGTGTAGCAAAATCTGAGAAGTCTAATCTCAGATTACTTTACCTCATTGGAGATAAACCCATGAGGCAGCAATTTAAACTACTGTGCAGTAAATTTAATGTTCTTCCCAGTTTTCCCACTTGCTATTCTGTGACAGTGCCCTGTTAGCTGAATGTGGGTCACTGACCTGTTTCTCTCCCTTACATTTTGTTTGAGCACAATGCACTTTTGTGTGGCCTTTGCTTTGGTGGGGGCCTGGAGGTGACCTTTGCTCCACATTCCTCCAGCTGCCTGTAGTGCAGAACAGCTTGTAACTGTACCATGTGCTGAATCCCAGTCTTCTCCCAGTCCTAGCCCGAGCCAGCTGACCCTGACTGTGAATGGAGTTATTTTGTTTCTCCCAAGTCCCAAGAAACAGGAAGTATTTCACTGAGTGGAGTGATAAGGCAAGAGCAGGTTTTTACTAAATCGTTCCAGGGAAGAAAAGTCAGTTGACCTTTTGATAATGATCTCTCTCCTTCACCCATTCTAGCTTCCACGGCTTGTTTGAAAAGCCATTTTTCAGCCACAGAACAACTTGTCTGCTGTTAGTTTTTGGCACGTCATAAATCCAAAGCAAACCTATTGACATCAAGTCAAACCTGACACAGAGCAACCCTGCAAAATAGAGGAGAACTGCCCTGGGGGGCTTCCAAGGCTGGAATCTTTACAGAAGCCAACTGCAGCATCTTCTTCCACGGAGTAACTGGTGGGTCAGAACCACTGACCTTTTGGTTGGCAGACAAGTGCTTAACCACAGTGCCACCAGGACTTTTGAATAACTTGCCATAGGAGACCCAAAATGATTTTGTTTGCATTGCTTACGACAGCTTGGACTTTAGATGCCTCGTGGCTTAGATATCCAAGAATTCCGAAAGAAAGCAAGTTGTGGGATTGAAAGCTACAAAGCACCTGGAATGGCATCAGACAAGTGGCTCCGTGCTGCATCTCTGTCCTCTCCCCCTGGGTTCCTACTGCTCAGCAGGCCTTGAAGGTTAAGTGCTGCAGGGATATTTTTAAACAGCAGGGGCCAGTTAATCTAAAAGTGACATTTACAGTCACAGCAGTGAATAGCTAGCCGGCTTAGATTCAGGCCCTAAGTAAACAAGGAATCTGGAAAACTCATGGTACAGAGGAGGACTCAGGAAAGAAAAGGTGAAGCGCTGAAGTGGTAAGTAGACACAACTTCCTGGAATCAATCAATTGCTGCCTTGAAAGCAGCTTTCAAATGCTGGGGAGTTAGAAGTGTTGGAACAGCTGCCTCAGGAAAGAGCATGCTTTGGGGGTTTTCTGGGAATAATCCCTGACAGGTTGGGAAGAAGTTGGTTGTAAGATTTTGGAATGTAGTATACACAAAGGAGAGGGCCTTTCTGGATTTCTATAAATGATACGTTACTGGGGACCCGGGTCCACGCTCCTTAAACATGTCCACAAAACATTTAAAGGTAGCTCTGTGATTTTTCCCTCATAAAGTTTCTGACTTGAAAATATTGTTTCTTATAGATGTCTGATCTCACAACCTGTTGCCTTTTTTTTTTTTTCTAAAGCATATTTTGAAAGCAGTATATTTGTAGTCATTGTATATTTCTAAAAAACATGATTTTCTTTCATTAAAAAAAAAAAAAAAATCATGACAGAGCCATCGTAAGGAAAAGTACAATGGAACGTTCCTGGGCAACATCTCCCCCCTCTGCCCGGATCCGCAGAGGGTGCCCCTGAGCACAGTTGGCACATAAGCCTCCCTACTCACCTACTCACAAAGTACACAGATATATCTCTCACGTCATCTACTATTGTTATTATTTAACATGTGTGGGCTTACATTTAGGTCGGGCACCCAACCTCCCTAAAATTTCCAGAACTGATAGGATTTTCTGTGTAAAAACGGAAAGGCACAAATGTACTTGGGTAAATTGTGGTTTGTTTGTTTTTTTCCTGTAAGACATTCTAGAAACTTATACAAGGTGAATTTCCTTATGGATTTCTCCAAGTAGTAAATGGAAAGACCCCATCAACCCTAAGTGCATGTGATCTGAGATGCAAACATCCCCAGTTTACAGTTTTCTTTGAGATGTGCTGAGCATCTGATTTATATTTGGTGTAGAGGATTAAAGTGGGCAAGGGGATTTTATTTGCTCCTGTTCAAGTTGTGTAAATACTCTGGCCTTTTTGATGCAGAATTAGTCACCTTTAAGACTTGTGTGGCCCTGTAGGATGAGCACCAGACCTCAAAGTTGGTTTGAAATACAAGGTTGATAGTTTAAACTTACCAGCCGCTCCTGGGAAACCCTATACAGGGTCACTATGAGTCGGAAATGTCTCGACAGCATTTAACAACAACAATATGCTGGAGACAAATCTGAGACTTGTATTACATTTTAGGAAAGAGATGCTTGACCTTCATGATGAGATAAATATTTTAAATTTGTTGCTGTTGAGAATACACAGAACAAACCATACACAGATGCAACAGTTTCTACATGTGCAATTCAGTGATACTGACGACATTCTTCAAATTGTACAGCCCTTCTCACCCTCCTTTTCCAAGTATTCCCCTCCTATTGACATAGACACTGCCTCCTCAGTTTCCGATCTAGCCTAAGCTTGTCACTTTGATCACATATACCTACTGCCATTGTGTCAGTTCTGATTCACGACAACCCTGTAGAAGGTTTCCAAGGCTGTAAATCTTGATGGGAGGAGAAAGCCTCATCTTCCTTCCTTGGAGCAGTTGGTGGGTTTGAACTGCCAATCTTGTGTTTAAGAGTCCAGTGCTTATCTTACAACACCACCAGGGTTCCTTGATCCTATATAGTACTTCTTGAAAGAGCATAATGCTCAAGATGCATTTTCTTTACTAATTAAGCTAAGGACTCCTGGTGTGGCGCTGTAGGATCAGCACTGGACTGCAAACCACAAAATCAGCAGTTCAAACCCACCAGCTGCTCCTCAGAAACCCTGTACAGGGTCACTATGAATCAGAACCCACTTGAAGGCACTTACCAATAACAGTTGAGCTAAATTATTGTTCAGTTTCAAAGAAGATTTCAGTGAATATTCTTGGTGTAAGGCCAAAAGATGATCTTGACAATAGTTTCAGATGTTCATCCAGCCCCCCACCCCATGGCTCCAGAAACACTGGAGAGAAAGAAATCTTTTAATGTTTTGAAATGATGGTGCTGGTTGTGTGCTCTTGACTCAATTCCAACTCACAGTGACCATGTACAGTGTTTCCAAGGCTGTACATCTTTGTAAGAGCAGAAAACCTCATCTTTTTCTGTAGAATCTGTTGGTGGATTTGAACTGCTGACTTTGCGGTTAGCAGCCCAGTGCATAACCCACCAAAGCTCCTTATTGATTTGAAATGGAGGTTTCCTTAAAGTCTTATCTCAGTAGAAACTTTGGAGTACCTCATCCTCATGCCTCAGATTCAGGGACTCCCTAAATTAAAGGAGACCAAATCTGTGACCCGAAAGCCCTGGAGGCGTGATCAGAATCTCGTATGTTATCTGAAAAATTTATGCAGTTACTATTCTATTCTAATAAGAACATTTAGTTAACACCTGCCCTGTGCTTAATTACATGATGACGTTGGATTTCCAGGACAATTGCCAAAGTGGTGATGGGTTGTGGAGTTGGTTCCCACTCACTGACTCATAGTGACCACATAGTGACTCATAGTGACTCACATAGGATTTCCAAGGCTGTAAATCTTTACAAGAGCACAAAGCCTCATTTTTCTTCCACAGAATGGCTGGTAGTTTTGAATTCCTGACCTTGAGGTTGGCAGCCCGACTCATAACCACTACGCTACCAGAGCTCCTCCAAAGTAGTTACTGTTTAACCGAGACCTGTCAGGACCTTGGACTGCCAAGTTGGTTTGAACTGCAAGGTCAGTGGTTCAAACTCAACAGCAGCTCCTCAGAAACCCTATACAGGGTCGTTATGGGTCGGAACTGACTTGACAGTACTTAACAACAACAACAGCATTAGAACCAATTAGAGGACAAGTGGCTGAGCCTTCACTCAAATCTACTCCACTCTGCAAGTCCTGCTCTGCATTTCTGGACCATCCAGCATACCTTTTCAGCTTCACCGCTTCTGGGACCCTAGAAAACAGACACACTCTAGAAAAGTTCCCTTTGTTTAGCCCTGAAATACAATCCCTGCAGGAAAGGCAGGATAAATGCCTGGCTGCTTTTTTTTTTTAAAGTCAATTTTGTGTCCTAGAAGTAGTGTCCTAGAAACATCCAAACATGTCAACAAGGCTGTTTTTGTTCTGATAGGGACCCCTGTATAGGGTTTCCAAGGCTGTAAAACTTTATAGGAGCAGAAAGCCCTGTCTCTCTGCCACAGAGTGACTGATGGGCTCAAACTGCCAACCTTGTGGTTAGCAGTTCAGTGCTTATCCTACAGAGCCATAGTGAGTAACACTGTTGTTGTTAAGTGCCGTCAAATCTGCACTGATTTACAGCAACTGTGTATAGGATTTCCAAGGAGCAACTGGAATCTACCTTGCAGTTAGTGGTCCAGTGCTTATCCTACAGAACCACACCAGAACTCCATAATGAGTAACATCATGAGCTCCTAATTAAAAAAAACATACTTGCAATCATTATCCTTTTGCATTATCCAATTAGCCTTCCTTTCAGGCAGATTAAGATATCTGAGGTAGACATTTCTGACCAAACCTTGAACCAGCTATTTCTCCATGAAATCCTGGCTCCTTTTACTTGGTGGTGGTGGTTATGTGCCGTGGAGTTGGTTCTATACGACCCTGCTGTATAGGGTTTCCTGAGGCTGTAAATCTTTACAGGAGCAGAAAGCCTCATCTTTGTCCCGTGGAACAGCTGGTAGTTTCGAACTGACATTGAGGTTGCAGACCGATTAGTAACCACTACGCTACCAGAGCTCCTTTTACTTAGAAACCATACATAATCTGGGCTGTAGGGATGTGGATGGATTTTTTACAAGATTCCTTTGGCTACTCTGTGGATACTGGATTGGAGAATGTAGTGTTTCCTTTCCTTTTATATACTGTCATTTGATCTTTGTCCTTGGTTCCTGAGGGTTAACTCTAAACCCTTGCAATTGTCTAAGCAATTGAGGTGCCTTTGCTGTCGATGGAGTCCTTGAGTGGCACTCATGATTAGTACACTTGATAGCTAAATGGAAGATTGGAGGTTTGAGTCCACTCAGAGGTACCTCAGAAGAAAGGCCTGGCAATCTGCTGCCAAGAAATCAACAATTGGAAACCCTATGGACTGCATACAGTTCTTCTTTGATGCACATGGGCTCCGCATGAATCCGACTCGACTTGAGGGCAACTGATGGTTTGATTTGTTATCTACAGGCCTCCAGACCACACCTGAGAGTTTATGTTAATGAGTTGACTCAGGTAGGGGCTAGCCAGGCCAGAAAGACCACCTTGTGATATCACTTGACCTCAGAGGAGTTGGGCATGACTGAGTAACAACCAAAAAACAACTCCACTGCTGTGGAGTTGATTCCAACACAAAGAGACCCTATTGGACAAAGTGGAACCGCCTCATAGTGTTTCTGAGACTGTAATCTTAAAGTGGAGTCCTGGGGTCACACTGTAGGATAAGGACTGGACTGCTAATCACAAGGTTGGTGGTCAAGTCCACCAGCCGGTCCACAGAAACCCTCTATAGGATCGCTATGAGTGGGGACTGACTTGACAGCTGGTGAGCTGGAACCACCAACCTTGTGGTCTAGCAGTCCAAAGCTTATCCTACAGTGCCACTATGCTCCCATGTATTCACTTAAACCCTTCCAAAATTCTATGAAGACGACATCCTTATCATCCTCATCCTATACCTGAGGACACCAAGCTCAGAGATGTGAAGAGCTGTGGAGTGACATCAAGAGACGTGCTACAGGTCACACAGAAAATAAAAAGTAGAGCTTTTTGTTTCAAGCTCAAGTTTTGAGCACAAAACCTGAACAGTGAGTGTTAGGGATGGAATTGCATTTCGTAAAGAGATATGCCCACTACTTATCTGTCAGTTTGTTGTACTGTGGTGTATTGTATGTTGCTGTGATTCTGGAAGCTAAGCCGTATTTTGAATACGCAGGGTCACTCACGGTACACAGGTTTCAGATGAGCTTCTAGACGAAGACAGACATGGAAGAAGGAGAGACGGACTACTTCTGAATATTTAGTCACTGAAAACCTTATGAATAGCAGTGGAACACTGTCAGATAGAAACAGAATATAGAATATTGAAACATGATGAAGAGCACCAGAATGTTGTCAGATATAGTGCCAGAAGATGAGCCCCTCAGGTTGGAAGGCACTCAAAATGCTACCGGGGAAGAGCTGCCGCCTCAAAGTAGAGTTGACTGTGATAACGCAAATGGACTAAAGACCTCAGGACCTTCATTTGCTGCTGGGGCACCACTCAAAATGAAGAGAGACTGCTGTAAACATCCATTAATAATTGTACCATGGAATGTACGAAGTATGAATCTAGGAAAATTGAAAGTTGTCAAAAATGCAATTGAACGCATTGACATTGATTTCCTAATCATTAGTGAGCTGAAATTGACTGGTATTGGCCATTTTGAACCTGACAATCACGGTTTACTATGCTGGGAATGACAAATTGAAGAAGAATAGCATTGCATTCATTGTCAAAAAGAACTTATCAAGATCTGTCATGAAATACAGTGCTGTCTGTGATAGGATAATATCCATATGCCTGCAAGGAAGACCAGTTAAAAACCACTATTTTTCAAATGTATGCACCAACCACTAAAGCCAGTGATGATGAAATTGAAATATTCTACCAACTTCTTCAGTATGAAATTGATCAAGTGTGCAATCAGGATGTATTGATAATTACTGCTGATTGGAATGCAAAGGTTGGAAACAAAGTGGAAGGATCAGTGGTTGGAAAATGTGGCCTTAGTCATATAAATGATGTTGAAGATTGCATAGAATTTTGCAAGACCAATGATTTGTTCATTGCAAATAGCTTTTTTCAAACGACATAAAAGATGACTATACACATGGACCTCACCAGATGGAATACACAGAATTCAAATTGACTACACCTGTGCCAGGAGCAGATTGTGGAACAGACCATCAACTGCTCATTTGCAAATTCAGACTGAAGAAAGATGAAGGAATTTCACTTAGAAGAAAATGAAAACAAGTCCACGAGAGCCAAAATATGACCTTGAATATAGCCCACCTGAATTTAGAGAGCATCTGAAGAACAGATTTGATGCATTAGACACTAAGACCGACGACTGAAAAAATTGTGGGATGACATCAAGAACATCATACAGGAAGAAAACAAAAGGTCATTAAGAAGACAAGAAAGAAAGAAGAGACCAAAATGGATGTCAGAGGAGACCTTGAAACTTGCTATCCAGTGTAGAGATGCTGAAATAAGTGGAAGAAGTGAGGAGATACAAGAGCTGAACAGAAAATTTCAAAGGTCTGCTCAAGGAGACAAAGCCAAATATTATAACAAAATGTGCAAAGACCTGGAGTTAGAAAACCAAAAGGGAAGAACACACTCAGCATTTCTTAAGCTAAGGGAACTGAAGAAAAAATCCAAGCCTCAACTTGTGGTATTGAAGGATTCTCTGGACAAATTATTGAATGATGCAGAAAGCATCAAAAGAAGGAATACACAGTCAATGTACCAAAAAGAAATGGTTGATGTTCAACTGTTTCAAGAGGTAGCATATGACCAAGAAGTCCAAGGTGCATTGAAGGCATTGGCAAAGAACAAGACACCAGGAATTGATGGAATAAAAATTGAAATCTTTCAACAAATTGATATGACACTGGAGGCACTTACTCATCTATGCCAAGAAATTTGGAAGACAACTATCTGGCCAACTGATTGGAAGAGATCCCTATGTGTGCCCATTCCAAAGAGAGGTGACCAAATAGAATGCGGAAATCATTGGACATTATCATTGATACCCCATTCGAGTAGTTTTACTAAAAGTAGTCCAAGAACAGCTGCAATCATACATTGACAGAGGACTTCCAGAGGTTCAAACTGGTTTCAGAAGAGGCCATGGAATGAGGAATATCATTGCTGATGTCAGATGGATCTTGGATGAAAGCAGAGAATACCAGAAAGATGTTTACCTGTGTTTCATTGACTATGCAAAGGCTTTCGATTTTGTGTGGATCATGACAAGCTATGGACAACCTTGCAAAGTATGAGTATTCTGGAACACATACTTGTGCTCATGAGAAAACTATACATAGATCAAGAGGCAGTTAGTTGTTCAAACAGAACAAGGGAACACCGAATGTTTTAAAATTAGAAAAGGTGTGTGCCAGGGTTGTATTCTTTCACTACACTTATTCGATCTGTATGCTGAGCAAATAATCTGAGAATCTGGATTATATGAAGAAAAACATGGCATCAGGATTGGAGGAAGACTCATTGACAACCTGAGATATACTGATGATACAACCTTGCTTGCTGAAAGTGAAGAGGACTTAAAATACTTACTGATGAAGATCAAAGACCACAACCTTCAGTATGGGTTGCATCTCAATGTAAAGAAAACAAAAATCCTTACCATTGGACAACAAACAACATTCTTATCAACGGAGAGAAGATTGAAGTTGTCAAGGACTTCATTCTTCTTGGATCAATTATCAACACTCTTCCAAGCAGCAGTCAAGAAATCAAATGAGGTATTGCATTAGGCAAATCTACTGCACAAGACCTTTTTAATGTGTCGAAGAGCAAAGATATCAGTTTGAGGACTAAGGTGCACCTGACCCAAGCCATGGTATTTTCAAAAACCTCATATGCATGTGAAAATTGGACAGTGAATAAGGAAAGCCTTAGAAGAATTGATGCATTTGAGTTATGGTGTTGGAGGAGAATATTGAAAGTACCATGGACTGCTAAAAGAACAAGCAAATCTATGTTGGAAGAAGTGCAGCCAGAGTGCTCCTTGGAAGTCAGGATGGCTAGACTTCATGTCTCATACTTCAGACATATTATCAGGAGGGACCAGTTACAGGAGAAGGACATCATGTTTGGTAATGTGTAGAGTTGGAGAAAAAGAGGGAGCCCTCCAATGAGATGTGTTGGCAGAGTGGCGGCAGTGATGGGCTGAAGTGTAGCAACGATTGTGAGGTTGGCCCAAGACCAGGCAGTGTTTTGTTCTGTTGTTCATAGGATTGCTATGAGTAGGTACTGACTCTATGTCACCTAACTACAACACCACCAACAACAAGATATGCAGAAATCCTAACCTCTGTAGCTGTTAATGTGGCCTTGTTTGGATCATAGAGTCTGTCTGGAGGATGAATGAGTGTGAATGAGGTCATACTGGAGCAGGGTGGGTCTTTGTCCTATGTGACTGGGGTCTTATAAAGAGGAGAAATAACAGACAAAGTTACACATGGTGGAGGCAGCCACAGGAAGATACAGCTATAGGCAGCAAAGAAGTGCCAAGGATTGCAGGCAACCACTTGAAACCAGGGGGAGTGCGGTGGCTCTGTAGGATAAGCACTGGACTGTGAACCACAAGGTTGGTGGTTTGAGCATACTAGCTGCTCCTTGGGAGAAAGATGAGGCTTTCTGCTCTAGCAAAGATTTATAGCCTCAGAAACCCTAGACCAAATGTCTTAGGATGGGTTTCCTAGAGAAGCAAAATGAGTGAAACTTACATATGTGTATAATATCAGGGAATTGACTCACATAGTTGTAGAGGTGGGAGAGTCCCAAGTCCGGGTCAGATAAAACAAGATCAGCAGGCAGGCAAGCTGGTAGGCAGATCCAGCAAGTAAAAGTCAGGCTGCTGAGGATTCCCAGGATGGATCAGGCCACTGGCTCAAGTCTAAAAAACCAGAGGTTGGAGAACAAGCCAGATGCAAGATCCAGACCCAGTGGAGAGCAACAGACTTTTCCTGAGCATCTAATATCTTCGAAACAGGCCATACCCCTGAGGAAACTTCCTTTCCATTGACAGGCTGTTCATTGCAGACCTCATCATAGGGTTGATTGTTGTTGTTAAGTGCTGTTGAGTTGGTTCCGACCCATAGAAACCCTGTATAGAGTTTCCAAGGAGCAGCTGGTGAGCTTGAACTGCCAAACTCGCAGTTGAAACAGCTTTGCAGTTTGGCGCATTAACCCACAGCGCCACACCAGGACTCCAGGGTTGATTACGGGCTAGTCGAGTTGACACAAAACCTTAACTAACACAGTTCACCACTTGTTAACTTGGCTCCTGTACATATTTATTCAGACCATATATATAATCTCTAAATAAAGGCAATTATCAAGTCATATTTGTGCCTAACATGGCACAACTAGCATGCGTACAATAAAAAACACAGACTCCATTTATATCTCATATTTGCAAAGCAACAAAGCAAAAATATTTGAATATACAAGAGGAATGATAAACCTTGTTAAGTGACTTGGGGAGTGCAGTGGCTCTGTAGGATAAGCACTGCACTGAGAATCAAAAGGTTGGTGGTTCGAACCAATCAGCTTCTCCGCAGGAAGTCAGAACCGCTATGAGTCAGAACCGACTCAACAGTACTTAACAACAAATGACACGATGGCATTTACAACAACTAGAAACTAGGAGAGGGGCACGGGACAGTTCCTCCCTCGGAGCCCCCAGAAGGAACTGACATGGTTGAGATGTCAGATTGTCTTCAGAACTCAGAGATAATAGATGTGTTTTTTAAAGCAGTCAACTTTTTGGTAGTTTGTACAGCAGCCCTGGAAACAGTCAGGGAGGCCTGTTTGTTTATACTTCACTGGATGTTAAATTGAGGGCCTAACTGGGCTTCTGATAGCTGGGCCATCAAACCCTCTCCCTGCCCCTCAAGATTTCTGCCTTGCCGTTGTGCTTTAGCAAGATGAAGAAGTGACCCTCGAGACTGCTGTTTATATCACCTTTACAACCTGTTGTTGTTGTTAAGTGCTGTCAAATTGATTCTGACTCAGAGCAACAACCCTGGATAAGGTTTCTGAGGAGGAACTCCGACCTTGTGATTAGCAGTTCAGTGCTTATCCTACAGCCCCATACTAGGACTCTGTACAGCCTATAAGTTATTCTAAATATATGCTGTCATTATGCACAAGAGCTCTGTGAGGCTGGCATTAGGGATAATTGGAAGACTGAGTTTCAATGATTCAAATAACATTACCAAGGTGGGAGAATTTCTGGGCTGATTTCAGTGACAAGACTTGAACTCAGCCACCCTTCAGGTCTGGAATGGAACTTATCTTCGTGGCCCAATTTTCAGCCAAGTGGTGGTGGTTGTTGTTAAGTGCCATCGAGTCAGTTAAGATTCAAAGCGACCCTGTATAGGGTTTCTGAGGAGCGGCTGGTGAGTTTGAACTGCTG
The DNA here is from genome assembly GCF_000296735.1 of Chrysochloris asiatica. Classification (NCBI taxonomy): domain Eukaryota; kingdom Metazoa; phylum Chordata; class Mammalia; order Afrosoricida; family Chrysochloridae; genus Chrysochloris; species Chrysochloris asiatica. Next base: position 1,677,996 of record NW_006408660.1, read on the forward strand.
ATTATGATTAGCAGTCCAGTCTGATCCTCCACACTAAGATAAGTATATAGAGTTGGCAACAAGGCTAGTAAGGTATGCTCACCATGGCACGGTCAACCATTGTAAACCAAAAAGGCAGCTTTTATCTAAGGATAAAGTTCAGAAGAGGAGCTCTGGTAGCGTAGTGGTTACGAATCAGGCTGTTAACCTCAGGGTCAGCAGTTCAAAACTACCAACTGTTCCACGGGAGAAAGAGGAGGCTTTCTGCTCCCGTAAAGATTTACAGCCTCAGAAACCCTGTGCAGGGTTGCTATCAGTCGGAACCGACTCCACGGTGCATAACAACAACAACAAAGTTCAGAAGAGTGGGAAGGAGGGTGGAATGGAAATAAGAACCATAGGGAGGAAGTGGGACAACTGTGGTTACTTACATGAAGGGGACTGCAGTCACTGAGGGGACACAAAGTGTTTGTTTTGTGATCTGCTTTGGAAACCTTCACTCCATTCACAATAAAAAGTTAAGAAAAAGGACAAGCATGGCAAAAGGAGAGGCAGAGATTCCTACACAACTTTTTGGGAACTCACAACTGTGCCTAGATCCAGCCTTGATCGGGAAAAATGTAATGAGCTATTAATATTATGGTTCAGATGAAAGTTGCAAAAGACGATTTTGAAGGAGGAAAGCAATGTGAATCAAGACATCAGGGGGGGAAAATAGTTATTTTACATAAACACCTCCCAGTATTGCATCAAAAATTAGGAAAAAGATCAAGATGAGGGAAATTGTTTGACTTGAAAAATTATATTCCTGGAAAATTTACTTCTTCAAAGAAAGAGAGCAAGAATTGAACTCAGGTCCTCTGATTCTGTGCCAAACCTTTTTTTTTTTTTTAAATCTGGAAGGAAGAAGAGGAAAGGGGCAGGACAGAGCAGAGAGTGCTCACTGTTAGGAAGACAAATCACCCTTAGAGCTCAGTTGAGTTCCCCCAACAGTTGAATCCAGACATTCAAAGCTAGTGTAAAAATCAGATAGCCTTGAGGGAGTATAGCGGTCCCCATAGGGTAAGGGTGTGGCTCCAGTGGAGAGAAGGAAGCCAGAACTCTGTTTTATACAGGCCAGGTCTTCCCGACCCTCCGGAGTTACTCCATAGCTTCCTAGTTGGGTGCTGTACCTTAACCCTACCCACAACCACAACCACAGTCCTAGCTTTAAACCAAACCCTAATACTCTGTTCTTAACTTTAACCTTAACCTTAAATCTGACCTTCACTCTAACATTAGCCTACTCATAACCCTATCTAGGCGGAAGAGGTCCCCATCACATAATAGCTTGACATCAAGCAAAAGCATTACATAAAGAACCTTGGTTTCTCAGGGGCTGGGCAGCCACTAGCCTGAATAACAAACAACATTAAGGAGAAGAGTGACTGCACTAATCATGGCAACTAGGCCATATGCTCGCTCAGTGAGGCTGGTACGATTCCTCCTCCCATTTTACAGATGGAGAAAGGAAGGCTCATATTCGGGTATTTGCTCTCGGTTACACAGCTTGTAGGTGGTGGAACAGAGATTCTAACAAAAGTCAGGCTGAAGAATCTGTGATCTGGCCTTTGCTCCCCATTGCTGGAAGGAGGAAAACAAACAAACCGTTGCTATTAAGTTGATTCTGACTCACACTATCAGTAGAACTGTGCTCCACAGAGTTTTCAATGACTGTGATAGTCCAGAAGTAGATAACCAGGCCTTTCTTCCAGTGTGCCTCTGGGTGGATTCACACCATTCAACTCATCAGGTTAGCAGCTGAGTGCTTAACCATTTGTGTCACCTGGGGACTCATAAACAGTGTCCACTGCATTGACCCCCAATTCATGGAGATTCTGTGTACCACAGAGGTTTTTTCAATGTCTGATTTTTTTTTGAAACAGATAACCAGATCTTTCTTCCAAGGAACCTCTGGTAAACTTTCAGCCTTATGGTTAGCAGCCAAAGCAAGTTAGTCATTTGTATCACCCCGAGGTTCCTTGCTCCAAGAAGGAAGTATGGACTCTTTAATCCGTTTTCATAACCCTACCTCTCTGGCACCATTTTGTGTCCCACCCCTGGTGCCAGGTTGCCTGCCTGACCTACTTTGGGTTCCTGGAAGTGCCAGTGTCTTCCTCTTCCATCTACCTGGAATACATCTCCTCCACCTTCCTGCCTAACAAAACCACACTCCTGTTTTTGGAAAGCCTTCACCTTGCCGACCAAGGCAGCGTCCCATTATATGCTCCTGTTGGGCACACACGGCAGCCTTCTGTTTTATAATGACTTTCCTGGTTGTGCCCTTAACAGGTGTCTGTGATTTCACCTGCAGCCATCTGCTTTATAACAACTTTCCTGGTGGTGGCCTAAACAGGTGTGAACCCCATGAGGCCTGGGGGGTGGTTCTTGTTTGCTCAGTGCCCCCAGCAACCGCATGCTGCCTGCAGGTGCTCCGGGCACACCTGTGGGTGAATGAGCACATGGAGGCAGGAAGAGAGGGGATGGAGGTTGGACTTCATCTTTGAAGGTGAGTCGGCCAATTGATGTGAACAATGTCTACAGGAAGATTTGAGTAAGACTAACCGAAAAGATGAGCCAGCGAGGCCTGGGAGACATGGAGCACATTTTCCATGGAGATGGGAACTTGCTCCTCTTACACCTGCCAGGGTTGGAAGGACCCACCACAGCAAATGTCTGGTTTGCCTTAATGGGCATTCATCAAGCATGTGTGGAGTACCAGGCCCTGTGTGGAGGGTACCATGTTATGTCAAAATCTCCCAAGGCCCTGGGAAATGTGATCATGAACTGTTTCCTAATTGGAGTGAAACTTACGTTCACAGAAATTTCTCTGAAGTGTTGTTCTTTCTGAGGTTGTCCCCAAATCCATGATTCCTAATACTGCATGCCAACACTTAAGTGTAGGAGCAAGTAGTGAGGTCTTTGGTACAAAAACATAGAGATGTAGTTATTTTATGTTCACTCTACCAATGTGAAGTGGCTTCAGAAAGTCCATGGGAAAATGGAACGAAAAGAGAAAGGAATTTCTCCATGAACTTTTTGAAGCCCTTTCATATTTGCTGGGAAGAACATGCTCAATGTTTCTCAAGCTGAGGGAACTGAAGAAAAAATTCAAGCCTTGACTTGCAGTATTGAAGGATTTTATGAGCAAAATATTGAACGATGCAGAAAGCATCAAAAAATGGAAGGAATATGCAGTCACTGTATCAATAAAAGAAAAAGAAATGGTCGATGCTCAACCATTTCAAGAGGTAGCCTGTGATCAAGAGTCAATGACCAGAAGAAGATAGAAGAGAGAAAAAAAAGTATTCTGATACAATTTGATGAACTTGACCTACACCTATGGAAGCAGTAGCTCAAAAGAGGGAACAAATCCCTACAGCAAGAATCATTCCTACTCCCTCCACACACAGAGTAGAAAGGGATGGGCAACTTGGACATTGGCTACCCAAAATGGGGGTGGGCTACTAAGGCAAGAAGTGACTGGCTTACAAGCTTTTAAGCGGGAACCTAGATCCAGAGGGCCTGGAGGAAGGTAGAATCTCCAGTGAGTAGTATACAATCTGTCTAGGCAGGGCTGATGAAATGAAATTCAGATGGGTCTCTTGTGATACAATAGTGAATAATTGTTATCAGGACTGGTTGTGAGGGTTGGAAATGTAAAGGTAGATGGTTTTTTGTTTTTTGTTTTTTAACTTTTTATTGTGAATTGAGTGAAGGTAAGCAAACAAGATCATCAGCCTTGCTTTCAACCAATCGTATGTTTTGTTTCAACTCAATGATTATATTCCACTCCATGTAACTCAGTTATCCTATTTTTACCCTGTGATTTGCCCTTTACATCTTATTTTTCACAAATAAAGCAAAAATATTTGAAGTGCACATACGAAACAAAAAAAATATATATGTTCATTTAAATGTCCAAAGGGTGCATTTTGCAAGCCAGCCTCCTGCCTGCAGACACACAGCCTTACTCAGTCCATGGGCCCGGAGCCACAGCTGCTCTGTCTCTCCACGCCCTTGCCTCTGTCAGTGTCTACTGCTGTCATCACTTTTCTGGGTAGGATCTCACGCTCCACTCATGCTCTTCCCTCTTGATGGTTTTAGGGGCCTCTGTTCCTGAACTGAAAGATTAGCTACCCCCACTTTAGTTACACATCTTCTACATTTGCAGTTGTGACGATCTCAGTTAATCCTGATAACAGTTACTCACAATTGAATCATAAAATCCTGTCACCATCGTCACCCATCCCCTTTCACCAGATTGTCATTCTGTTTTGTAATTTGTTTTTTCATTTATAATAAGCATTACAGAGCCTTGGTAAATGTCATTTTAAAAGATGGACTGGCCTGGCAGGCCTTTCTTCCTCAGCTCATATATATATATATATGAATTTGGTCCTAGATGGAGATGCTTACAGGAGCCAGG
>NW_006408660.1:1702872-1704600 GCF_000296735.1 Chrysochloris asiatica
ATGATTGCTGCTTCTTCTTAGGTGACGTAGGGTGGAAAAGCTCCCACCTCCAGGAAAGATGTGTGATCAAAAGAACCAAAAGCAGAAGTAATATAAACGCATAGACAGAAATCACCACTTTAGAGCAGAGATGCGGCTTTGGTCAACTTTTCCATGCTATACCATCAGTGTGTGTGCAAATATAAGCCTCCAGCAGGGGTGGGGGTAACCCCTCTTTCAGGCCTCTCCTCTAGCCACTGCTGTATAGGTGGGCAGATATATATTGGGGAGTTAATGGGAGAAAGATCGACCACTATTTTTGTCTCTGATTGTCAGTTATCTGCATGCGCTCAGTGCCAATCTTGGGATGGTTGAGACCTATTCTGTTGGGTTTTTATAGATTGCCTTGAGTTTGTCCTGCCCAGCGAACTCAGGCAGCCATCGAGCTATGGGTTGCAAGGTTGATAGCTGGAGAGTTTGATCTGTTCCCTGGGAGAAAGACTGCATGTCCCGCCAGAACAATAGCTTGAAGTTCAACACTGCTACCTAGGAGTAGGGTAAGGCGGCTCAGATACACGGCTTCAGATTTGGGAGGGTGGATGATGTCAAAAGACGCTGCCCCTCTCCCTCTCTCTGTGCCAGTGCTTAAGCTGTCCTGCCTGATGTCCGTGCTGAGATCTAAGTTGGGGCAGGGAGATTTTCGGGGAGAGTTGTGTAGCTTCTTGCGGCTTTGTTTGTTAAGGTTTTTTTTTTTTTTGGCTGGAAACGCCGCTTTCTGAACAGGCTGGCTTTAGCCCCACCCTCTAAACTCTGCAAGGGCAGGGTAGGCATTGGATCGGTACCGCCAGTCCCGTGGCAAGAGTTTTAAGATGCCCGTATTTTCCTTAGTAGCATGATTTTTCAAAAATGCGAGTTCGGGAGATTCAAGTACTAGGTCTTATGATAGTTCGGAAGCTGTGTGTTTGCTATGTGAACGTTTCCTTCATGAGATCCCCCTCCCTTCTCACTGGAGTGTTCCCTACCTGGCTCCCCTGGCCCCAGCCAACCGGAAGTCCTGATACTATCTTTTTAAAAAGACCTTATTTCCCCATTCTCAGATACAGTGATTAGAACTTCAGTCTATCTTTTGAATGCAAATCAAATCTTGAAATCCATAACATCCTTCCTGGGCCTCATTTTTCCCCAAGTCTCAGGACCTACCATTTAAATGGACAGTCAATTCACCGCTAGAATCAGCAACCTGGTCACCTTCACCTGTTGCAAAGCTAGACTTTGGCCTTCAACAGATGGGGCTTGAATGATGTTTACTTCTAGGCTGTGTGACTTTGAGTTAGTCACTCAACCTTTCTGGCCATCAAGGTCTCATCTTTAAAATGGAATGATAACAATAATCCTTCCCTTATAGGGATGCTGTGAGGCTTTAGATGAGACCCTGAATGCCAGATCCTTGTTATAATAAAAGACATTATTATTACTAGTGGTCTTACTTACTATTATTACTTGACTAGTGTCTCTAGACTGTCGTGTTGTTTATTATTATAAGTCACCTTAACTAGTGTTTCTAGACAAAGAGTAGAAGGGAGCAGAGTCTCCTCTTGGAAGTGACAATTGCAATTTTTTGTACTTCTGGATCATTTTGTTCATCTGGGGTAAGGGGCAACACAGGTGCCCTCAGTTATAACTAAGGTGTGCCTGACCCAAGCCATGGTATTTTCTTTTCTTTTTAAAAATGTTTTATTGTGAATTATG
>NW_006408660.1:1705120-1706368 GCF_000296735.1 Chrysochloris asiatica
GGACCTTCTACCTTCCTCCACACCCTCTGGATCTAGGTTCCCTCTTGAAAGCTTGTAAGCCAGTCACTCTTTGCCTTTGTAGCCCCCCCATTTTGGATAGCCAATGTCCAAGTTGCCCATCCCTGCTTACTTTGTGTATGGAGGGGTTGAGAATAATCTTTGCTGTAAAGATTTGTTCCCTCTTTTGAGCTGTTGCATCCATAGGTGTAGGTCAAGTTCATCAAATTGTGTCAGATTACTCTTTTTTCCTCTTCTTTCTTCTTCTAGTTGAGCTCTGATCATCTAGTCATTGAAGCCAGGTAAAGTGCGTATTATCTGCAAGTGTGTTTAGGTTTTCTTGTGCATATGCCCTCTCATCAGCTGGATGCTTCACTCTCCACTCTAGTCCTCTGTGTCTATGTCACTGACTCTGGGCCGAAGAGTCCACCATGGTATTTTCAATAAACTCATATGCATGTGAAAGTTGGACAGTGAATAAGAAAGATCGTAGAAGAAGTGAAGCATTTGAATTATGGTGTTGGAGGAGACTATTAAGATTCCCATAGACTTCCAGAAGAACAAACAAATCTATGTTGCAAGAAGTAGAGCCAGAACACTCCTTAGAAGCCAGGATGGCGAAATTTCGTCACTCATACTTCGGACATATTATCAGGCAGGACTAGTCCCTGGAAAAAGATATTATGCTTGGTAGAGTGGAGGGTCCGTGAAAATGAGGGAGACCCACAATGAGAAGGATTGGCACAGTGACAACAGTAATAGGCTCAAGTGTAGCAATGATTGTGAGGTTGGCGCATGTTTCCTCGTGCTGTGCGTAGGGTTGCTATGAATCAGTACAGACACAATGACACCTAACAACAGTAGCAACACCACAAAAGCTGTTTGTCTTCTCAAAACCTGCAGTTTTTAGGGACGGCACTCTTCTGTCTTTCGTTACCTGAAAGTTGTTACCTCACAAAGTTTGTGGAAAAACTCAAAGGATCAATAGTGTCATTTTCCTACCAGCTTTTTGAAGGCCCCACGTGTCTTCTTCAGACACAGAAGTATTACAGAAAACAAATGATTAGCCTTCAATGTAGGGCCAATGTCTTACTGGCTGTTCAGGGTTTAATAATTTAAGTCAGGATTCCCATAGTTATTAGTTCACTATCCAGCTCAAGACAAGAAAGAAGGAAAAGATCAAGATGGATGTCAGAAGAGACTCTGAAACTTGCTCTCCAACGTAGAGAAGCCAAAGCAAATGGAAAAATT
>NW_006408660.1:1711990-1713071 GCF_000296735.1 Chrysochloris asiatica
CGGAACCGACTTGACGGCACTTAACAACAACAACAAACCCTGTAAGTCGGAATCAACCCAATGGCAGTGGGTTTTTTAGGGTTTGGTTGTGGGAAAATTAGTATAGAAATTTCAACATGTTCAGGTTACTTTTTTTTTTTTTAAACAGTGTACATCTATATCTATATATTCAACAGTATTTCTGTCAAATAGCAGTGATCTGTCAGATAACAATGATCTACTGGTATGGCACTATAGGATAAGCACTCGACCTCAAGGTCAGTGTGAACTCGGAAACCCTATACAGGGTCGCTGTGAGTCGGAACCAACTTGACAGCACTTAACAACAACTCATTAATAGCATAGCAACTTTGTAGGATAAGCACTGGACTGTGAATCACAAAGTTGGCAGTTCAGGCCCACCGGCCGCTCAATGGGAGAAAGATGAGACTTTCATTTCCCAAAGAGATTTACAGCCAAATTGGAACTGACTCGACAGAACTTAACAACAACATGGATTAGCTTGTCCTGAACATTTTCTATCAGTGAATCATATGTAATCTTTTGAGGTTGGTTTCTTTCACTTAACATCACTTTTTTGTGCGTAAACTGAGAGATAATTTATATGGGAGAACATCGGCTTTACACCATCATTTCATTGCAATGATTACAATCTCCTCTGTGTATCATCATTCAACAGTATTTGCTTCCATTCCCTCTGTTTTCCTTTCTTTTTTTTTTGAGGGGGCGATGGGGAGATGTACACAAAAACACTGAGGATTCTGTAATAAATTAAACAACCAAAGACCACATTCTGCAAGCCTGCTTCCTGGCCACCAGCTCTCAGTCCCTCTCTTTCCATGAGTCCAGAGTCCTCAGCTGCTCCCTCTTTCCATGTCCCCATCTCTGCCTCCATCTCTGGTGTCACTGCTTCTCTGGATAGGGTTCAGCATTTTGCTTGTGCTCTTCTCCCTTGATGGTCCTAGGGTCCTCTGTTTCTGGACTGTAAGTTTAACTACTCCCCCGTTTTTGTTACAAAACTTCTACCTTTACAGTGAGACCGTCACAGTTAGTCATGGTAACAATTACTCACTATTGAATA
>NW_006408660.1:1713171-1723135 GCF_000296735.1 Chrysochloris asiatica
TGGCCCAGGATCGGACATTGTTTCGTTCTGCTGTGCATGGGGTCACTATGAGTCGGTTCCGACTCGATGGCACCTGACAACAACAACAACATCCAGCTCAGTGCCAGGAGCAGATTTGACTTGTGATGTCTTGACTCTTTGGCATCTTGGTGAGATCCCGTTCAATCCTTTGAGGCCTGAGTTGATGTCTACTTCCCCTGTGCCCACTCTTGGAAGCAACTCTCTCTGAGCTTGGCTTTTCCTGGGATTTTAGTGCTTTGTCTTGATTTAGAAGGCTTTTTCTAACTTTCCCTTTCGGAACACTCCTTTCTTCCCTGAAGCCTTACCCATAGAGACCTGCAGTCTAGAGAGGAAGTCTTGTTGCTTATTCCTTTGCTGTGTTTAGTAGCTAAAGAGTGGAGACAGAGGTTTATAGCCAAGCCTACAGCTCTAAGAAACCAAGCTGCGTGGCTTACACTCATGTTGAAGTCCCCTGACATAGGAACATCTGCAAATAGGCAGGGGGATCAGAATCATGAGCTCCAAAGTAAGGCCACTTAGGTCCCCAAAGTATGATCTTAGGCAATGACTGAGCTTCAGTTTCCTGATCTGTTAAAGAGGGGTGGTAAGTGAGCCCTTTGCAGAGGGCTGCAGGGAGATGTCAATGAATCATGCATGCCAAGATCTTACATGGTGGCCTTTGTAGACCATGTGCTCAGTGTAAGCTAGCTAGCTAGATGTCTGCCTGCGAGTCATCTTTGACTCGTGGCGCCCAGTCCTGTTTCATCCTCAACATCGCCAGCATGTTGAGACCATTGTTGTAGCTACTGTGCAATTCATCTCACTGAAGGTCTCCCTCATCCTCACTGTCATGGATGTCGAGACTGAAGTTCACGTGGTCCGTTATTCCATTGGACGAATTATTTCCACACCTCACCAATTACGACATCTTCCTCTAGAGACTGATTCCTCCTGATGACGTGGCCAAAGCAAACAAATTGGATTGTTATGATCTCTAAGGTTTTCCTTATCTACTTTTCGTTTCCTTTTTTTTTTTTTTTAAACTTTTTATTGTGAAATGAGTGGAGGTTTACAGAGCAGACAATTAGTTTCACATTCAACAAGTCATACATTTTGTTTCATCTCAATTGCAATCCCTTCAATGCAAGACTACCCATCCCACTTTCTCCTCCATCCATTCCTCCCTCTTCCTTTCCCACCCCCTGGACTTTGTCCCTATGGAAATACTGCCCTTTTGATCTCAAATGGTTGACAATTCTATGTTGTGTGTACCTCACTAATGTTGTGCCCTCTTCCCTCGCCATTTGTACCTATCTGTTGGCTGGACTTCTGGTGTGGCGCTGTGGGTTAATGCGCTGGACTGCAAAGTCAGTTTGAACCGCAATGTTGGCTGTTGGTTCAAGCTCACCAGTCGCTCCTCAGAAACCCTATACAGGGTAGCAATGGGTCGGAACCAACTGTACGGCACTTAACAACAACAACAGCAACAACAATTGTTTGGCTGAAAATTGAGCCATGGGGAGTTGTGTTTAGTTCCAGACCTAAAGGGTGATGAAGGACCATAGTCTACCAATTTCTTTCTGGCCAGTAAACCTGGTCTTTTTTATGATTCTGAGTTTTATTCCACATTTTCTCCCACTCTGTCCAGGACCTTCTAATGTGATCCCTTTCAGAGCAGTTGGTAGTGGTCACTGGGTACCACCTAGTTCTTCTGGTCTCAGGCTTGTGGAGGCTGATGTTTATGTGGTCCATTAGTCCATTGAATTAATTGCTTCCAAGCGTCTTCAGTTTTCCTCACTCATCTTTCCTCTGGATAGGGAAAGATCAGTAACTGCCCCTTAGATGGTGTCTCATGGGCTTTTGAAATCCCAGTTGCGTATCACCGAAGTAGGATGTAGAACATTGTCTTTGTGGACTATGTTATATCTTTGGCTAGATTTCGAAGTGGATATTCCTAGTCTGTCTTAATCTGGAAGTTCTGATGACATATATCCACCATGGTGGCCCTGTTGGTGTTTGAAGCATCAATAGCATAGCTTCCAGCATTACCCAATACCCAAGCCATACCCAAGCCACCACAGGACATCTGAGAAACAGACCAGAGAGATGAAGATGGAATACACGCTAATGACACAGGGTGAAACGCTTTGTGGCTTATTAGGATTCATTTCCTATTCTTCCAGATGCTTCCAAAGATCTTCTGTCCCCTTTTTTAACCCAACAAATGCCCACTCTTAACAGCCTAAAAAGTGATCCTCTCAATCGAACACAAAGTCTTTAGAAGCATTACCTTGCATCAGAAAATAGATGAGAAGCTGATGTAGCTGAAGCCCCCAGGACTTCCTCCCCTTAGAAGGCACCTGCCTCTCCACGATTCCCCAGGCAGCTGTAGCTGGAGGCTCAGGAGGTTGAAGCAAATCCTATGCCCATCCTGGGTGTGGAGCTTGCCTGTCTCATCTCTACTGGCTGACCTCAGGGACTGGCCCTACTGCCTGACTATAGCAGACTGGTGTCCTTTAACCCAATGGGAGTCCATTTCTGTTCATGTGTCAAGGAAGAAGCTCCGGACTGTAGCAGTACCTGTGGATACTTGACTAGTGCCTTTCATTTTGATGGGAATGGGAAGGCTAGTGTATAGGAGTAAATGAATCTCAGCCAAGCCTTACAATAGTCTTATGGGTGGATGAGGCTAGGCATTTTCCCTCCTTTTTCAGATGGGGAAACTGAGGTTAAGAAAGGAAACAAAATCTGTCCAAGGTTGAAGGATACCTATCCTCTGCCGGCAACACTCTCAGCGTAGGTCCCTGGTGACAATTCCTAAGATGTGTGGAGTTGGGCGGCTACTCCAAAAGTTAAACATAGAGCTGCCATATAGCCCAGCAATCCTAATTCTAGATATATGCCCAAAAGAAATGAAAGCAGGAACTCAAACAGATATTTAAATTGTCCACCAAAGTTTATTGTAGCCAAAAGATGGAACCAGCCCAATGCAGTACATTCACACAATGGAATATTATTTAGCCATAAATGAAATCCTATGTCGTGAATGAACCTTGGAAGCATTATGCTGAGTGAAATGAGTGTCCACATCCTCACTTGCCCTCGAACATAATGTCCTCCCCTGGTGACTAATCTTTCCTGGTAACAACATTAACAGGACAAGTGAGTAGGACAATGGTCTGTTGAGAACCATAGGGTTTTCTTTGGGTGATTTTTGAAAGTAGATCACCAGACCCTTCTTCCTAGTCTGTCTGAGTGTAATGTGTAGAGAGACCAAAGGGTAGGAGGGGGTATTGCATTTCTGTTTGGGGCAAGGGGGAAGAAAAACTTACAAATAGTGGTAATGGTTGTACAACAAAGTGGTTGTGATTAATGTTCCTAAATTGTACACTTAAAAATGGTCAACACAGCAAATGTTTCATTATATATACTTTACCTCAAAAAAAGAAAAGAAGGAAGGAAGAGATGGGAGAGTGTGCACGGCACCCGCATGATGCTAAGGGCTTTTTGTACTCACGATGACATAACAAAAGCACTGTCTTTCTCCCCACTTTGCAGGTGAGGAGGCTGAGGCTCAGAGAGGGCACTGAATGTGCCCAAAGCTCACCTGGCTAGTGAATAACAGATGTGAACCCAGGTCAGTTTTCAGGGGACCAGAAAAAGAACCAATAACAGCCAATCATTGCTGGGAATAATGCTCATTAGATGGAATCCTGGTCCCTATTCTGTCTGGGTAGAGAATCTCACATGTGACTTCTGAGCATCAGTTTGCTCCTCCGTAAAACCAGGGCCCCGGAGTGGACCACCTCTAAGTGTTTCCTTCTTAGGCTGCTGGAGCAGGGAGCATCCTGAGAAACCTGCCACATCTATACCATCCCTGTCACCTAACTAGTCAGTTTCCACTCCCAGGTACCCACACTTGACTTGCTCCAGCACCTACAGCTGCCTCTGAATTTGCAAATGGACATTGCACCATCTGGCTGCCAGCCTGAGGGTCCTTGACCACTCACTCACTTGTCATCTTTGACAGTTTTGCTTCTCTTTTCATCTTGCTAAACTCAAGTTTGGCTTCTGGGCAGGTCTCTGACAGATGAATGGATGGAATGGGAGGCTGCTGGGTTCCTGTCTATCTGGAGTGTCATGATTATGGGAATATTCTAGCATGTTCCAGAGATGTCGAGTTAGGCAAGGGGGTGATTGCCTTTGCCAAGAAGTAGGCTTAAGTGCAGGGATGTGGCAAGGCACAGGGAGGTGGCCATGCGGGTCTGCGAGCCCTAAACAGCAGACACAGTCTCTATTACCTGTCCTCAAGGTCAGACGAGGGGCTGATCGAGGACCTTATCGAGTGGCTTAAATGTGCTGCTGACAGAGAAAGGTGCACTCTGTATCAGGCTGGTGGTGGGGTGGGGGTGGGGGAACAGACGGACCTCGCTTGTCAGGCACTGGCCGGTCCAAACCCCTCCCCTGTGGCCTGATGCATGACACCAGCCTCCTACTGAAAGGTGACACTCAGTGGGCCAGGTGCCCTTAGTCACTCTCTGAACACTTGTCAGACCCAAGCATGGAGCCGGTGGCCCTGTCTTCAGTCACAGTAAGTGGCAGAGAGTGCTGGGGAGTTCATATAGGTGGGAGGTTGCTGAATGAAGGCTGACATTCTGCTCTCGCTTTCCTCAAAGGCCTTGATCACCAGGTGGGACTCTTGAAGGGGCGTGGGGGTGCTACAGAAAACTAACTCTAGCCCCCCTCTTCAGCCCTTGTTGGCTGTCTGCCTGCCAGCACTTGTTGGGACTGAACTTATTTCCTGCATCACCGCAGCCCAGGCCTTGACTGCCCTGGCACAGCACAGCTGTTGTTTGAGCTCAGTTTGCAAGAAATAAAAATAGTGTTGGCCTCAGCAGGGCTTTTTCAGTGATAAGCAGTCTGGCATGACTTGTACATCCCAGGGTGTGTTGGAAAGATTTCTTTAGCCCCTTCTGCTTGTGGAATGAGACCATGTGAACAAAGCTCAATCTAGACCACTGCACGTGATGAGTGGCACATCTCCTTTACCCTCTTGGTCCCTTTAAAGTACACACTCAGGTGTCCTGTTGAAGGGCTGTATCTATGAGTTCAGCGTAACATGCTCTGCCTTATGGAATAGATTTAGTCCCAGCTGTGGTGGCGAGGCAAAGGGAAGCTTATGGGTACCGAGCCTTTCTGAGCCCAGTTTACCAAACTGAAATGACAGTAAATAATGACAACAACAGCGAAAATCTCCTTATCATTCTTTTCAGGGTTGTATGGGGGTTCTGGTGAGTGAAAGCAATCTACAAACATGCTGGTTTATGTGTGTAAACACTAGTTGCCTTGGAGTTGATTCGGACTCATGGCAGCCCCATGTGTGTCAGAGTAGAACTATGTTTCATAGTTTCCAGTGGCTGATTTTTCAGAAGTAGATTCCTAGGCCTTTCTCCCATGGTGCCCTTGGGTGGACTCAAACAACTCTTCTTTTGGTTAATAGCTGAGATTAGCAGCTGTGTGTACTACCCAGGGCCTCCAGGGCCTCCTATGTGTGTGTCAATGCCCTATCTATCTATCTATCTACATATGTGTTATGTGTATATGTTGTTGTTAAAATGCTGTCATGTTGGTTCCAACTCATAGTGACCTTGTATAGGGTTTCTGAGGAGCAGCAGGTGGGTTTGAACTAGCAACCTTGTGGTTTGCAGTCTAGTTCTCTATCTATCTATCTATCTATCTATCTATCTATCTATCTATCTATCATCTATCTATCTATCTTGTTGTTACTCAGTGCCATCGAATCTGTTTCCAAGGAGCAGTTGGTGAATTTGAACTGCTAACCTTGTGATCCAATGCATTATCCCACAGCGCCACACCGGGACTCCATATATATATTTGTGTGTTGTACGTCGTCTGCTGTTAGCAGTTACCATTCCAGTGTTTATTTTACAGTGCTAAACCAGGGCCGTATATGTATATATATATAAAACTTAAAGAGCAACTATGGGGAAGGTAAATGGGACAAGACTTCATATCCCCATTTTATAAATAAGGAAACTGAGGCTCAGAGAGTTTTGTTAGCAGCTTTTTCAAACAGTGTCCTTATTTGTCCTATGTACTTGGAGAAAATTCTCATGTAGTACGCTTTGGGTTCACGTTATTGCTCTGCAAAGATAAGGAAAAGATGCCGACATTTTTTGTAAGGGAGCCATTGAGTTGTGTCAGAATAACGGCAGATCTTAAGAGAATTTACAGAGTGAGAGAGGGGCAGACTGGAGAAGAGCTGGTCACTCCATTCATGAAAACTTCTAATTCAGAGCTTGACAGCTTCATCCAGTCCCTCAGTCACCCACCAGCCATGTGTCTGTCCATCTTGCCCATTTGCCCAGCCATCCCATAACTCTTAGTCCCTGACAATGCAAAGCTTGTATTATTCCATTGGTTTTCCAATGGGACTCAATGCAAAGAATATGTTCTCAGGGCTCAGAAACCCCAAACAATTATAGCTTATTTCTGATGCTGCTTTTGCATTTGCTCAGCAATAATTCATGTATTTCTGTCTGTGGTAGGAGATACCCAGCATTTCAGTTTAAGGCACCATTAGTTTGATTGTTTGTTTCTCACCATTTTAAAATGTACACATTTAACATTTGCCTAACATTGAACTTATTTGCATAAAGTACTCTGTTTGCTATTCTACTTCAGGATAACTGTGGAGACAGCCAGCTCAGTCTTCTGGTGGGTGTGTTTGAACACAGGTGCAGGGTGCAGGGATGAGGCCCTAAAATAATAATTCCAGCTCAGCACACAAATGTTTTAGCTTGTGTGTGTGCATGGATTTATTCATTCATGCAGTGCACACTTTCCGAGTCCCTTGGATTCCTGGTGTAGCCCTGTAGGATCAGCACTGAACTGCAAACCTCAAGGTTGACAGTTTGAACTCACTTGCTTCTCCTTAGAAATCTAATGTTAGGGTTGCTATGAGTTGGAACCAATTCTGTGGCAACTTAACAACAACTGTGTGCCAAGTGCTGAGCTGGGCACAAGGATCCAGAAATGAATAACACTTTGTTCATGGCCCCAGGGTTCTCCTAGTTTTCCTGGGAAGGCAGACCAGTACTCAGTCTGCTTCCCTGTGGTATTGTCAGTGTTTCCACAATGGAAGTCTGTACCAACTGGACAGAGAGAGCCCTGAGGGAGTAGAATTGTGAAAGCATTTGGCCAGTGAGGCCAGCAGAGGGCATGAGAGAGGAGTGGCCTCTGCTGACCTCGTCAACATTTAATCAGTGGACTTTGAACCGCAAGGTTGGCAGTTCAAATCTACCAGCTGCTCCTCAGAAAACTCTATACAGGGTCGCTAGGAGTTGGAATCAACTTGAGGGCACTTAACAACAATAACATATGCCAGTCGGAGTCCTGATGTGGCACTGGACTGCTAATCACAAGGTTGATAGTTCAGACCTACCAGCCACTCCTCAGAAACCCTATATTGGATCACTATGAGTCAAAACAACAACATATGCCAATTGCTAATTTCATATTTTATCCTGAGAGCACGTGTGAGCCAGCCATTTTTAGACTCAGCTCTTGTTTGCTGACAATTTTTTTTTTTTTTATGTTTTTATTGTGAATTATGTGATAGTTTACACGGGAGAGCATTAGCTTTACATTCATCCTATCATATTTCGTTTCATTGCAGTGATTACAGTCCCCTCCCTGCATCATCAAACATCCAAAGGGTTTACTCCGCAAGTCTGCCCTCTGGCTGTTGGTTGGCACACAGCCCCTCTCCCTCCCTGAATCCAGAGTCCCCAGCTGCTTCATCATTCCATGTCATCGTCTCTGCCTCCATCTCTGGCATCCCTGCTTTTCTGGATAGGGTCCTGCACTCTGCTTTTCTTGCTTGATTGTCCCATGGATCTCTGCTCCTGGACTGCAAAATCTACCACTCCCCTCCTTTTGTTACAAAACATCTACCTTTACATTTCCGACACTCATAGGCTGACACTTTTTAAGCTTTGCTTGAGGACTTACTATGTGCAAGAGATGAGTCAGAAATAGAAGCTTCTGATTCACTGCCTATAGGTAGGAAGGATTTGGCATTTGTGTTTAGAGCAACGACGTTTTGGTTGTCATAACTGGGGGTAGGAGCACTGAGTGCTTTGGGCATCTAGTGTGTATAGACCAGGGATGCTGCTCAGCATGCCGTATTGCATAGGACAGCCCTCTCCTCAAAGAATGATCCCACCCAATGCCAACAGTATTATGGTAGAGAAATCCTGGGTTCAACAGAGCAAGACTTGAGTGTAAGAAAGAACTGAGTTTGAGTCCTAGTTATTCATTGCGTCTGTGGGTGAGTGACTCCCCTCTCTGAACCTCAGGATTTTTATCTATCCAAAACCAAAAAGAAATAAACATATTGCCATCGAATCCATTCCAACTCGCCTCCACGCCACGTGCATCAGAGTAGAACTGTACTCCACAGGGTTTCAATGGCTACGATCTAAGAAGTCCTAGTGTGGCGCTGCAGGATAAGCACTAGACCGCAAGGTTGGGCAGTTCAAATCCACCAACTGCTCCTCGGAAACCCTCTACAGGATCGCTATGAGTCAGAACCGACTCGACAGCACTTAACAACAACAACATGATCTTATGGAAGCTAGTCTTCAGGCTTTTTCCTTAGTGACGCTGGATAGATTTGAACAGCCAACCTTTCAATCAGTGGAGTGCAAAAACCATTGGACAAGCCTGGATTTGTGCTCTCTAGGGACCTCTTTCATCAAATGGAGTGAATCATGACTGGGAGAGAAGTCACATACCTTGTCCTTTTGTCCTCCAGAGCAGGGGCCACAAAGCCTATTATCTTCCAGGGGACCAATAGGCA
Source organism: Chrysochloris asiatica (assembly GCF_000296735.1). Taxonomy (NCBI): domain Eukaryota; kingdom Metazoa; phylum Chordata; class Mammalia; order Afrosoricida; family Chrysochloridae; genus Chrysochloris; species Chrysochloris asiatica. The sequence continues at coordinate 1,722,056 of NW_006408660.1, forward strand.
GTACAGATGAGTGTACTAGAGGCAGATGAACCATGGGGAATGGTAATGACTAGGCAAACAGGAGTACTCCTGCCCTGTCCAATGCCCTGTCCAATCCTCAATAGTGAAAAAAACCTATGTTCAACCAAAGGGCGTTGGCTTTTCTTTAAAAAAGGAAACTTAATGAACTTAAAAAAACAAACAAACAAAAAACAAACCTGGCAAATTCTGTTGGCAAAAATTTGCAGGAAGTACTCAGATCATGTAATTCTAGGAAAATTTGAGAACTTTTCTCCTGTTCTTAAGAAGATTGTGTTGAAATTAAAAAAAAAAAAAAAAAGAAAAATGTGTTTTACACAAGGACAAATAAGAAAAATCTAGAAGAGAAAATGGAGTCCTGGTGTGGCTCTGTGGCATAAAACACTGGATTGCAAGGTCGGTTTGAACCACAAGGTCAGCAGTTCAAACTATGGGGCCACTGAGTTGGAATTGAGTCAATGGCACTGAACAGCAACATGGAGACAAAAGTGTAACTAGTGGTTTTTAGAGCCTGAGAAGAAGGAGGCTGTGGGGATTTGTGGCTGAAGGAGTACTGAGTGTCTATTTGGCGGGGGATAGAAAACATTTGGAAATGGATAATGGTGATGGTTGCACAACATGATTGCTGTTGTTGTAAAGTGCTGTCGAGTCGGTTCTGACTCACAGCGACCCTGTCTGTATAGGGTTTCTGAGGAGCAGCTGGTGGGTTTGAACTGATGACCTGGGGTTTGCAGTCCTCTGCTGATCTTACAGCGCCACATCAGGCTGGATTGAGCACAGCATAATAAATGTACTCAAACATGACTAAAATAGCAAAGGTTTGTTATATTTTGCTATAATTACCAAAAAAAAAGTGTTTTAAATACCAGATTTCTGGGTTTAAACTTTGTGGTTCTGCTTTTTTAATGTTTCTAGGAAGCTCTAGTAAAATGAGGGAGTCTCCTCCCATAAAAGATTTACAGCCTCTGGTAGCGTAGTGGTTACAAATCGGGCTGCGAACCTTAAGGTCAGCGGTTCGAAACTACCAGCTGCTCCGCGGGAGAAAGATGAGGCTTTCTACTC
>NW_006408660.1:1725163-1742212 GCF_000296735.1 Chrysochloris asiatica
ACTTCAAATGCGATCCCTTTCATAGCAGTTGGTTGTGGTAGTCAGACACCATCTAGTTCTTCTTGTCTCCAGGTTGTGGAAACTGATGATCCCATGGCCCATTACTCCTTTGGGATAATCCCGATTCCAAGCTCTTTAATTCTTATCACTCTTCTTCCCTCCCCACATGGAGAGACCAATAGTTGCACCTTAGATGGCTGCTCATGAGCTTTTAAGATTCCAGTTTCTACTCACCAATGTAGGATGTAGGTTCATCCATGTTGTACCATATATCATGATTCCCTTCCTTTTTATTGGTGAGTAATATTCCATATTATGGATATATGTATATACCACCTTGGGTTTATCAGTTTGCCAGCTGATGGGTGGTTTAGTTGTTTCTGCACTGTGACTATTTTTAATGATATTGCTATCATCCAGACCTTTAGCATACATGATCTCACTTAGTTCCTTCAAGGGCACTGTTTGTAATTCAGGTTATGCATGTATTGCCAATCCTGGACGTGAATTTATCAATGGAATAAACTATATATCCTCCCTCAAACTATGCCTCAACAAGAGGTGAGGAACTGAGATCCAGAGGAGTTTAAGAAACACGTCCAAAGCTACAGAGCAAATTAGCAACCGAGCTGGAAGGTGAATTTGTCTCCATTGTCTAATATGATTCCTTTCGGAGCAGTTGGTGGAGTAGACAAACACCATCTAGTTCGGTCTCAGGATCTCTGCTGTGGTCCTCCCCACCCCCACCCTAGCCTCTCTGCTGATGCCCAGAACCTGACTGCCTCTGGACCCACCAGCTTTACGAAGAGAGGAGAGGTAGGTGGAGTATGTAGTCTCTAAGACGCCTCTTTCTTTCTCTTTACAGCTTTTCTGAATGGTTCTGCTTCTGTTGGTGTCCTGTCTGATATTTTCCTGCCTGACCTTCTCCTGGTTGAAAATCTGGAAGATCATGACAGACTCTAACCCGATCACTAAGAGCGGATCCGAAGTGAGTGTCATACAGACCCAGGAACCCTTTCCGGACTCAGACAATTCAGGACAGCCATTGCCGAAAACGGAGGATGGCAGTTCACTGCAAATGATGCCTGAACAGGCCGAGCCAGCCTCCCCCAAAGATTGTAAAGATGCCTCTCGGCAGAGAACTTCCCGACCACCTCCACACAGGAAGCCCCAGAGACACTTTTCTCCCTCCAGTGACCCATCGGCCTCCCCAGAACTCCAAGCCAATGGGACAGAGACCACGGCCCCAGAAAATAGTGGCCTGTCTTCCCTCACCAGGCAGCAGGGCCAGCAAACCAGGCCCTTCTCCAAAGAAGTTGAGAAGCAGGCTCACGTCAAGAGACAGCTAATGACCAACTTCATCCTGGGCTCCTTTGACGACAACTCCTCTGACGAGGACCCTGGTGGCAGCTTGTTCCGAGCATCTTCCCGGAAGGGCAGCAGGGCCAGCCTGGGGGCCCTGTCCCTGGACATTGCTTTTACTGCAGGCGAACCTGAGGCTGCTGTCCCCACTATGAGGTAGGTGCTCAGAGCTTGGGTGGGTTGCACCCTCCCCTTCCCTTCACCCATCCAGTCAAACCATCTGTTGGCCCATGCATGTTGGTGGCTCCATAGATAAGCACTGGACTATGAGCCACAAGGTTGCTGGTTCGAGACCACTAGCCTTTCTGTGGGAGAAAGATGAGGCTTTCTGTTCATGCAAAGATTTACACCTTGGAAAGCCTATATAGAGTTGGTATCAGTTGGAACTGACTTGATGACATTTAACAACCTAACAACAACAACATGTCAAAAGCGGTCCCTGAGTGGTACAAAGGGTTTGCATAGAACCAACTCTACAGAACTTAACAATAACGGCTAGCCTAATGGTTGGTGGATCGAATCCACCCAGTAGCACCACAGAAGAAAAGCCAGGTAGGCTACTTTCATAAAGCTGATAGTCAATAAAACTCTACGGAGCAGTTCTACTCCATACCACACGGATCACTACGAGTCAGCACCAACTCAACAGAACCAGGGTTTTTTGTTATTTTTTCCCTTTTTAATATATAAAGTAGAAGGCATAAGTTTTCCCACCTACATAGGAACATCTATTGAATGCAGAGGCCCCACGGCAGAATACTGGCTTTCTAGACCGTCTCAGCCTAGCTGGGGAAGATAACCTTGTATGTAACTAGTTCTAAGCAGAAGGAGCTCTGGTTGATTATTGTTGTTTTTAAGTGTTATCCAGTCATTTCCGGCTCATAGCGACCCTGTATAGGGTTTCCGAGGAGCTACTGGTGAGTTTGGACCATCCATTCATTTGTTCATTCATTCAACATGTAACTGTTGTTCGTTTGTTGTTAAGTGCCGTCAAGTCAGTTCTGACTCATAGCGACCCTGTATCAGTTTCTGAGGAGCTGCTGGTGAGTTTGAACCGCCACCATGCCACTACAGTGTCCCACCAGGAGGACTCCTAGTCTTCCTGGAAAGACACTGGGTGGTCCCCATTCACCTCCAGTCTGCCAACTGTGATATTGGCTAGAAATTGACAGAAAATGTATAGATTTAGTTTTGTGGTTCAGGAAGAGGGTCTTCAGAGGACCTTCACCTTCCTATTGTGACCTTACCATCCAGGACACTCACTGTCCCATCCCCATTCTGATCTTTGTACTTGCTAGAACCTCTGAAGGGAAATTGCCCCACCCCCTGCCCTCCCACCTGGGCTGGCTTCTTGGCTGTGCTTCTTCTATGGTCTTTCCACTCAGAGCCTTGTGGCTAGAGAAAATTGAATCTAGCTTGATTTAATTTAGTTTCTATAGTCCCCTCTTGAGATTCTGAAATAAATTTTGAACATGACGCCCACATTTTCATTTTGTTCTGGGCCCTGAAAATTATGTAGCTGGTCCTTCCTCCACCTCAGCTTTCTTTGCTTACTGGCTCTACAAAGTCACCAGTAAACCTACCTGTCCCCCTCCTACCATTAAAGTACTTCTCCTCTTTCCCAGCTCCCCATCTCTGCCTCACTATCTTGTTCAATCACCCCTGTTTGCTGCCTTCATAACCATCGCTCCTTGAGATTATGTCTCAGATATGTTTCCTTATGTGTTTACTTGGTTCCTTTCTGTCCCTGTATCCTAGACTGTACACATTTGTCCATGATCCTCAAGCACTTGGCTTCTCCCCACTGCCTAGTTTAGTGCTGGGACATGGAGACTTTTTTAGCGTAGTGGTTATGAGTAGGCTGTTAACCTCAAGGTCAGCAGTTCGAAAATACGAGCTGTTACATGGGAGAAAGGCTATCTGCTCCTGTAAAAATTTACAGCCATGGAAACCCAAAGCGGGGTTGCTATGAGTCAGAACCGACTCCAAGGCACACCACTCACCACCAGCATCAGCTTTTATTTTGGAGAAACATGAGGCTTTTTGCTCCTGCAAAGATGGATAGCCTCTGAAGTCCTCCTATACGGAGTTGGTATGAGTCCGAACTGACTAGACAGCACTTAACAACTTTTCTTTATTTTGTTGCTATTGAGACTATACACAGCAAAACATGTACCAATTCAACAGTGTCTACATGCTCTTGTACGATTTAGTGACATTGACCATTCTTTGACTTGTTCTAGGCTCCTCCCTCTCCCGAATTTTCTGAGTTGTTCCTGCCCCATCAATATAAACTCACTGCTCCCCCTAGGTCCTATTTCATCTTTCAAATTATTCTTGCTACTTTGAGCCCAGACAGATGGCTCTTCAAAGGGAAGAATGTTCGAAGCAGATAGTTTTCACTAGTTACATGAAACTATTGTTTGTTTTTAAGATGACTTCAGGGGAGATATTCAGTTTAAGGTTTAAAGATAATCTCAGGGCAATAATTTCAGATGTTTATCTACCCTCCATGACTCCAGAAAGTCTGGAGTCCATGAGAAGTTGAAATTCTCTCTGCATTTTCCTCCTTTTTATCAGCTGGGCACCATTTGGTTCTCTTGGTTACATGACAAAAGAGACAGTTATTCAAGGAGGCAATTGGACACAACTTCCATCTCTTCCTCTTGCTCTGCTTCTCCTTCTTTCTCTGTTGCTCCACATGAATAGAGACCATTGATTCGTGTTCTGGATAGTTGACTACAAACTTTAAAGACCCCAGACACTACACAATGAACTGGAAAGTAGAACAGAAGCATGAAAAACAGTATTAGGTTAATTAACTGGGATATCCCATGAAACAATGACCCTAAACCTCCAAACCAAGAAACCTAACCTCATGAGGTGTTTGGATATACATAACATAACCTCAGTAACTATTCGTTTTTGTAGTTGTTGTAAATATATCTATCACATTGTTGTTTTTGTTAAGTGTCGTCGAGTCGGTTCCAACCCATAGCATCCCTGTATAGGGTTTCTGAGGAGCGGCTGGTAAGCTTGAACTGTCAACTTTATGTTTGAAACTAACTTTGCAGTCCAGAGCGTTAACCCGTAGCACCACATAACTTTTGCTAATTCAACTTTTTATTAGGTGTACAGCAATTTCAACAACAAACTGCAGCCAAACCCTTAATCACTGTGATTTTCAATCACCATTAACCTCTCCTTTACCCCTCTCTTCTGCTCCTGGTGCTGTAGGATTAAGCACTGGAGTACAAGCTCAAGGTGGACAGTTCAAACCCACCAATTTTCTGCTCCCATAAAGATTTATAGCTTCAAAAACTCTATACAGTGTTGCTATGAGTCAGAATCAAACTCAGTGACGGGGGGCTTTTTGGTGTGGCACCGTGGATTAATGCACTGGACTGTAAAGTCGGTTTGAACCACAAGGTCAGCAGTTCAAGCTCACCAGCTGCTCCTCAGAAACCATATACAAGGTCATATGAGTTGGAACCAAATCGACAGCACTGAACAACAACCACCACCATCCCTGGGAACCACTGGTCTCTTTACATTTGTCTTTTATTGATTTTTTGTATATAAGTGAGTTCCTGCAATATTTGTCCTTTTGTGATTGGCTATTTTGCTTAGTATAATGTCTTCAAGCCTCCATCCCTACAGTAGCATGTATCAAGGCTTAAATTCTCCTACAGATTGGTAGTATTCCATTGCATGTATGTATCCCATTTTGTTTATCCATTCATCATTTGATAGACATTTGGGTTGTTTCTACTTTGGGGCTATTGTGAATAGTGCTTCAGTGAGCATCATGTGCAAGTTTCATGGAGACTTTTATAAATATTTGTCAAATGCATTAATAAAAGGAGTAGCGTAAACTGCTAAAGACAGAATTCTTCATTCCCAGGCTATACAAAGTACTTGATAAATGAGTGAATGGCTGGCTGGCTGAATGAATGCGTGGGTGGCAGGATGGGTGGATGGATGAATGGGTAGGTGGTGGATGGATGGGTGAATGGATGGGTAGATGAATAGATGGATGGATGGATGAATGGGTGGATGGATGGGTGGATAGATGGTAGATGGATGGAAGCGTGGATAGATGGTAGATAGATGGATAGGTATTTTGTTATTGCTTTTTAGCAGTTAGGAATTTTCTGTTTCCACCACAAAAGTCTGTGACTTTGTACACTAGTTCTGGAATTAAATCCAATTTTTTTTTTCTTCTATCTTTGTCATTGTTAGTTGTCATCAAGTCAATGCCGACTCGTGGAGACTTTATATAGAATAGAACAAAACATTGTCTGGCCCTGTACTATCTTTCTGACCATTGGTACGTTGAGTCCATTGTTACCACTGTGCTGTAGTCCCTTCCAGCCTAGGGGACTCATCTTCCAGCACTCTATCAGATAGGATTCTGTTAGGACCCACAGGGTTTCTGTTGGCTACTTTTCAAAAGTAAGTCACTAGGCATTTTCTCCCCTAGTCCATCTTAGTCTGGAAACTCCACTGAAACCTGTTTACCATGATGACCCTACTGGTATTTGAAATACAGCAGTCGTAGCTTCTAGTATCATATTGTTGTTGTTGTTAAGTGCTGTGGTTGTTGTTGTTGTTAAGTGCCTTCGAATTGGTTCCGACCCATAGCGACCCTGTACAGTGCTGTGGAGTCAGTTCTAATTCATAACGACCCTGTATAGGGTTTCTGAGGAGCGGCTGATGGGTTTGAACAGCTGACCTTGTGGTTAGCAGTCCAGTGCTGATGCTACAGCACCACACCAGGACACCTCCAGTATCATAGTGCCTCTTTTGTTTTTAATATGGTTGCAAAAAAATTGCCTTTTTTCTTGCCTGATAAGGCCTAGCTAAAAACATACATCCAATGACTCGGTACTATCCGTTGAGACCTTCTCTGCCCTCTCCTTCCCTTTAGGTTCATTTCTGGGCAGTGGTTGGAACTTAGCCTTTCCTTGGATTTTGAAACAGTCCCCAAGGTTTAGAATTTCCATGCAACCCTTAGAAACAAAGCTAATGAGTACATTATGACATGTCAAACTAGTTGCTTATGTACTGCTAAATGAAGGTTATAGAAAACTACTTACTGTTCATTGACTACACATAGCCTCCTGTTCAGAGGGACCCTATTTTGTTTCAAAAGAAGTGTGGTTAGTGCACATAAGCCCTGGGGTAAGATACCCTGAGACTCAAGCCACGGCTAAATAATAGTACCTACTCGGCAGGGTGCATGTGTAGAACAAATTAATGGAATGCAGTAGGTTCAGAATCCCTCAACTGTAGTCCTGAAATGAAGACAAACTCTGAAACTGTGAATGTTTTTCATGAGTTGACAATAAACTCTTTTAGCAGCAAGACCCTCCTTATAGTCTTTAGCTCAGTGGGATCATCATTAAGTAAGATGCCCCGTGTCATGGGAAGGACCCAGCTCCTAAACTCAGCCAGGTTTGAGTTCAAATTTCAGGCTAGTCCCATCACCTCTCCAACTTAACAGTTTCCTCCTCTGTCAGAGTGGGATAATAATAGTGTCGACCTCACAGGATTGTTGAGATCGTGGGTGGGGAGTGACTGGTGCAGACAGCCCAGGGGCTGGTCCAGATCCCATCAGCTGAATGGGCCACCTCCTAAGACTTTGCCTATAACCCTGGACAGGCACACACCTTTAAGATGTAGCAACCTTTGGCGGTAGAGGAGGACGAGCAATTAAAAAGGCAGGTGACAGGTCTTGATACAATGACAAAGTAGTCCACAGGTACTGAAGCTCTCCCCTCTACTTCCCAAACCTTTGTTTCCTATTGAGATGAGAGGTTTAGCAGCACTGACTGGTGGGTCTGGGAAGGAGAGTGGAGATTTGAGGGGTCTGGACATAAAGGGTGTGTGTGTTAGGGGTTTGGGAAGGCCTACCTAGAAGATAGGGAACATCAGGAAAGATAACTGAAGTCAGGCACGTGGTACTGTCCTCTCCCAAAGCAATCCTGGTGGGCTTGCCTGACCCTTCGTTGTGACTATTACCATCAGTTCTGGGTAGAAATTAGGTCCTAAAATCTTAAATTGTCTATAGTTCTGTGGGAGGGGTTGTTTGTTTTTAAACATTTTATTATGGTAAAAAAAATGCATATATATATATATATATAAAACACAAAGTTTGCCTTGTAACCAGTTTTAAGTGGCTAGTTCAGTGACCTTCATTACATTCAACACATTGTGCTGCTATAACCGAGCAGGTGGTTTATTTGTCCCTGAGTGGAATGTTGAGGATCTTTTGATGAAGTCTTTATTTATTCATTCATTTATTTATCTTGGAAGAGGCTGGCAGAGACCTCATTTTCAAATTGTTTTAGCTCTTAAAATGATTTCCAGGAGCCTGGGAGAAAAAGAGATCCCTCTCTTTGAGCTGTCTTATTTGGAGATTGGAAGAGGTTGACTATGACATTCATCCAGCAACTGGAGTTCCCAGAAACTGGTTGTGAGCACAAAGGTTGATGTGCTTGACTGCTAACCAAAGGGTTAAAGGTTTGAGTCTACTGAGAGGCACCTCAGAAGAAAGCCCTGGCGATCTACTTCTAAAAAAACCAGGCTTTGGAGCACAGTTCTCCTCTGACACACATGGGTCCACCATGAGTCAGCATCATCCCGACAGCAACTGGTTTTGATCTAAGGACAACTGAAACAATCCCTAAGCACCAGTATGTTTTAGAAAGATGATTCACTTCTGTTTTACACATAATATACCAATAATACTTAATACAATATTTCCTCTCCTCTTTGTAATGAAAGCATGTTATACTGGATGACATTCTACAGAAGGCTGTGGTTGTTAAGTGCCATCTGGTCAGTTCTGACTCATAGCGACCCTGTATAGGGTTTCTAAGGAGCAGCTGGTGGGTTTGAACTGCTGACCTTGTTGTTAGCCATCCAGTGCTTATCCTACAGTGCCACACTGGACTCCAGAAGAGGATATGGGGAGAAGAAATTTGTCCAAGGTCTTTTGGTGGGAGGGGCAGGACCAAGAGCAGTTCTTCCATGAGTCTTTCTACCATGTTTTACTCACTTGCATGTTCATTTTCTTGTTGATTTTGTGTGTATTTATTTTCATTAGCCTGTTTTCCTATTGCAATGCCAACAAGTAAAATTTGGCCTTTGATAAGTCTGAAAGAAAAAGCTTATAGCGCAAGACTATAAGCAGCCAACTTTGAACTGCTTCATTGGAAATGCCAACTGTTGTTGTTTGCATAAAGGTGGTGTTGTGCAGAATTGTGCATATTATTCTCTCCCTCCCAGATAATGAAGGCAGAGAAAAATCCAAGTTATTACAATTCTGATGAAATATAAAACCTACCCATAGTTAAATGAAATCCCTTTCTGGTGAGTGGGTTAGGTTATCTCTAAAGTTATCTAACAAGTCCTGGGGTGGCACTGCAGGATAATGCACTGGACCGAAAGGTCGGTTTGAACTGCAAGTTGACAGTTCAAACCCACCAGCCGATCCTCAGAAACCCCAGGCAGGGTTACTATGAGTCGGAACCGACTTGCCAGCATTTAACAACAACAACAACACAATTATGAGGTGGCTAAATTTAAATTGTGAGGATAGCACAAGTATCGGGCAGTGTTTCATTCTGTTGTCCAAGAGATCGCTATGAGTCTGAACAGATTCCACAGCAATAAATTTAAATCTAGGTGGCACGAATGGTTTAGCATTCGACTACTAACCTAACGACTGGAGGAGGTTCAAACCCACCCTTGGAAGACAGGCCTGGAAATCTTCTTCTGAAAGGACACAGCATCGAACACCCTATGGAGCAGATCTGTTCTGCTCACAAGCAGTCTCCATGGGTTAAAATCAATGCAACCACGACTAACAACAGCACCAAATTATAATTTGAGGCATGTGGGAAAGGAATACTTTTTGGTTTGGGCTTGAAACCATCCAAAAGAAGTCAGCCTAATGTAGGTTTCTTTTTGGGGGGAGGTGAAGGGCCATAAAGAACCTTCTGGAAACTGAAGAACTGAGAATTCTATTCACCTGTATTTTTGTTTGTTTTAAACCAGTTGTTGAAACTTTATTTACTATATCCTTAAAGCACAAGTGGAGTCCTGTAGTGGCACTATAGGATAAGCACGGGACTGCTAACTACAAGGTCAGTGGTTCCAACCCATCAGCTCCTCCTTGGAAACCCTATACAGGGTTGCTATGAGTTAAAGCAACTCCATGGTACTCAACAACAACAGAACACAACTTAGCTCTATGTTCTCAGTTCCAGAGGAGGCTCTGTTTACATTGTGGCCTTGTGAATGGCGCCCTCTGGAGGTTTGGTTCTGACTATGCGTTTTGAAAGGAAGCCAATTGCAAACATTCACTCTATTTGATGTCTTTGAATTGTTGGGTTGGCAAAGAATATTGACTATTCCGTGGACTTCCAGGAAGTTCTGGTGTGGTGCTGTAGGATAAGCACTGGACTGCTAACCACAAAGACGGTGGTTCAAACCCACCAGCCACTCCTCGGAAACCCTATAAAGGGTTGCTATGAGTTGGAACTGACTCGAAGACACTTAACAACGAACTCCCAGAAGAATGAGCAAATCTGTCTTGGAAGAAGTACATCCAGAATGCTCTTTAGAAGTGAGGATGACATGCTTAGCAGAGGGTCAGCGAAAAAGAGGAAGACCTTCAATGAGATGGATGGACACAGTGGCTGCCAATAGTGGGCTCTAACATAGGACCCGTTGTGAAGATGGTGAAGGATAGGGCAGTGTTTCATTCTGTGGTGCTTAGATAGTGTTGTTATGACAGAACTCAGCACCTAACACCACCAGTGTTTGCTTGTTTTTATGAACTTAGTTTACATTGATTTGGATTGCACTGTTTTCTGGGGAGTATTTAGGATACTTTGTGTATATTGTTACTATTGGCAGAAGCATGCATGCATCCTGAGAATCCGTTTGTCTGAGTTCCAATCATCTGTCTGTGATCTGAGCCATCAGCTTGGCCCATGGGCTGTGGTTTCCTGACTGTATGATGGAGATAAAAACAGGTTTGTTGTGAAGGGTAATTGACACAAAGATACAAACGGCACAGTACTAGAGGACTTCAAAAAGTTTGTGGAAAAATTCCATTATTTTTTAGGTCCATTTTTACATTAACCTTTTGAAGCCCCTTGTCTATGTTCTTTATCTTCTCAAGAGATTATTTAGGGCAACGCATATCCTGGAATCTCAGTGGGGTTGCAGTGAACAATGAATACCTGCGGAAGGGAAAGAATAAACAAAAGCAAAAACTTGGAAGCACAGGTACAGTAGGGGTAGCTCCCATTTTACATTTCTCCTTATTTCCTACCACTTCCTTATTACATGTGTAGTCAAACTACTATTTGCTTGAGAATTTTCTCCAGCTATCAATATGTAATGGAGCTCTGGTAGCCGTAGTGGTTACGAATCGGGCTGCGAACCTTAAGGCTAGCAGTTTGAAACTACCAGCCGCTCCGCGGGTGAAAGATGAGGCGTTCTGCTCCTGTAAAGATTAACAGCCTCGGAAACCCTGTACAGGGTCGCTATGGGTCGGAACCGACTCGACGGCACCAAACAACAACAACATCAATATGTAAAGAGAGTCCATCCTAGAACTCGTGTATACCAGCAACACCAGCAGCGTAGGAGAGTAGTTGTTACTTGTTATGTGCCATCAAGTAGGTTCAGACTCATAGCTACCCTGTCTACAGTTTCCGAGGAGTAGCTGGTGGGTTTGAACGGCTGACCTTGTTAGTTAACAGCCTAGTGCTTATCCTACAGTGAGGAAAGTTTTGTTGTTGTTAAGTGCCGTCGCGGAGACTGCGTAGAGGCGCGACTGGTGAGATTGAACCGCCACTTTGCGGCTCAAACCGACCTTGCAATCCAGTGCATTAACTCACAGCGCCACACTAGGAAGAAAGTAGTGGAGGAATTTTTAACAGCCTCAGGCGCTGTGTCTGTCGCCCTAGGTCAGCGGCGACTCTGCAATTGGCTGGGCTCAGATGCCCGTCAAGGGTGAGGTAGGGCGGGGCGCGGGGCTTGATCCAGTGGGCGGAGTCGTCCGGGGCGGGGCCTGGTCCAATGGGCGGGATAAGAAGAGCGCGTGGCCCGGTCAGTGGGAGTGGCCTGGAAGGGGGCGGGCCAGGGACGGGCGGGTTAGCCCCCGATTCTTGCACGCAGCGAGCATTTCGGGATGGAGGAAGCGCGGCACAGATTAGAGTACCTCCTGGCTGCCGCAGGACCGGGCCCAACTTGCTGTAAAATCGCATCTTCACCTCCCCGTCGCCACTTGGCAGCCTTACTGAGTCCCACTCCTCGGGCCTACTTCAGTGATTTGGGGGGTGCTTGCTCTGCACCCCAGCAGGAACCCGGTGGGCTTGTCCGGCGGGGCTGTCATCATGAGTCCTGCCAAGTGCAAAGTCTGTTTCTCTGATCACAAAGTAAAGTAAGTAAGCCTGTTCCTTTCATTCTGACCTTTGGGTTACCTTGTACGGTCTCTTGCCATGTACAGACTCCCCGGTGACAACACTGCCCCCTTGACCACCACCCTCCCTAGGGAATGCAGGCTCCAGTTTGGCCGCTGAAGAGATGGAGCCCACTGTGCAAAGACTTTAGCTGCTCCTGACAGGAGTGTCTAGCTGGATTTGGCAGACCGATTGCCTGCCCACCTATCCTTGAGAAAGGTGGTGTTAGTGATTTTGAAGGGTACACGGGGACCTGAGCAAGTACCACATTGAAGAAGGCCTGAACAGTGTAGACATTTCTGTGTCTGAATACTTCACGGTTTTTTTAAATTTAGAAAATTGTCCATAACAAAAAGAAACAAACACCACTCATATTCCACAATTCCGTGATCTTTATGGACAATTGTTATCTATCCTTGTAGCTTTTCCTGTGCAGATATGTTTTTATTTATAACTGTGAATCATATAGAATATATTGCATTGTAACTTCTTTGCTCAACTTTTAAGGTTTCATTGACCTTTGGCTTTGGCAAACCATGGCTCTTGACCTGCTTTTGTGAACTCTGTGAGCAAAGAATGAATAATTTTTACTTTTCAAATGGATTAAAAAAAAATTAAAAAAATACCGTATTGTGATACATGGAAGTTTCATGAAACTCACATTTCAGTTTCCATTGTAAAGTTTGATTGTTGGAACATGGCCACACTCCGTTTGTCTGTGTCTTGTCTATGGCTCCTTTTGTGTTTCAGTAGTGGAATTGAAGAGTTCAGCTGATCCACAAAGCCTAAAGCTGTTTTTCTCTGGCTCTTTGCAGAAGTTTGCAAACCGCCTAGCTACAACATATTTTTACTGGGTCCATAATGTTTTCTTTATATGGGTCTACCTTAAAATGAGCAATGCCCTACTAATCAATATTTAATCTGGTTCTCACTCTTTTGATATTATGTGTAAAAATAGTATAGTGAAGAATACTCCATTCTTTATTATTATCTTGGAATCAGTTTGCCTGTTCTAGAAACACTTTCTGTACAACTACGTGTCAGGAGTCCTGGTGTGGCGCTGTGGGTTAATGTGTCAGATTGAAAAGCCATTTGAACAGCAAGGTTGGCAGTTCAAGCTCACCAGCTGCTCCTTGGAAACCCTAGACAGGGTTGCTATGGGTCGGAACCGACTGGATGGCACTTCACAATAACAGCGTATCAGGTCAGCTTTTGGACGCAGCAAGGGACACACAAATAATTTGGGAACTTTGGGCCACTCTACTCCAGAGACTCCTCATCCAATGGAGGAACTGGATGTTGTCCCCGTAATTTGAGTTCAAGGCCAATTGATGTGTCACGGTAGTTACTGCTGCTGTTCCTAGGGTCCTCTCAGCATGCCTAGCTGAGCACTTGGTGGGTGGGATCTTATGCCGTGTTCACAACACTACCATGGGGCACAAAGTGGATGCTGTCATGAGGAAATTGAGTTCTTAGGGCTTCTTAGAGCAGAACCAGCATTCTTACTCAAGGTACAATTCAAAGGGCCCATTTTGTAGATTTCTAGGTTCTATTACTTTAAAATAGCAACCTGTTTGAGTAGAAGCCTTTTTCTTTAAAAATACATTGTTGTTGTTGTTAGTTACCATCTAGTTGCCTCTGAAGCATGGTGACTCCATGTATAACAGAATGAAATGTTGCCCAGTTCTGTGCCATCCTATTGATTTGACTCCATTAATCTAAAATAATATATTTTGCTATGTTTCTGGTAGAAGCACTTTTCGCAGCAAATTAGGGTCCCATTTGACAAGTTTAGCATTAATTGTTCATTGGCATTGTTGTTACTGTTGTTGGTAAGTACCGTGCATTCGACATCAGTTACCTTTTTTTACAGTGTGTCAGCATTTCCTGCTTGTTCCATTGGTGTGGTGCTGTAGGAACCGCACTGGACTGCAAACCAGAAGGTCAACAGTTCAAATCCATCAGCTGCTCCTCAGAAACCCTATACTGTTGCTCTGAGTTGGAATCGACTCGATGGCACTTAAAAACAATTTCCCTGTCCCCTTGTCATCTTTGCTTTAGAGTAATTGTTGATGTTGTTATTAAATGCCATCGAGTTAGTTCCGACCCATAGTGACCCTGTATAGGGTTGCTGAGGAGCAGCTGGTAAGCTTGAACCGCTGACCTTGCAGTTCAAACAGATTTTGCAGTCCAGTGCATTAACCCATAGTGCCACACCAGGACGCCTAGGAAAGATTTAAAAAATGATATTATTATGCTTTAGGTGAAAGTTTACATAGCATATACGTTTTTCCAATCAGTAACTCATACGCAGGTTGTTCTGTGATGTTATTTGCAGTCCCCACAATGTGTCTGTCAGCACTCTCCTGTTTCCTCCCTGGATTCGCTATTTCCATTCTTCCAGTTGCCCTGCCCCTCCCTGTCTTCTCATCTTTGTTTTTGTGTAAATACCATTCTTTTGGTATCCTACAGTTGATGGTTCTGAGGAGCACATTCCTCACATTGTTTGTGTTACAGTTCCATCTGTTACTTGTTTGGATGAAAGTCTTCAGGAGTGTCTTCAGTTTCAATTTACAAGGTTTTCTCAGGGCAGTCGTGTTGGGGGTTTCTCCAGTCTCTTTCAGACCCACCAGTAAGTCTGGTCTTTTTCTGGCTTTGAATTTTGTTCTACATCACTCCTCCCCATCACCTTAAAAACATTTTTTTTTCTTTTTACTCATTCTACCTGGGGCCCTCTGTTGTGGTCTTGGTCAGAGTGGTTGGTAGTGGTTGCTGGGCACTATCTAGTTCTTCTGGTCTCAGGTTAGAGGTTCCTCTGGGCCCATCAGTCCTTAATGCTTCCTTGAGTTTGTGTTTTACTTTGTTTCCGTTGCTCCAGGAGGAAAGAAGCCAAGATTTGCTTCTTAGATAGAGGCTCACAAGCTTTTGAGACCCCAGATGTTACTCATCAGACCAGGATGTAAAGTTTTATCCTTAAAAATTGTATTTTGCCAATTGACCTAGATGTCGCTGAACACTGCGGTCCTTAGCCTTCATGTCTAGCGGTTCAATTCCAGTGTCTCAGTAGTTTCTATAACTGTGCCCTCTATATGAGTATTCTTGTCATTGTTGTGTGCCGTTTGTTGTTGCACAGAGTTTCCAAGGAGTGGCTGGTGGGTTTGAACTGCTGACCTTGAGGTTAGCAGTCTAGTACTTACCATACAACACTATACCAGGACTTTGCAACTATGTATGTAGAAATATGGGAGAGCAGTGGCTCCATATGATAAGCACTGAACTATGAACCACAAGGTCCAAGGTTTAAGCCTGCCAGCAGCTCTGTGGTAGAAAGATAAGACTTCCTGCTCCTGCCAAGATTTAAAGCCTTGGAAAGCCTATATAGGGTTGCTGTGATTTGACACCTAGGAACAACAGCAACATATGTAGAAATGTATTGCCACTATACCACCATACCCACATAGAGGTCCTAGTGTGGCGCTGTGGAAATACGCTGGACTGCAAAGTCAATTTGAACAACAAGGTCAGCAGTTCAAACTCACCAGTTGCTCCTTGGAAACCCTATACAGGGTCACTATGGGTCGGAACCAACTCGATGGCACTTAACAACAACAATACCCACACATGTATATGGATATACTCCCATTCAAACTCCCTCTCCTATTTAGCATATATATTTACTTATGTATCTGCTCACAAGTTATTATTAGTTATTACTGCTGTTGCAGGATTGTATATATTAATACATTTGTAAAAATTGCCTCTTATTCTTGCATACCCACAAAGATTTAAAGCCTTAGAAACCCTAAATAAGGTCGCTGTGAGTTGGAACTGACTCGACAGCACTTAACAACAACGAACTATCTAGTTAGTGCTTCCCTTTGCTTGCCCTGTCTTCCCTGAAAACCATAAAAGAATGCTTCTTTCTGTGTGTAAACCTATTCTTGACTTTTTATAATAGTGATTCCATACCATATGCATCCTTTTGTGTTTGATGTATTTCACTTAACTTAATGCTCTCGTATTCCATGGCATAGAATTCCATGTGTATGTTACCGCAGTTTGTTTTATCCATTCATCTGTTGGTGGACATTTACATTGCTTCCATCTTTTTGCTATTGTGACTAAGTGCTGTAATTAACATGGGTGTGCACATGTCTATTCCTGACACTGCTTTTTTTTTTGTCTAGAATATACACATAGGAGTGGGATTGTTGGATTGCATGGTATTTCTATTTCTAGCTTTTTAGCTGTACCATTCTGAAGTCCCTCCAGCAGTGTATGAGTGTGCTAGTCTCCCCATAACCTCTTCAGCATCTGGTGTGTTTTTTTTTTTTGTTTTTTGCTGTTGTTATTTTGTTTTTGATTAGTGCCATTATTGCTGGGGTGAAGTGATATCTCATTGTAGTTTTAATTTGCATCTCCCCAGCTCTATAGGATAAGTACTGGACTACTAACAGCAAAGTTGGTGGTTCAAACCTACCCACTGGTCCTCAGAAACCCTGTATAGGGTCTCCATGAGTCAGAACAGACTCGATGGCACTTAACGACGACATCAAATTGCTAATAGGATCTGTGGTGGAACAGTGGTTAGTGTTTGGTTACTAACAGAAAGGTTGTGTTCAAATCCAAAGATTTGATGTGGCAATCAGCTTTGATAAGGATTTACAGCCTTGGAAACCCTATGGGGCATTTGTACTCTGACCTATGTATAAGGTTGCTATGAGTTGTAATCGCTAGATAATGACTAATAATTAGAAATGTTTCATGTGTTTGTTAGCCACTGGAATATCTTCTTTGGTGAAGTGTCTACTTTTTTTTTGTTATTGTTACTAACATTTTGATTTATTTATATTCTCATGTGTCTTTGCTTTATTTATACATTGTATATACAACAACGAGTCCTGGTGTGGTGCTGTGGGCTAATGCATCAGACTGCAAAGTCGTTTGAATTGCAAGGTCGGTGGTTCAAACTCACCAGCTTCTCCTTGGAAACCCTATACAGGGTTACAATGGGCCGGAATCAACTTGACGGCACTTAAGAACAACAACATATATAAAAACAACAAATAAACAAATGTAAAGGAGCCCAAATGGTGCTGTAGGATAAGCACTGGACTACTAACCACAAGGTTGGCTTTGCCTACTTTTAAATTGGATTCTTTGTATTTTGTTGTTGAGATAGTGAAGTTTTATATGCATTTTA
>NW_006408660.1:1743286-1751051 GCF_000296735.1 Chrysochloris asiatica
AATGTCCAAGTTGCCCATCCCTGTCTACTCTTCTATTGTTCTGTGTGTCTGTCATTGTACCAGTGCCAAGCTGTTTGATTCCCATGGTTGTGTAGTAGATTCTGAGCTCAGGAAGTGTCAGGCCTCCTACCTGTTCCTCTTCTCCTATAATGTTTTGGTTACCCAGGATCTCTTTCCTCTCCATAGAAAGTGGGTGATTAGTTTTTCCATCTCATTAAAGAACGTTGTTGAAATTTGGACCAGGATTACGATATATTTGTAGATTGCTTTGAGTAGTATTGATATTTTCACAATGTTAAGTCTTCCTATCCATGAACATGGTATGTTATTTCATTTGTGTAGGTCCCTTTGGTTTCTTATAGTAGTATTTTGTAGTTTTAGATGATTTTGTAATTGCGAGCCAAACGCATGGATAATATCCTTCATTTTGTGTGCCTATCAGTTATTTTACTAAAAGAGGACTTGAGTGGATGAGTCATTGATTTTGAATGTCTTCAGACTTACAGGACTCATCTTCCAGCACTGTGTCAGACAGTATTCTGTTGTGCTCCATAGGGTCTTTGCTAGCCAGTTTTCAGAAGTAGATTGCTAAACTTTTCATTCTCACCTGTCTGAAACCTGCCCACCATCCCCGTTAGTTTCTCATACTGTGGAAACCTGTGTATTGTTTGATGCTGGAAACAATGTCACTGGTACTTCAAATACCAGTACAGTCACTCATGGTGGACAGTTCCTAATGTTGGACTAATCAGAAGGTGAAGAACTCAGCTGTGTAACTAAGAAGTGACTGTGATTTGTGAGCATTCTGGGGAATTAAGGACTGCAAAGCTGGAAAGGCCTCAGAGGTTGTTTAGCTCCACAGATGGGAGGTTCAGAAAGACAGGTAGACAGACAGAAAACTGTACTTTACAATCTTTTGGTCTTTCTGCAGAGCAGACTGACAGAGCCATCAAGGAGGGCCTCTGCATTGCTCACAGCACTGTTTGAGCCAAGGTCCCATAAGGCACAGAGAGCTGGGGCTTGGATCACAATCTTTCGTATGCACCAGGAGTTGGTGTGGCACTGTAGGATAAACACTGGACTGCTAACGAAAATGTCAGTGGTTCAAACCCATTAGCCACTCCTCGGAAACCCTATACAGTCCTCTTAAGAGTATCTGCCGTGTCAGCCTGGCCCTCAGTGAGGCCTTGGCCACAGGCGTGGGACTGTCACAGCAGCTCAGGGGTGAGGACACTGGATACTGGTCCCTGACTTTAAACAGCCCAACAAGTTGTCTGCAGTTGACGTACAGACTCTCATGACTATTCAGTGCCACGGTCAGTGCAGGAAAACAGCTATGTAACCAGTAACCCAGTACCATCAAGTTGACGCTGACTCATGCCACCCATGTGTGTCAGAGTAGAACTGTGTGCTCCATTGGGTTTTAAATGGCTGGGTTTTGGACAGTGGATTGACAAGAACTTTCTTCTTAGGGATCTCTGGATATCCTCAAACCTCCAACTTTCTAATTGTTGTTGCTGTTAAGTGACAACTCACAGCGACCCTGTATAGGGTTTCCAAGGAGCAGCTGATGGCTTGAACTGTTGACCTTCCAGTTAGCAGTCCAGTGCTTATCCTATAGCACCACATGAGCTAAGCATGTTAGCCATTTATATCATTCAGGGACTCAGATGATAGCTATAGACAAGACGCAAACAAATGTGCATGGCTGTGCTCTAGTTAAGCTGTTGCTGTTGTTGTTAAGTGCCGTTGAGTCGGTTCCGACCCATAGCGACCCTCTAGAGAGTTTCCAAGGAGTGACTGATGAGCTTGAACCACCAACCTTGCAGTTCAAACTGACTTTGCAGTCTAGCGCATTAGCCCATAGCGCCACACCAGCTGTATTTATGGAAAAAGGTGAGTTCATGTAATTTTCACGTATCACAGAATACCCTTCTTATGATTTTCACTCCAGGCTGTGGGTTAAGCATTGGGCTGCTAACTGCAAAGTAAGTCAGGAGTTCAAACCCCCTAGCTGTTCCGCCGGAGAAAGATGAGGTTGTCTGCTCCCATAAAGATTTACAGTCTCAGAAGCCCCATATTGGTGGTGGTTGTGTGCCATCTAGTCAGTTCCGTCTCAAAGTGACCCTAGATAGGGTTTCTGAGGTGGTAAATCATTATGGGAGCAGAAAGCCTCATCGTTCTCCTGTGGAGTGGCTAGTAGATTCGAACTGTTGACCTCTTGGTTAGAAGCCCGGCTTGTAGTCCAGTATGCTATTAGGGTTCCTTCAGAAAGCCTACAGAGCATCGTTATGAGTTGGGATCAACTCAATGGCTGTGAGTGGGTAGATTGGTAAGGACTATTCTTAACTTGTGGACCATACAGAAATAGTTGGTGGGCTAGATTTGACCCTTGTTCTCCTAATTTGCCAATCCTTGGCCTGGCTAAAGAAGCCATCCTAGACAGCACTGGGAATGGGTAGCCTGAGATGTTTCCAAGGGTCCACTTTTCTGGGAGTCCGGTTTTGTGCTGCCTGAAAGGTTAAGTTCAAAACCATCAGCTTTGATTTCACAATGCCCTTTCCTTCTAACCTGCTTGCCGATAATAGGATGCGTGGCCCTGCAGGCCTTACCTGGTTCAGTAGGTGTCTTTGTACCCATCAGCTCTCAGCAGGAGGGTAGCTACCATGTTGCTGTTACCACCCCTGTTTTACAGAAGAATAGAAAGGGTAAGGGGTTTATCCCAGACTGCAGATAGCTCACTGGGCTGCCTAAAGTTAGGGCATGTGTCCAGCATTCTCTCCTGGGCTGCTGTCGTGGCCCCACTGCAGCGGGGTTCCACAGCTGGAGTGGCTGAGGCCTCACTGCAGGCCTGGTTGATGAGGCAGATACTCTACTCTTAAGATGACTACAACCTCTAGGAAAAGCACTGGACAGCTAACCACAAGGTGGGTGGTTCAAATCCACCAGCCACTCAGAGGAAGAAAGATGAGGCTTTCTGTTCCCACAAAGATTTTCAGCTTTAGAAACTCACTATGGAGCTGTTATGAGCTAAAATTGACTCAGTGACCGTAGGTTTTGTTTTTGTTTTTGTTTTTAATGAGGGAACGGAGGCATAGGTATTGAAGGGACTAACCCAGATTGTATAGTTCTGAATCCAGAACCCGGGAGGATGGCTCCAGTCTCCCAGTGTTTTCTAGTCACAGGCTACTGACATTGAGACTGGATCATTCTTTAGGGTGGGGGCTGTCCTGTGCATTGCAAGATGTTGAGCATTGCCCCTGGCCTCTACCCACTAGATGCCAGAAGCAAGATTTGACAGTAAAAATGTCTCTTGTCATTGCTCAGTGTCCCCTGGGGAGGAAAACTCTCCCTGGTTGCGAACCCTGAGTTACGCTTGCCAATACCCGTTGCCATCAAGTCAGTTCCAATGTGTGTCAGAATAGAAATGGGCTTCAGGGAGTTTTCAGTGGCTGATTTTTTGGGGAGTGGATCACCAGGCCATCTGACAAGGTGTCTCTGGATACCCTAACAGCCGCCCAGAGACTCCACATTAAACATGTGACTGTCATGGAATGGCTTCTGACTCATAGGGACCATGTAGGACAGAGTAGAACTGCCCTGTTGTAGGGTCTTTACAGAGGGTCTCGGTTCAGCCGTCAACCTTTTGCTGAGCAGCTGAGCACTTTCACCATGGCACACCAGCGACCGTCCACATAATCCATACCTTCTCTCACATGTAAGTGCTTGTCTTTTAAAGCTCAAGCAATAGAGGTGCTCCCATTTATTTTAAATAATTTTATAAGACTTTTCTTTTAGTCTCAAAATAAGATTTTAGGGTGAGATCGATATGGATTAGAATCCCGGCTCTGCTACCTGCCAGTTATGTGACCTCAGTCCATTGACTTTCTCTGAGCCTCGGTTTCCTCCTCATGAAAAGAGATGGTAACATCAGCCTATTTCTGATTCTCAATGGGCACCTGATAATGTTTATCCCCTCCCTCCCCAGTGCGCTTCGGCTGGGTCTTTTGTCTGGTCAGTTGACTGTGTTTAGTGTTTGGCTGGCCCCATCTATTGCGTAGTTGCTTTCACCTGATGTCATTTCCAAAGTCACCGTGGAACATTTTAACTCCCGCTCTTGCCCAACCCTGAAAAGAGGGCAGGGCTTAACTTTGGGGAGAATGGGCAGCAGCATTCATCTTTGGTGTTCCTTCTCCAACTGGGGCAAATGCCGGCTGAAGGTCAGTCCCCTAGCGCCAGTGTTGATTTGTCTCCAACATTATCAAAGACAGATAAAAATAGCCACTAGTCTGGAGACTGAGCTTGAAAGAAGACCATTCTGATAGCATTGTGTTGACCCAACGGTATGTGCTTTGATTGGCTTTGATTGAAGGGGCTCTGTCACCAGGTTTGATATGAAAATGGGGACCGTGAGTGGTTTTTCCCTGGATACAAAGTGGTGGTTTTCTAATCGTTGACTTTTTCTTTGTTGGGCTTTCGGTCAAACTACTGAGTTTTAATGTTTGTATGTTTGTTGGCCTTTCTGAGACCAAAAGATGAAGCCAGGATGAAGGCTGTAGAGCAGATCTTGGGCTTCCTGGAGCAAGGAAGGGGCAGAGGAAACATTCCATGCTAAAGTAATCAGCCAGCATTTTGTGCACCAAGCATTCCTCACTGTAGCTTTCTATGTATTGACTCATTTGATCTTCATAACTTTTTGAGGTATGTTCTTTTCTTATACCCATTTTACAGATGAGGAAAATTAATGTCTTGGCTGTGGTTTTGGACATCCCTCTAGTACACGGTTAAAAACATTTTCTTTTATCTTTAAAAGTGTTTTGTTGTTTTTAATGAAAGTTTACACAGCCTATTAGGGTCACATCTGACAATTTCTATACAAGTCATTCAGTGACATCTCTTACATCTTTCGTGGTGTTTCAGCATTCTAGTTAATTATGTTCTGGTGGTTCTGTTTCTAGTACTCTGGTTTTCCTTCTCATCTGTGCTTTAGAGTAATTGTTGACCTTTTGGTCTCAGATAAACAGTTTGAATAACTTTTTTCGTATTGAAAAATATCAGTGCAACCAAGTTAGAAAGGATAGGTAGGCAAAGAGAAGGCAGAAATCATAAGATTCTGGTGTCTGTTTCTGTACTTCCAGGGTTTGGCAAATTATAACCCTCAGACCTGCTTGTTTTTGTAAGTTAATAAAGTTCTTAAAAAGAAATGGAATTTAACCCATTACTGAAATATAATTATGATAAAAAGCACAGTTGACATTTATAAGATATTGACCTCCCAAAGTACTTTCCTATGTAGTTTTCATTTCCTCAGCTCAATGTTAGGAGGTATAGAAGAAAATCAGCTTGCAGTTTATGGGAAGCAGTGAAGCTGTCTCCAGGGCCAGTATGGTTTGTTGTTCATTTGTCCATTCATTTATTCATCCATCCATTCATTCATTCACTCAGGTTCTATGCTTAAGTCCAGGTGAACAGAGAAAGTCTTAGTAGGAAATTCATATCCTGTTGATTATGATGTGTAAACATGATGCATTTTTGTCATTCATTTCACTTTTTGTTTCTTTGGCCTGGAGGTCTGTTTTTTCCTCTCTGACAGTCGGAGCTTTGTTGGCTCATAATGGGAGGGGACCGGTGGGGTGGGGAAGTAGGCTCAAGGTTGTAGATGACTTTTCCCATGGCTTAGGCTTATTCCAAAGGTGGGGGTGAGGTGGGGTGGGGAGAGCTGTACTGAACACAGACTTTCTGTAGCAGAAGTTGCCCAAATCCAACATTTCCAATCTACCCCATAAAAGAGAAGGTCTGGTGTGGTGGAAAGAGCCCCAGGCGGCTGATTTGCTGGATGACCCCATTGTCCTGGCCAGATCTCAGTTTCCCTAGCTGTATCCTGAACCATCCTGCTCATTGGATGTTGGGGCCACTGTTAGTGCCTTCTAGCCTAGGGGGCTCATCTTCCAGCACTGTTTCAGATAATATTCTGTGTCATTCAGAGGTTCACATTGGCTAACTTTTAGAAGTAGATCACCAGGCCTTTCTTCCTAACCCGTGTTATCCTAGAAGCTCCACTGACACATGCACACCCTGGATGCCCATAGTGTTATTTGAAACCCTAGTGACATAGTTTACAGCATCACAACAACACGTAAGGTATGGCAGTCCCACAGACTAATTGAAATCACTCAAATTTAATTGCTTATTGACTTCCACCTTTGGTGTTTCTTACTCAGACAACTCAGAGCCTCATGTTGACTTTTTACATATAACTCAGTGATGCTGATTTCATTCTTCCTGTTGTGCAACACTATTCTTTTCCAAATGATTCCATCACCATTAACATAAACCCAGTGCCCCCCTAACCAGATACTCTGCCTCCCCTCTCCCTCCCTCTCCTAGTAATCACTGATAATTTTTGGTTTCTATATTTTTGCTTATTTCATGGAAGTGAGATTACCTTTTGTGACGGATTTCTATCAACGTCATATTTTCAGGGTTATCTTTGATGTTGCATGCAGTAGGAACTGATTGCTTTTCACGGTTGTGTGTACATGTACCACATTTGTTTACCTCTTCCCTCTGTTGATGGACATTTGGGTTGTTTCCATCTCTTGGCTATTATGAAAAGTGCTGCTATGAATATTGGTGCACAGGTTTCAGTTTGCATTCCTGCCTTTGCTTCTGGGTCTCTACCCAGGATGGTTTTGTATGTTATTGTTGTTAAGTGCAATGGAGTCGGTTCTGACTCAGTTACTCCGCATAGAATTTCCAAGGCTGTAAATCTTTGCAGGAGCAGAAAGCTTCATTTTTCTCTTGTGGAGCAGCTTGCGGGCTCAAACTTCTGACCTTGTTGTTTACAGTCTGGTGCTTATTCTACCTAGGCACGTGCTCCCTTAACAAGCTATTATTGTTGTTGTTAAGTGACATCAAGTCAGTTCCAATTCATAGCGACCCTGTTTCGGGTTTCCGAGGCTTATATGGGTATGCTGGTGGTGGTATATGTGACCTCTCAGTTCTTTTAGCCCCTGACCCTGCCTTGCTCTGGGCTCCCAAGGTACCCAATGACAAAATTGCTGGATAACCTCTGTGTGACTAATCTCCAATTCCTGGCAGATGTTTCCCCAGTTTAACACCAATTGCTGGGTTAAGATGGTGAACTGGGTGTACATGCTGATTCTGCTTCTTGAAAACCCCACCAAAGTGGCATCAAAGAGCTTTTAAAATGAGAAGTTTTAAAGAGATAGAAACCCCTTGAGAAAGAGAGAACAGGAAGGCAGATTAGCACTTTGGAAGCCAGAAGCCGTAAGCCGCTGGATGAGTGGTAACTGGCTCAGTAGAACCAAGAAGGCTGGATCTTAAAACAGCAAGGCAGCATCCACATCTTTGGAACTGGAATGAATCCTACCTACTGATGCTCTCAGGACGATTCCGACTCATAAACTCTGTGTTTCCAAGACATGTCTTTAGGGATGCACGGTGTTGTTGGTTATGCACCGTGGAGTTGCTGCTGACTCATAGTGACCTTGTGTAGGGTTTCCGAGGCTGTAAATCTTTATGGGAGCAGAAAGCCTCATCTTTCTCCCAAGGAAGAGCTGGTAGTTTTGAACTGCTGACCTTGAGGTTAGCAGCCTAACTTTTTTTTAATTTAAGGCTTTTATTGTGGATTGAATGAAAGTTTACAGGGCACATCATCAGTTTCACATTCAACAATTCATATAACTTGTTTCATTACATTGATTATGTTGTTGTTGTTGTTAAGTGCCGTCGAGTCGGTTTC
>NW_006408660.1:1755996-1756528 GCF_000296735.1 Chrysochloris asiatica
TTGTTTCCTCTTTTGAGCTACTGCATTTATAGGTGTAGGTCATGTTTATCGAATTGTATCAGATGATGCTTTTTTAATTTTTAAGCTGATAATTTTGTATGGCCTGCGAATGATGTTATCAATTTTTGGCAGAAAAAAGGTTCCCCACCCCTGGTCTATACAGTCACCAAAGCAAACAAAAAACACAACCCCTTGCCATCAAATCAATTTCTACGTCTACTACCTTCCCATTTACTACAAATCCCCATTGTTGGCACCAGAATTGATGAATGTCCAGTCTGGCAATGCGGTGCTAGAAGGCTGTTGCTCAAGCTGCTGGCTCAACCCACCGTGCAGAACACAGGCTGTCAAATGCATCAGCCAGGGAACTGTTTCCTTGGCTGGTCCTGATTTTGTTACATTTTAAAAACTGGGTTAAATGTAGAGTGGTGGATAATAAAGGGTTGTGGATGAAATGGAATACTATTTGCTAGAACAATGAAAGGTAAACATACAAATTATCTTAGTTTTAGGAATACAAATTTTTTTTTTT
>NW_006408660.1:1757753-1760300 GCF_000296735.1 Chrysochloris asiatica
CCCCCTTCCAAGACTAAGACTCAATGGGAATACACACTGTGATAGGAATACGAATTTTTAATTACCAAATATTTCTTGAAATTTGGGTTTGAAAAGCTTTCATAGATAAGGATAAGGGAGTTAAGAGAAGGGATTTTCAAATATTCTCTTCTCTCTTATAGTTAGATTTCCTTTGGAATACATGGAACAATGAAAAGGACAGCACGTACCCAAGGGCAAAATTCAGGAGGCAGGAATGGGTAGGAAAGAAGGAGGAATGGAAATGGGGAACTGGCAGAAGGTGGGATAAGTGATACCTCATTGTGGGGATTACAATCAATGATATGAAACAAAATGTGCAGGAATTGTTGAATGGGAAACTAATTTGCTCTAATTCACCACAAAAAGTTAAAATAAGTGAATATGCGAAACACAATTTTAGGGTTAACATATTTCCATAATGCATTTGCCTGGTGTGTGTGTATGTGTGTATGTACGCACATGCAGTTATACTTGACACTTGAAACTTTTTTTATAAACCAGCTTCTGTTTGAGCCTATTTTTGCAGCCATTGTGTCAGTCCATCTTGTTGAGGCTCTTCCTCTACTTTACCAAGAATGATGTCCATCCCCAGAGATTGGTCCCTCCTGATACCATGTCCAAAGTCTCACCATCCTGGCTTCACCAGGACCGTTCTAGCTGTACTTCCTCCAAGACAGATTTGTTTGTTCCTCTTGCAGGCCATGGTGTATTTAGTATTCTTCTCCAATAATGTAATTCTAAGACATCAATTATTCAGTGTTCCTTGTTAATTGTCCAGCTTTCACACACATGAAACAGTTGAAAGTACCATGGCTTGGGTCAGGTGCACCTTAGTCCTCAAGGTGACATCTTTGCTTTTTAGTACTTTAATGAGGGTTTTGTTTTGTTTTTTTTTTTGCAGCAGAACTGTTCAATGTAATGTGTTGTTTGATTTCTTAGCTGCTGCTTCCATGAATATTGACTGTGGATCTAAGTAAACTGAAATCCACGACAACCTCAATTCCTTTCTCCATTTATCGTGATGTTTATTGGTCCAGTTGTGAGGATTTTTGTTCTCTTTACACTGAGTGGCAATCCATACTGAGGACTGTTGTCTTTGATCTTCATCAGTAAGTGCTTCAAGTCCTTGTCACTTACATCAAGCCAGGTTGTGTCATCTACATAGCACAGGTTCTTATGTCAAGTTCTTCTTCATATAATTCATCTCCTTGCATTTATTTACTTAGCACACAGATTGAATCCGTATGGTGAAAGAATACAATCCTGAGACACACCTTTTCAGATGCCAAACCAGTCAGTATCCCCTTGTTCTGTTTGAACGATTCCCTCTTGGTCAATGTACAGGTTCCACATGAGCATAATTAAGTGTTCCAGAATTCCCATCCTTCCCAGTGTTATCTCTAATTTGTTATGATCCACACAGTCAAGTGCCTTTGCATAGTAAATGTTGTTGTTGTTAAGTGCCATTGAGTCGGTTCTGACCCATAGTGACCCTGTATGGGGTTTCCGAGGAGCAGCTGGTGACCTTGAACTGGTGACCTTACAGTTCAAACTGCTTTGTAGTCTGACACAGTAGTTAAACGTCTTCCTGGTATTCTGTACTGTCTTCCAAGATTCATATGATGTCAGCAATGATATCCCTCCTTCTACATCATCTTGTGAATCAGACTTGAATTTCTGGCAGTTCCTTGCTTACAAAAGTAGTATATGGAGTCAGCATCTGACCTACTCTGTGGACTCTGAGGAAGAGAGTTGCTGTCAGCATCAGCCCAAGGCCAATTCCTATGAGGTGGAGGTCAGATATGCCTCCACTCTCCAACCTTTTCGCCAGTTCTGACACCCACCATCCTTCCCACATCTCTACTTCTTTGCTGGGTCCAGTGTTTTGTTGCATTGGTCACACAGAACTCACAGACGGTGCTCACAGACATAGGGTTTATTATAGGTTACACCTCAGGTTCAGAAATGCTCAGGATACAGTTTTTCAGTCATGACAGCCTTCTCTTAGCTGTGCTTGCAAGCCTGTCTCCAGTCTGGCCTCACAGCTACAAGGACCCTTGCCTGATGCCCTGCATAGCAAATGTTACAAAGCTCTGTTAGCTTTACCAATAAATGCTCAGAGGCACTCTACTCCTCCAGTAAGCTGTGGTCTGAAGGCACTCAGCTCTAATTTTGTGTGTCCACAACCAAATTCCTCCCTCCTGTTAAGTGTCCATACACATCCCACTCCACCAGCAAGCCTTCTGCCCAAAGGCACTCAGCTTTCTCACACCCTGGGATGCAAAGCCCACCGGACTGTCTCCGGTTGGTTTCCTGGTTCTGCTGCCATCACTTCTCTGCTGTGTCTTGTGTCACAGCCCTGGTCTCCTGAATTGAGGAGGTTCAGTGAAGGAATATTAGGTCACGCCCTACTCCTGACTCTTCTTCCTTCCCGGTAGTGAGTTTCCCCTTTCTTCCTCTGAGATGGCCCATTTTAAACCTAGGAGGATGACAAAACGGACCAATCCCCACATTAGGGTTCCATAG
>NW_006408660.1:1760764-1764704 GCF_000296735.1 Chrysochloris asiatica
TGTGTGTGTGTGTGTGTTTTCTTTGTGTTTATTCATGAGAAGCTATCCAGGATTTCCCAAAGATGTGAGAACCCATGACAGAAGACAGAGCCCATATGGTCATAGGAAACTTGAAAGAAGCTGAAACCATGCCAGTAGAACTTAAAACAAAACCTTCTCATTAATTTCCTCCTCGAAGGCCGAGAGGATATTACTCACCACAGAATAGGATGCTAAAAGGAATATTGGCAGGTCCCAAACAAGCTGTGGGACATTCAAACCATGATTGCAGAAGTAGAAACTCAGTGAACCAGTAAGTCCAGGTGAGAAAGTCTCCCAGGAGAATGAAGAGAGAGAGAAAATAGGAGAGGGAAACTTTTTTTAAAATAATGATATGTATTTATTGAACGTACTTATATATAATGAATCACACAGGGGATAATGATACCAGATCATAGAACAAGTGTTAACTCTAAAGACTAATTCTTCACCATTTTGGTTAAGGAAATATGTTTTGATTTGTCTATGATTTTCCTTGTTGTTGTTAAGTGCTGCTGAGTCAGTTCTGACCCAAAGCAACCCTGTATAGGGTTTCTGAGGAGTGCCTGGTGAGCTTGAACAGAGCTGACCTTGCAGGGGTTTTTTTAAACTGTTTTATTGTGAATTATGTGTTAGTTTCCATGGGAGAACATTAGTTCTACATTCATCCTATCATATATCCGAGGGAAACATTTTTAAATGAAAAGACCAGCCCTTTCATTTCAACTTCAAAGAAATCCTTGAAGACCGTTTTCAGGACCTGAGTTTCCAGATAGGAAGGACCTGCTAGACCTCAGCTTGGACACAGCATATTTATAATTACAGTGTATTGGGGACAGAGGGTAGACTCTAAACTTCTGGATGAGAAAAACTAGGTCACCTGACAGAGGATCAGCGATCAGAATGGTCACTCTGGAGGCCAGGATTAGTGGTCTGATGCTTCCCAAACTCTGGAGGAAAAGGTTTTCCTTCCTGGAATCCCAAATGGTAAGGTCAGATGCGAGGACAGAAGGAAGACATGCAAGGCTTCAAAGACTTTGATCCCCTGAAACAAGACAGTAAGCCAAAGAGAGAGCAACAGATGGGAGACAGGAAACAGTGGACCTAACATGGAAGGTGACCAGGATGAAGTGAGGAGGGAGGCCAGTGTAGGCAGAAACACTACAGGCACACCGAGGGCATCATCACCCCGCGTCCTGCATGGTTGTAGCATCTTTATAAGTGGGTGAGACGGCTGTAGGATGAGCTCCAGCAAAACAAGTAACCGAGAAAGAGGGTGCCGTGAGATCCCTCCACATAGGCATTCAATCCCAGAGGGAAAGCCGAGGGAGTTCTAAGGATGTTGGCGGTGTGGGAGGCTAGGAGAACAGCCCATCTGGATTTAAAGAGACGTCGCAGGAAGGATAATTTTCAATGGACACAAATGGAATTAATCACTTATTTTATGTGTCAAACCAAACCATATCTGTGACCGTCCAGTTAATTCCTACTGGTGGCTACCCCATGTGTTAACAGTGTAGAACTGACCTCCTTAGGGTGTCTTCTTGTTTGTAATCTCTATGGAAGCAGATTGCCAGATCTTTCTTCCAGATATGCCACTAGGTGGGTTCCAACTGCCAACTCTTTGGTGTAATGGGAGGCTATTAGAAGGAGTAGGCTGAGTTAGAAACAGGGGCAAGGACCACCAAGAAACTCTATAACACAGAGCAGAATTGCTTCACAGGGTTTCCCAAGCTGTAACTCTTTACAGGAGCAGACTACCACCTCTTTAGAGCCGAGCACTGTAACCACCGCACTACCGGGGTCCCTTTACCAAATTGTAACATACCTCTGTTGAGAGGCCAGGGTCAGGGAAGCGGGTAGGATGGCCAGGCAAGAGAGCTAGTTCCTCATCCATCACAATCAGAAGGTCATAGACAGGGTCTCAGCTTGATGACTCACACGATGCCATATTTATTGCTATCAAGTTGATTCCAACTCATGGCATCTCCCTTCCCCCATGTGTGTAACAGTAGAATGCCCTTGGGTTTTTCAAGATCTGATTTTTTTGAAGTAGATAGCCAGACCTTTTTTCTGAGGTGCTTCTGAATGTACTGGAACCTCCAACCTTTTGGTGGGCAATCAAAAGCAGTAACCACTTGGAACTCTTGGAACAATACTTCTTGCCCTGATTGCTGTTAAGTCAATTCTGAATCAGAGGGACACTATGTTGTTGTTGTGTGCCATCGAGTCGGTTCTGACCCATAGCGACCCTGTATAGGGTTTCCAAGGAGCGGCTGGTATGCTTGAATCGCCGACCTGGCAGTTCAAACGGCTTTGTAGTCTGGCTCATTAACCCACAGCACCACACCAGGACTCCTGTGTTGTTATTTGCCGTCAAGTTGGTTCCGACCCATAGCGACCCTGCATAGGGTTTCCGAGCAGCAGCTGGATAGCTTGAATTTTCCCACAGGGTTTCCAAGGCTGTAAATAGATACGGAAGCAGACTGTCTAGCCTTTCTCCCGTGGGAAATGGTTGATAGATTCAAACTGCCAACCTTTTCCTTTACAGCTGAGCGCTTTAGCAACTGTATAACCAGGACTCCTTCTTAGAACTATGGAGGTGTGTAAATGCTAAAAAAAAGAGTAAAAAATGATTTTCTGGGGCATGGGGGATGGAGGGGTGGAGCAAGGAAATCTCTGTTTTGTTTTCCATTTTTTTTTTTTTTAGTTTTGAAAAACTTGAAGTGTGCTTGCAGAAAACTATATAGAAGATATAAATACAATTTAACAAGTACTCCTGTGGAATAGGAGCTCTGGTAGCGTAGTGGTTACGAATCGGGCTGCGAACCTTAAGGCCAACAGTTCGAAACTACCAGCTGTTGCGCGGGAGAAAGATGAGGCATTCTGCTCCCGTAAAGATTTACAGCCTCGGAAACCCTGTACAGGGTCGCTATGGGTCGGAACCGACTCGACGGCACTTAACAACTACAACAATGTAGCCACTACCCTGAACAAGGACCCTCCCCACCCCACCCCCTCCAGGTTTCCTCCTGGATCATGTGCTCTCACCCTGCCCTAGACTTTTAATAATAGAACTTCTTTCTGTTCCATCTTGTAAAGTAAAAAGTAGCTGAAGATTGAAAATATAAGTGTCCACCTGGAGTCAGGTGAAGGGTATCTCCCACTTCATTTATGCCGTGGTCCCTCCAGAAGGTGCTTCCTGAATTAAAGTGTCTTTGTTTTGTTTTTAACAAAATTTTATGGTGTTTGTTTCCTGGTATGGTGCCGTGGGCTAATGCATCAGACTACAAAGTCATTTGAACTGCATGGTCAGAGGTTCAAGCTCACCAGCTGCCCCTGGGAAACCCTATACAGGGTCACTATGGGTTGGAATTGATTCGACGGCACTTAACAACAACAAAGTGAAAGTTTACACAGCAGATTAGCTTCCCACTGAACAATTCCTACAGAAATTATTCAGTGATGTTGGTTACATTTTTCACAATGTGCCATCCTGCTCATTCATTCAGTCTGGTTACACTGTTCTCTGCCCCCTTACCTTCTAATCTGTGCTTTAAAGGAATTGTTACCCATTTGGTCTCATGTAGATGATGTTTAAAAAGAGCTCATTACTCCCAGGTGATAGTCTTTATTTTATGAACCAGTCTGTTATTTTAACTAAAAAACAGTCTCAAGGGATAATTTTGCTTTAAAGTTTAAAGGGCATCTCAGGCCAATAGTTTTGGGGAATTCTCTATTCTCAACTGACCCAGTAAGTGGAGTTAAAAAACATTTGATTTCTTCTCACATCTGTCTCCTGTTCCGTCAGAGTTCATCTACACCTTGTTGTTGTTGTTCAGTGCTGTCTAGTTGGTTCCAACTCATAGTGACACTGTATAGAGTTCCTGAGCCTTTAAAACTGCAAGATGTTCTGACTTCA
>NW_006408660.1:1765325-1780056 GCF_000296735.1 Chrysochloris asiatica
GACTGTGTGCTGAAGACCTGGGGGGTACAGTACGGAGGAAGGATTGCAGGGAGGAGATTGTAACCATGGCAATGAGACGATATACAATAGAATGAATGTAAAACCAATGTTCTCCCATGTAAACTATCACATGATTCACAATAAAACATTAAAAAAAAAACAAAAAAAAAAAACTTTGCAGGAACAGAAAGCCTTATCTTTCTCCTGGGAAACGGTTGGTGAGCTCGAACCACTGACCTTGTGGTTCATAGTTTAGTGTTTACAATCATATGGAGCCACTAGGCTCCCCATCTATACCCACTCTTCACTTACCAACTATCTCATTATCTGACATTTCACATTTATGACAATACTAAAAAAAAAAAAAAAATCTACCCAACTATTTTTCTCATAAAGGACGTATGTCTGGTAGTAACAGAAAGCAAGGCAAGAGTAATGCTGGCTGTGATACATAAGTCTGTGTCAACTTGACTGACTGGGCCGTGAATCTCAGTGACTTGGCAGTTAACGTATGTAATGCTGTAATTTGGCAGTTAAGTTTTGATGTAGTCACCCTCCGTTTAGAGATCTGATGTGGTCAGCCTCCATTTGCTCAGTGTGCCTGTTTTCACATAGCAGCGTGGTCTCTGAAACCTAACCTTGTCAGTACGTAAGGAGTGGGCGTCCGGTGGTCCTGATCAGAATGATTGGTTAGTGGTAGTTGGGCACCATCTAGTTCTTCTTGTCTCAAGGTCCATGAGGTCGTTGCCCTAAGTGTCTGTGAAGTGTGCTACAAGGTGTCTGGAGAAGGAATGTACTACAGAGGGATCTAATTTTATAGGTTGATTTTATAGGTGCAGATCCCCGGCTCCTCTGTTCTGGGGCTCACTGCCCATGTAGCCCCTCCCTAAGGCAATTTGTCTTTTCTTCCATAGGCCAAGCATGTCGGGGCTCCATCTGGTGAAGAGGGGCCGTGAGCACAAGAAGTTGGATCTACACCGAGACTTTACCGTGGCTTCCCCAGCTGAGTTTGTTACACGCTTTGGGGGCAATCGTGTCATCGAGAAGGTACAGATGTGCTCTGCCATGCTGGGTGGTAATTGGGATTGGGGCCCCTCTTCCCAGCTCGAGGGAACAAGGAAGACCTCTCACAAGCACTTGCTAAGTGCTGGGCACTTGACTTGTGGGAGCTTTTCACCCTTGAAATGACCCATTGAGCAGGTCAGTGGCCCATTTCGCA
This sequence comes from Chrysochloris asiatica, assembly GCF_000296735.1. NCBI lineage: Eukaryota > Metazoa > Chordata > Mammalia > Afrosoricida > Chrysochloridae > Chrysochloris > Chrysochloris asiatica. The sequence continues at coordinate 1,766,545 of NW_006408660.1, forward strand.
GAAGAGACTGAGTCTAGTCTAGAGGTGCATGCAAAGGGCCCCAAGGTGCTTTTGTGAAAGTGGCTTTTTTGGTCATTGGGACCAAATCCAATTGCTGTCAAAGTCAATCCCACTCATGCACTCATGGCGTGTGCTAGTAGAACTGTGTTCCATTGGGTTTTCAGGGGCCGATTACTTGGAAGTAGACCACCAGATCGTTCTTCTGAGGTGCCTCTGAGTGGACTCAAACCTCTAACTTTGAGGTTAGCAGTTGAGTGTGTTAACTGTTTGTACTACACTGATTATTAGGAGGAGAACATAAAACTCAGCTCTGAACTCTTAGGTGTATAGCTTCTTAGAGGAGAGGAGACCTAGGTAATAAAGGGAACATTTTGTTAAGAGTTGCCATTGACAAAGGTTTTTCCCATTTGTTCTCCGTTCCATGTGGTCACACACTGCTGTGATTATTGCTGCTGTAGTCCTGGGAAGGTAGGAGGTAGAGACTTGGCATTGGTCATCCAAGGTCATGTAGCTAGTCAGTGGTGGAGCTAGGATTTGAATCAAGTCAGCTTCCATTGCAGTTGAGTGGAGGGAATGATATTAAAAACAATGTGAGGGTTGTCAAAAAGTATTGCTACAAAATCATAGACTCTTTTAATCAACAGAATTTCAAAATGTGAAGAAACCATGTCAAATTGTTTCTCTACATAACCCTCCCATCTAGGTCCATACACTTCTGAAGGTAGTGTTTCCGTCTTCTAACCTTGTCCAAAGAATTCTGCACTCTTTGATTTGTACCCCATCCAAATGGCAGTTTTGGCATCCTCAAGGAACTCAAATTGTGTTCCTTTTAAATGTTCTCTGAGTTTTGGGAACAAAAAGGAGTCTGAAGGGGCAAGATTAGGGCTATAGGGTGAGGTTTGCCAACAAAACACTCATAGGACAGCCCTTGCTATCTTGAACCATGAGCAGGTGCATTATTATGGTGGGAAAAAAATCCCTTGGCGCAACTTTTCTGATGTTTTTCTTATCAATATTCTTTCAGTTTTCTTAAAACTTCTTCATAATTTGTTGTATGTTGTTGTTAAGTGTCGTTGAGTCCGTTCCAACTCATAGAGACTCTGTTTAGGGTTTCCAGTTCAAATGGCTTTGCAATCTGGCGCATTAACCCACAGAGCCACACCAGGACTCCCTCATCATAATAAGTCCCTGTAATTGTCCTGTGTTCTTTGAGAAATCTGTCAAGATCACCCCTTTGGCATTCCAAATTCCATAACCTTTTGAGCGGACCTCTCTGCCTTGACTGTAACTGACCCAGAAGATGCCTTTGGAAGCTACTGTTTTTATTGGGCCTTAAATTTTGAAGTCACCCTAATGAGACTAAAACAAGTATATTACTGAGAGAGCTTGTCTGCGGTCATCTACAGATTGTAGGACATGTTTAAGCACATTTGGTATGGAATAAACCCAAGCACGTGTGAACTGAAACTCTAGTAGCAATACATTGATTTACTCTCATAATAACAACAGCAGTAGCAGCTTGTATTCACTGAGGCAACAGTTAAGAGCTCAGGTCAGATGTGAAAAGAGGTGGCTCCGGCTCTGCCGTTTACTGGCTGTGTGACCTTGGCAACTGTCCTAACTCCTCTGAGTCTATATGTCTTTAAAACAGGAATAATAACAACACCTCTTTCAAAGAGACATCATGAGGATGAATTAAACGAATGCAGGTGTAATCCATTGCACTGTAGCTTGGTACATACTACCCATTCCATTGAGTTGGTTTTGTAGGACAGAATAGAACCGCCCTGCAGGGTTTCTGGGGTAGTAATCTGTAACAGAAGCTGACTGCCACATCTTTCTCCTGTGGAGCATCTGTGGGTTTGAACTACTGACCTTTTGGCTAGCAGCCAAGTACTTGACCACTGTGCCATCTAGGCTAAACATTTGACGAGATGTGAAGGGTGATTATGATGGTGTCAGAGGAATCAAAACCATTCGTTCATTGGATCATCCTTTATGTAGCCTGACTTTGATGGCTATTTTGTGCTGGTATTGCTCCAGAAATTCCCAGCACACAGAAGGCTCTGTAGCCTGTGACGGCCCGGTAGCAAGGAGACAGATGTGCAACTCTTGCACCTCCTTTGTTTCCCTGCCCCAGGTCCTCATCGCCAACAACGGCATCGCGGCTGTCAAGTGCATGCGCTCCATCCGCAGGTGGGCCTATGAGATGTTCCGCAATGAGCGGGCCATCCGCTTTGTGGTCATGGTGACTCCTGAGGATCTCAAGGCCAACGCAGGTACTTGGACTTTCGGCCCTCCCTCTGCCATGCCCTAACACCTTCTTTGTTGGTGCAAGTCTCCTGGGGTCCACAGGAAAGACCCAGGGTGCCTTCCTGGACCCTGATTTATTTGTTCTTTCTTCTCTGCCAATAACACAAGTGACCCATATGCCTCCCAAAAGTCCAAATAGTTACCATGCAAAATGAAAATCCCGTCTTTGAGAAATGTCCCTGTTCAAAGCAGAATGGTGTGTATCCCTGTGTGACGTTGTTAAACTGTCAAATAGTTCCAACTCATAGCGACCCTGTCAGAGTTTCCAAGGAGTGGTTGGTGAGTTTTGAACCGCCGACGTCACGGTTCACACTGAGTTTGGGTCTAGTGCTTATCCTACAGCAGCACACCAGGACTCTATTCCTATAGATGTATGTACTGTATTTCAAGCATTCACTCATTTATTTTCTATTCATTTACCTATCTGCTTATTTCTATTAAAAGGAATCATTCCATAAATAACTATTAGAGAGTTTACTTTGTTCCCCTGAACAATCTTGTCTTTTACGTACCCCTCTCTATATAGCAGGCAGAGTAGCTTTTTAGATACAAAACTCAGAGAAAATAGTGTGGCATTTCTTCAGAACATTAAGCAGAAAGCTGCCATGTTGTTGTTAATAAGTGCCATTGAGTCAGTACCAACTCACAGTGAACCCTTATAGGGTTTCCAAGGAGCAGCTGGTGGGTTTGAACTATCGGCCTTGCGTTCAGCAGTCCAGTGCTTATTCTACAGCATCACACCAGGACCCCTGCAATTCCATTCCTAGGTATATACCAAAAGACTTGAAAATAGAGGCTCAAACAGATACTTGTACATCAGTATTCGTTGCAACACTATTTGCAATAGCCAAAAGATAGAAACAACCCAACTGCCGGTCAGCCGATAAATAGATCAAATGTGATTAGCCGTGTGGAGAAATGAAGTTCTGACAGATGCTATGACATGGATGAACCTGGAAAATACTACCATAAGTCAGACACAACAGGACAAATAGTATATATTCCCACTTAAGTGAAATCTCTAGAGTAGGCACATGCATAGAGACCAAAGTTTATTAGGTTCCCTGGGATGACAGGAAGGGGGGAATGGGGAGCCATTACATAAGGGATACTTCTAAGGATGATGGGGAAAAATTGGAAATGGATAGTTGTTAATGGTTGTACAACTTGGTGAATGTGATTAACTGTCACTGAGTTGTACCCAGAAAAATGGTAGAGATGCAAATGTTTTGTTGTTTATGTTTCTTCACAATAAATGGAAACAAAACACGAGCAGTAACTGAGGCCCTGCCAGCTCCCTCCTAGTGCTGGCAGCATCAGCACTTGTAGCCTCCGCCCCCTGATCACTACAATGCCATTTGTTACTCACAGATGCCAGGGAGGACAGATGTGATTGTTAGCCCAGTTTTACAGATCCAGGCTCAGGGACATAAATAACTCGCCCAGGGCCACATAGCCCAAGAGTAATGCAGGCAGGATGAGCTATCCTCCCATCCTGCCTAGACTGTAATCCCGCCCTCTCCTCCACCAGCCTGCTGCTCTGGTCTCCCTCTGGTTCTGGCTTACTGAGCTCTCTCTAGTTTCAGAACCTTGGCATTAGATGTGTCTTCTGCTTAAAGCATTTTTCCCACAGCTCCTGTCTGGGTACTTCCCTCCCCACCCCGCCCCGGCCACAATGTCTCCTCCTCCAAGCAGGGAACTTCCTCCTGTGTTGTTCTCCCAGAGGACCCTGGGTATTTCCTTCCCACCACTGACCACAGTCTGCAGCTATTGAATTGTTTTCTTAAATAGAGATGTTCTGACAAAACCTAATCCTACGATCCTGGCAGCTTGCTTCCATCTTCTTTTGTTCGCGTCCAGGGCTTGTGCAGAGGCACATACATATTAACATCATTAAAATCACATATCCATTTTTCTTCCAATGATTGTACATACTTGTCTTTTTTTTTTTTAATTGAGGTGAAATTGACGTAATGTGCAACTGGCCATTTTAAAGGACATAATTCAGGGGCCTTGGTGTAGTTATAATGTTGTGTAACTACCTTACCTTCTTCAAGTTTCAAAACTTTTTCATCAACATCCCAGACCCATTAAGTAATCAGTCCTTCCTTCACCCCTTGGTAACTCCTGGTAACTGATCTGCTCCCAGGATTTGCCTGTTCTAGGTATGTCATATATAACACACGTCACCTTTTGTGCTTGTGTTCTTTTACCTTTAAAGTTCATCCACTTTGTAGTACATTTTCAGTACTTTTTTTTTTTTTTTTAAATAGCTCAATAATATTCCCTTGTGTAGAATATGCCACACTTGGTTATCCATTCATCCATTGGTGAACCTTTGGGTTGTTTCCACTCTTGGCCCTGCTGTTACAAACATTTTGGCATGATTATTTGTGTATTGATTTCCTTGTGGACGTAGATTCATTTGTCCATTGTTGCCACATAATCTCATTGGTATCCTTCCGGTGTCCATGGATAGATGCATCTCACAATGTTCTGCAGTTGACTTACAACTCTCAGCAGCTCTCCTTTTTCCTCCTATTTAACTCCAGAGTATATCAAGATGGCAGATCAGTATGTCCCTGTCCCAGGTGGGCCCAATAACAACAACTATGCCAACGTGGAGCTGATCGTGGACATTGCCAAGAGGATCCCTGTGCAGGTAGATTGGCCACATCTGCCCGCATCTGCCCACAGGGGGACAGTAACCCTGAGATCCCAAATGACTTGATCCTACAATTTGGGAAGAGGTGGAGGAGTCGGGTGCTGTGAGACTCTGAAGTCCAAGGCAGATGCAACATGACCAAGAGCTTTCAGTGTCGTTGGGAAGGAGGATCTTTGCTGACTCTTCTCTTGCTTGCAGGCGGTATGGGCTGGCTGGGGCCATGCTTCCGAAAACCCCAAACTTCCCGAACTCCTGCACAAGCATGGGATTGCTTTCCTAGGTAGAGTGTGTTTACATCCAATTCGTGGGATTTGGGATATTGATGGAAAACTTGGTTGGGTGAAATTCTCTTGCTAGTTCTGCTCTGTAAAATGGGGTACATACGGTCTCCCTGCTTCATGCTCTGATTGTAGGGATCAAGTCAGTTGAGGGGAAGACAGGCATGTAGGTAAGTCTGCGAGGCCACAGAAAGAGGAGCTATTAAGGTGTTTTTGACAGGCCCACAAACCTGAAAATATATTCTATTTGTCTCTTTACAGAGAAAATTGGTCAACCCCAGATCTAGCTCTTTAAGATGCTAGCTTGCCCTGCTTGGTCTTAACTTTCTGCCTGTGCCTCCGAAATGAATTTGTGTATGCCACAGTAGCTTAGATTGTAACAGACCTGCCTTAGAAACCATATTTGTTGAACATTGATATGATAGCGGACTAGCAGATCTTTTTCTTCCCTGATTTAGTTTTAAGCTCCTTGAGAGCCTGAGGCCTTACATACCTTTCTTTGCCATCTAAACCTTACCTGGCCCTGCCACTGAGCACTTGGCTAACATTTGGCCCAAGGGTGTTTTGTTGCTGATTTCTGTTCAACCTTCCTTCATACCCTCAATCTCTCAGGCCCTCCCAGTGAGGCCATGTGGGCCCTAGGAGATAAGATCGCATCCACCATCGTGGCCCAGACACTGCAGATCCCAACTTTGCCCTGGAGTGGAAGTGGTAAGAGTATTGGAGTTTCCCTTGGGGGGAGCCTCTTGGCCACAATCTTGCTAGTGTGAGCAATGTGAGTGTGTTTCTGGCGGAGGCTGGGGTAGTCTGAGTTTACTTTTGTATTCTTTAGTTAAATTTCTAAAATAATGATTGAACAAGTAGTATGGTTTCATTGTAGACAATTTAGAAGATATGACAGATACAGAGAAGAAAAGAAAAACATCAAAATCCTATGGCCCACTGTTGAATATGTTGAACATGACCCACTTGTTGCAATATTGGGTGTCTACTTTCCAGCTCGTTTTTCTAGGCATCCTTGAAAAAACCAGAGATCTTAAATTTACTAATTTATTTATACTTGTTTTCTTTCTCACGAATGAGTATCTTGCTGTTAATAAACAGACTTTATAACATTTGAAATGTTTACATATGGTTATATCATATGGATATGCCATAGTTTATGAGTATTTCTCTATAGTTTCATGTTTAGGCAGTTTCTAGCCCCTCTCCCCCAATTATAGAAAATATTAAAAGTAATGAAACTTTAATGATCTTATAGTTAAATACTATGTCAAATTTAGTTACTGCCTTTTCTAAAAATGGAATTTCTAGGGCAAAGAAAAACTAAATAGAAAATAGAGAATGTCCTATTAATTTTTTTTTCTTTTATAGCTTCTATTTAAAATTGAATAGAAAGCATTAAACACATTTTTGTTTGTTTCATTTTTACAGAGCTTTGGCAAATAATGATTTTCATAGGAGTGACTCTGTAGGGTAGAGTTGGGATCTTTTGGATTCAGGATAATCTGATTGTTCTTGGTACACTTAATTCTGATTTTCTTTTCCCTATTTTAGGACCTGCCCATTTTCTTTTCTTTTTAAATAATATTTTATTTTGTTTTCAATAAAAGTTATCATAGCAGTTTAGGTTCTCATTCAATAATTTTTACACAAGTTGTTCAGTGATATTTGTTACATTCTTTATAGTGTGCAAACGTTCTCATTATTTCCATTTATGTTAATCTAGTTTACCTGTTGCCTTACATTCTCACCTTTCTTTTAAAGTAATTGTTGACCTTTTGGTCAGTGTGAATTTCTTAAGCTCCAATTTCTCCTCAAGGTTGAATTAATCCTTAAAAGCGATGAAAAACCATTTAGTGTTAATGGGGACAATCCAGAAAAGAATGGTTATACAATTGAAGAATATAATCAATATCACTGAATGGTGCATGTAGAAATTGTTGAATTAGATTAGCTCCTACTGTGTATATTTTCAACAACAGCAACAAATAAGCTTGTTGTTTTTTTTTAAATCTGTTGTGGAAAGCTGAAAGAATGTATCTATAATTTGCTGGTGCAAATACCCAGGTTTAAAATGATTTGGGTGAAGATAGAGCCCTGTGGTTGCTGTGGTGTGTGTGTTTCTGTCACTGACGGAGGTTCCACTTTTCCTGTGACCCTGTAGGTTTGATGGTAGAGTGGACAGATGACAATTTGCAGCAGGGCAAAATGATCAGCGTCCCAGAAGATGTTTACAACTGTGGTTGTGTGAAAGACGTCGATGAAGGCTTGGAGGTAAGCACAGAGCCTGCCGGGCTAGGGAGCCAGAACCTCCTCAATAATCTTGGTAGTTGTGGGAAGTGGCTAACTCTAAAGAGGTCTGTTTGTCCTTTGCTCCCAGGCAGCAGAAAAAATTGGTTTCCCATTGATGATTAAAGCTTCAGAAGGCGGCGGAGGGAAAGGAATCCGGAAGGCCGAGAGTACGGAGGACTTCCCAATTCTTTTTAGACAAGTGAGCTGTTCTTGTCATTTAAAAAAAATAGACTTATTTATTTTGGTGGAGTGTTCTGTATATGTCTACGAGGTCAAGTTGGCTAATCGAGTTGTTCAGTTCTTCTGTGTCTTTGTTGAGTTTCTTCCTAGTTGTCCGGTCCTTCATTGAAAGTGGTCTGTGAAGTCTCCTACTATTACTGTGTTGTTTCTAAGTGCTGTCCAGTCGGTTACGACTTACAGCAACATTGTATAGGTCTCCAAGGAATGGCTGGTAGGTTTAAATTGCCAACCTTGCAGTCAACAGTTCAGTGCTTATCCTACTGTGCCATACTAGGACTCCACTATTAGTATTATTGTAGAATTGTTAAAAATAAGACTGTTTTTCAGAGCAATTTTAGATTTTCAGACAACTTATATAGAAAGTTTGCATATAGACTCTCTTCCTGGCCCATCGGTTCTCCCATTAACGTCTTGCATTTGTGTGATACATTTGTAATAAGTGATAAACCAATATTGATGCATAATGATTAACTAAAGCCCATAGTTTCCATTAAGGTTCATTCTTGGTGGTGTACAGTCCTATTGGTTTGGTCAAATATCAAGTGTTCCTCATTAATTACAGTATCAAACAAAATAGTTTTCACTGCCTAAAAAATGTTCAGTGGTCCTCCTCTTCATCCCTTCCACCTTTTCCTCACTCCCTTTGTGTCTGTCATGATTGAGATACAGGATTACTATGATTCAGAACCAACTCGACCGCACTCAGCAACAACAACAAAATGTTTGTTCACTTGGCTGGGCCATGACTCTCTGGTTGGGCAGTTACGTAATGATGTAATGTGGCAGTTGTATAATGATGTTGTTACCTCCGTGATGTGATTAGCCCTGATTGGATGTAAAGGGATCAGGTGGGATGCAACACCCTTCATCAGGTCACAGCCGTGGTCTAAAGTAAGGGAAGTCTGCCTGGATGGAGTGTGGCTTGCATCACCTTTTTAATCTTACAAATGATCAAAGAAGAGAAGCCAGGAGAGAAGGAGGGACCTTAGTACCACCATGAAAGAAGAGCCAGGAGTGGAGCTAGTCTTTTGGACCCAAGGTCCCTGTGTTGGAGACCTCCTGGTTCCAGGAGACAGAGAGACAGAGAGACAGACAGACAGAGAGAGAGAGAGAGAGAGAGAGCCTTTCCCTAGCACCAGCACTCTGAATTCAGTCTCCTGGCCTCCTGATCTGTGAGAAAATACATTTCTGTTCATTAAAGGTACCCCTCGTGGTAATTCTGCTAAGTTGTTAAGTGCCGTCGAGTCGATTCCGACCCATAGCGACCCTGTGTAGGATTTCCAAGGAGTAGCTGGTGAGCTTGAACCACTGATCATGCAGTTCAAATGACTTTGCAGTCTGATGTATTAGCTCACAGCGCCACCCCAGGAGCAGCTGTTAAAGATAAACCCAAAGACATTGTCTTTGGGAATTGTTTTTATCCAGTTCTTGGCAACCAGATTATTTCTCTTAGCATTCTCTGATAAGAAAGGAGAAAGCATTTGCAGACTGCTTTTATTAAATAAAAGGATGCTGGAAATTGCATGATAGAATTTTGCAAGACCAATGACTTCTTCATTGCAGATACCTTTTTTAAACAACATAAAAGACATTTGTTTATACACACGGCCCTCACCAGATGGAATACACAAAACTCAAATGGACTGCATCTGTGGAGACAGGGGAAAAGCTCCATATCATCAGCCAGAACAAGGCCAGAGGCAGATTGTGGAATAGACCATCAATCCATTAATTGTTCATATGCAAGTTCAGGCTGAAGCTGAAGAAAATTCACACAAGTCCACAAACGCCAAAATATTCAGGTGGGGCCTTGAACATCCCACCTGAATTTAGAGATCTCAAAAATAGAATTGATGCATTCGACACTAATGACCCCAAACCAGAAGAGTTGTGGGATGACATCAAGAACATCATACAGGAAGAAATCAAAAGGTCATTATAAGAAGACAAGAAAGAAGGAAAAGACCAAAATGGATATTAGAAGAGATGCTGAAAACTTTCTCTCCAGCGTGGAGATGCTAAAGCTAATGGAAGAAATGAGGTGGTAAATGAGCTGAACAGAAAATTTCAAAGGGCAGCTTAAGAAGACAAAGTCTAATAATGAAATGTGCAAAGACTTGGAGTTAGAAAACCAAAGGAAAGAACACATTCAGCATTTTCAAGTTGAGGGAACTGAAGAAAAAAATTCAAACCTCGACCTGTAATATCGAATGATTCTGTGGGCAAAATGTTGAACGATGTAGAAAGCATCAAAAGAAGATAGAAGGAATACACAGAGTTACTGTGTTCCTTTTCAACCATTTAAAGAGCTAGCATATGATCATATGATCATGAGCCAGTAATACTGAAGGAAGAAGTCCAAGGTGCACTGAAGGCATTGGCAAAGAACAAGGCTCTGGGAATTGATGGAATGCAAATTGAAATCGTTCAACAAACTGATGCAACACTGGAGGCACTCATTCATCTATGGCAAGAAATTTGGAAGATAGCTACCTGGACAGCTGAGTGGAAGAGATTCATATTTGTGCCCATTCCAAAGAGAAGTGAACCAACGGAATGTAGAAATCATTGGATAATATCATTAATACTGAATGCAAGTAACATTTTGCTAAATATAATTCTAAAAGGACTGCAACAGTACATTGACAGGAAACATTGACAGCCAGATTCAACGAAGATGTAGAATGAGGGATATCATTGCTGATGTCAGATGGATCTTGGCTGAAAGCAAAGAATATTATTGAAATTTTCTGTTCAGCTCATTTACCACCTCATTTCTTCCATTAGCTTTAGCATCTCTATGCTGGAGAGAAAGTTTTCAGAGTCTCTTCTAATATCCAGTCTTTTCCTGCATTGACTATGCAAAGGCTTTTGATTCTGAATCATCACAAGCTTTGGACAACATCGTGGAGAATGAGTATTCTGGAACACTTAATTGTGCTCATGAGGAACCTATACATAGGCCAAGAAGCAGTCATTAGAACAGAACAAGGGGACACTGAATGATTTAAAATCAGGAAAGGTATGCCCCTGGGGTGTATTCTTTCACCATACTTATTGTCTGTATGCTGAGCAAATAATCTAAGAAGCTAGATTATATATGGCATCAGGATTGGAGAGAGACTCATTAACAACTGGCGGTATACAGATAATACAACCTTCCTTGCTTAAAGCGAAGAGAACTTAAAATACTTACTGATGAAGATCAAAGCCTTCGGTATGGGTTGCACCTCATTGTAAAGAAAACACGAATTCTTACCACTGAACCAATAAATAACATCAGGATAGATGGAGAAAAGATTGAAGTAGTCAAAGACTCTACTTTTCCTGGTTCCACTATTAATACTCCTAGAAGCAGCAGTCCAAGAAATCAAACAGCTGGTCTCTCCAGGTATGGAAGAAAGAAGAGTGCTAAGACTTGAAGAGGCTTGGAATCAATTACTCCAGTGAACCGACGGAACATGTGAGTATCAGTCTTCACGACTTTGAGACCAGAAAAATTAGCCGGTGCCCAGATACCATGACCTACTGTTTTGAAAGGGATCACATTAGAGATTCCCAGATAATATGGGAGAAAATGTGGAACAAAACTCAAACATTATTTAATAAACATAGACTGAATTTACTGGTCAGAAAGAGTCTGGAGGAACGTGAGACCATCCTTCAGGTCTGGAAAGGAACTCAACTTTGTAGCCCAATTTTCAGCCAAACTGTAGATAGGTTTATAGTGTGGGAGGAGGGGACAACAGCACTAGTAATGTATGCTAACCATGCAATAGTCAGTCATTCAAAAGCAAAAGGGCAACATTTTCCTAAGGACAAAGCTGAGAATGAATGGAACGGTGGGTGGAATGGATATAGGAACCATAGGGAGGAAGAAGGATAACTGCTATTACATGGAGGGGATTGCAGTCATTGAAATGAGCCTGTATGATTTGTTGAATGTAAAGTTGATGATTTTGTCTGTAAACTTGCACTCAATTCCCAATAAAAAGTTAAAAAAAGAAATCAAATGATGTATTGCATTAGGCAAATCTGCTACACAAGCCGTCCTCTTTAAAGTGTTCGAGAACAAAGATGTTAGTTTGAGGACTAAGGTGTGCCTGACCCAAAGCCATGATATTTTCCATAGCCTCATATGCATGTGAAAGTTAGACAATGAATAAGGAAGACCGTAGAAGCATTTTGATTATGGTGTTACAGAAGAATATTAAAAGTATCATGGACTTCCAGAAGAACAAGCAAATCTGTGTTGGAAGAAACACAACCAGAGTGCTCCTTAGAAGCCAGGATGACAAGACTTCGTCTCTCATGCCTCTGACATATTATCAGGAGAAACCAGTCCCTGGAGAAGGACATCATGCTTGGTAAAGTGGAGGATCGGCTAAAAAGAGGGAAACCCCAACAAGATGGAGTGGCACAATGTCAGCAGAAGTGGACTCAAGCATAACAATGATTGTGAGGTTGGCGCAGGACTGCACAGTGTTTTGTTCTGTTGTACGTAAGGTCACTGTGAGTAGCAATTGACTTGATGGCACATAACAACAACAACATCATCATATAGTACTTAATACTATAAAAATACTTAGCTTCCTCCCCCTTCTTTTGAATTTAAACTGCTTTCTACAGAGCTCCCACCAAGTATACAGCTAACAGCAATCTGTGAGTGTTAGTTGATGGACCAGTTTCAGAACCATGTTGTCTATATTGGGGGCTGCAGATCTTGGGGGGAGTCCTGGTGTGGCGTTGTGGGTTAATGCGCCAGACTGCAAAGCCGTTTGAACTGCAAGGTTGGTGATTCGAGCTCACCAGCTGGTCCTTGGAAACCCTATATAGGGTTGTATGAGTTGGAACCAATTCGGTAACACTTAACAACAACATGATTTTGGGGAGTCCTAGTGTGGTGCTATAGGGTAAGCATTGAACTGCTAACTTCAAGGTCAGCAGTTCAAATTCACCAGCCATTCCTAGTAAATCCGATACAGGGTCTGTATAAGTCAGAACCGACTTGACGAAAGTTAGCAACAACATAGCTTTTGGGGGGAATAGTTTTAGTTTTATAGGAATTTGCAGTAATAGCACCCCAATCCCCAAACCAAACCCTCTGCCCCTGAATTGATTCCAACTCATAGCAACCTCTATTGGGTTTCCAAGACTGTAAATCTTTGTGGGAGTAGACAGCCTTCTAAACTGTTCATCTGTGTTAGTATTATCACAACAAAGATATGTATATTTCTGTTTTTAGTAAATGAACTCCAGGCTTTATTTGGGTTTTTATAGTCTGCCTAGGAGCACGGTGGCTCTGTAGTATAAGCACTGGACTATGAACCACAAGGTTGATGGTTCGGGTCCACCAGCTGCTCCATGGGAGAGAGATGAGGCTTTTTGTGCCTGCAAAGAACTGCAGCCTCAGAAACCCTATAAAGGTGGCAGTGAGTCTGTACCGACTCAACTACACGTAACAATATCAACAGTTTCCCAACTAACGTCCTCTTTCTGTCCCAGGATCCAGTCTGGGTCCCACATTGCATTTAGAGGTTATACACATCTTAAGGAGTGCTGCTGTGGTGCTGTAGGAGAAGCACTGGGCTACTAACTGCAAGGCTGGCAGTTCAAACCCACCAGCCGCTCCTTGGAAGCTCTATACAGGTTTGCTATGAGTCGGAAGCAACTCCCCAGCACATAACAACAACAGGTCTTTTAAAGCTTTTTTTTTTTTTT
>NW_006408660.1:1783375-1810756 GCF_000296735.1 Chrysochloris asiatica
GAGTGTCGGACTAGAAAGCAATAGATTTCTTGCTTCTGCCACAAATTCCCCCAGCTGTGAGCCTTCCAACCTTCTAAATATTCCTTTATATGTGGTTCAGAGTTCTGGAACCAGCCCCTGAGCCTGCTTGGTCAGGTGTTCTGTGTTGTTGTTGTTGGAGCTCCTTTACTGCACTTCCACCCGATCCGCCATCTTGTTTGTTCTTTAAAGCTTTTGTTTTTAATTACTTGAGTGCAATATGAAAATATTCTCAATGTAAAAACTCAAAACATTCCAGTCTGATGTTAACCATAAAAAAAGTTCCTTTGCATCATCTCCCAATTCCCTTTTCTTCTCTGATGTTGTCCCTGCTAGCATTTGGGCAATATGAACTTGGATAAAGACGATCAAACCATTTTATTTTATTATTTGTAGCACATGTGGGATCATTCTATATTTCACTGAACTTGCTATTATTTTTTTTACTAAACAGTTTGTCTTAGAAATGATTCCATGTGAACATGGGTTGTTTTAACAATCTCTAGATTATATGTATTTCTGCCATTAAAAAGATGAAGGAAGTCAGTCTGTAGGTTTCAGTGTAAACAGCTACATGAGAGGATGTGTGAGATTGGTGATAAACAGAGCTAGGAGTTCTGGTGTGGCACTTCTTTATAAGCACTGGACTGCTAACTGTAGGTCGGTACTTCGAACCCACTAGCTGCTCCTCAGAAATCCTATACGGGGTCACTATGAGGTGGAACCAACTTGACGGCACTGAATACCACCGCCACTGAACAGCAGGTGCTGGTCCCAATTTTGTTTAAAGAAATGTTCTATGTGTTAATTACTCTATCTACAGAAGAAACACAGCTGTGTGTGCACTCAACTTTTCTTTTTTAGAGAGTAACTTTGTTTTCCTAAGTAATACCATGACCAATGCATCACTTCATAATAGAAAGGCATTTCAGACCAAAAAGTAGAAAGGATGGAACCTCAGTATTAAGAATGGAACTTCAGTGCAGGGATGTTTTACCTGCAAATGGGAAGTCAGCTCTAAGAAGCGGAAGCTGTTGTCCTGGTTGCTTTCATATGTAACTTAGGAGAAAAATTCGTTTATTGTTGTTTTTATTCTCAGTTTGCCTCAGATATTGCATTTTACATTACAGATCACTGATCTATATAAAAAATGGAGGACATCATGAATGTTTAACTATCAAGTGCTACTGACTCTGTTTCTAATAATGTAGGATAAATAAATAGTACAGAAAAGAGGAATTTTCCTTTATTTTTGGTTGCATCCCAAACTCTTTATGACACATCTATCTTTAGCAGATGGGATTGTGGGGAAACTTCCCTCTCTACTTTATATATGGTCGCAGTGTTTCTAAAGAAATAAGAATGGAAAGTCTTCAAGAGAGAGAAAACCAAAGATGAGGGAGGAGCAGATTTACTGTGGAGTTCCCCAGTGGCCCTCATGTCTCCAGGAAACTTCTTGCACTGGTTTCCCAAAGAACACTGAACTCCTGCTTCTCCCCCAGGTGCAGAGCGAGATCCCAGGCTCCCCTGTCTTTCTCATGAAGCTGGCCCAGAACGCCCGCCACCTGGAGGTCCAGATTCTGGCCGACCAGTACGGAGACGCTGTGTCTCTGTTTGGCCGAGACTGCTCCATCCAGCGACGGCACCAGAAAATCATTGAGGAGGCCCCGGCCACCATTGCCATGCCGGCTGTGTTTGAGTTCATGGAGCAGGTGGGCTTTTCTGGGCTTGGGGGGCAAATACAGGGTAGAACGATTTGGGGCTGCATCAGGATGAACTTTCTATGAGAAGCCTTGTGTCCCCGGATGAGGCTCATCCGCCTTAGTGATTGATGGTCTCAGCATCCCATGGCTTTTTGGAATCGCTGATCTAGGGGGACTCAAACTTCTTTACACAGAGTAGGTGTGTAGGATGCGTGTGGTGACATGACTGAGAAGACATCGTGTTTGTTTCCTCCTGCTGCTGTAACAGAAGTGGCACAAGTGGATGGTTTTAAAGAACAGACAGTTTACTGTCTCAAAGATGTGGAGGCGGAAGTTCATACCAGGACACCGGCTCTACCTGTCATTATCCCTGGGTGTTCATTGGTGTCCTTGACCACTTGTAGGTGGATCTTTGTTTTGTTGTGGTGGTTGAGGATCTACCCAGCAAAACATACTTCAATGCAGCATTTTTTACGTGTTCAATTCAGTGATATTGTAGATTCTAGATTCTTCTTCACACTCTGTCTATTATGACATTGTTCAGAAATGATTTAGTTCATGACTCCGCGCCCCCCCCCCCGACCACATTAATATAACAAAAGCAAAACCTCTATTTTCCAAACAGGTACAGGGGTTAGAATGTCAACATGTATTTTCTGGGGACCCATTCCGTCTGTAAAAATGGTACAGGGGTTAGAACGTGAACATATATTTTCTGGGGACCATTCCGTCCTTAAAAGTCATCGTTGAAACTTACCCAAGAATGCTGTTGGAAAACTCTTGCAAGACCTTCTGCCCCTATATTTTCTTTGTAGTGTGCCGTCCGCTTGGCCAAGACTGTGGGCTACGTGAGTGCAGGGACGGTGGAGTACCTCTACAGCCAGGATGGCAGCTTCCACTTCTTGGAGCTGAATCCCCGCTTGCAGGTAGAACATCCTTGCACAGAAATGATTGCCGATGTCAACTTGCCGGCCGCCCAGCTACAGGTGAGGAAACAGGCTTTGAACCCAGGGTGGGAGGCTGGGTCTCTGGGTGCTGATCACCCCTTGACTGGCTGACTCTGGGAAGGACTCTTTTGTTTAAGTTGCTCTGACAGCCAATAAGCGGAGAAACTTCTATCAAGTGGTTTCTCACCTTTGTCTGGCCATAGACCCTTTTGAGAAAATGGTAAAAGCTGTGGACTTTCTTGGGGAAAAAAATGTATCTAATTTCAGGGTATTCCTTGACCTTCCCTGGAAGCTATTCATGGAACTTGAGCTGTGTTTCTCAACTTTTTTTCATTGTTGTCCCCTGGAGTCCCTGGGATGGCTCTTTGTTACTGACCAGGAGGTTGGAATTTTGAACCATACAGTGGTACCTTGGAAGAAAGACCTAGGTATCCATCTACTTCTGAAAACCCTGTGGTGTGCAGCCCTACTTTGACACACGTGGATCTCCATGAGTTGGAGTTGACTTGAGACATTTTCCTGCTGATTCCTCCTATGTGGGATTTTAATATGATAGACATACTACATGTCTGTTGATGTACTTTTCATCTCAGCATTTTGAGAGATGGTTCTGTTGAACATTCATGATGTTTTGTCTCTATAAATTCTTCCTAAGAAAAGGGACACTCTACTGCATTGTTGTTGTGAAGTGCTGTTGAGTTGGTTTCGACTCATAAAGACTCTGTATAGGGTATCCAAAACTGTCTATATCCTTGTAGAGCAGAAAACCTCATCTTTCTCCTGGGCTCGAACCACCAACATTGTCGTTTGAAGTCCAGTGCTAATCCTACAGAGTCACCCACTTGCACTCCCCTTCTGCTTCATTATCACAGCGTAATTACTACCCTCTGGCAATAAAGCATCGATACCACCAAACCCCAAACCAAACCCTTGGTCATCCAGCCAATTCTAACTCATAGCGACCTGACATAGGGATTCTGAGGCTATAAATCTTTTCCGGGAGCAGAAAGCCCTCTCTCCGAAGGAGTGGCTGGTGGATTCAAAACGACTGACCTTGGGGTGAACAACCCAGTACATAGCCCATGACACCGCATAGTTACTGAGTATACCATCCACGTTAAAAGCTTCCCTGTTGTCTTAATAATGTCCCTTTGTAGTTTTCTTTTTTTGGAAAACCAAGATACAATGAAGGATCACACATATCCTTCATTTTCATATCTCTTCAATCTTGAAGGGACCCTAGTCTTTTTATTTTTTTATTCTTGACATTGGCATTTCAATTTTGGGCAGAAAGCCCCTGGATTTGAATTTGCTTAATAGTTTCTTCCTGATAGGATTCACGTTGATTGTTTTGGAGGACACAGGAGGCACAGAATGTTCTTTTTTTTTATTGCGCAAGTTTGTGTCTCATTTGGTTACGTCTGTTATTGCTCTTTCTATAAGCCCAGCTTTCTTTGTGCCCTTCATACAACTTTCTTTAACTCTCCAGCTAGACACCGTTCTTCCATCTCACGTTTCTTGGCACTCACTGCTTTTATTGAACATATATGTTTCCTTGTGACGTGGTGGTGTTTGATGCATGTTGCCTGTTTGCTCCTTTATACTTGGAGCTGTGTGGGCAGAGTCGTACCTTCTGGCTTTTTCTCTCATTGCCTCTCTAGCCACAGTCTAGCACATTACTGTATATACATAGGTGTCAGCATGCCTAAAACAGTACATTGAGTGCTTCTTCCTTTGCATATATCACTGCGTTTGGGCATTCGGGGCTGGGTTCTGGAGGTCCTGACAGTGTGTGGATGTATTTCTTGGTTTTAGATTGCCATGGGTGTGCCTTTGTACCGACTGAAGGATATCCGGCTTTTATATGGAGAGTCGCCATGGGGGGTGACACCCATTTCTTTTGAGACCCCGCTCAACCCTCCTCTGGCCCGAGGCCATGTCATTGCTGCTAGAATCACCAGCGAAAACCCAGATGAGGTAAGTTATGGGGCTCCTGTGATTCCTCCGTCTCAGATCTGCCAGCGTGAGGCCGACTCTTCCGTTTACAGATGAGGAAACAGTGATGTAGGAAGCGATACACCACTCACGGTGTATCGAACGTGTAGTACTACCAATCCTCCCCGGGTGTCATGGGTGGTTACTATGGCATCGCTATTGCTGGGCATTGCAGTTCCTGTTTCCCAGCTGACGAGACTACAGCAGCGTGCCTGGTGCCTCCCACCTGGAACCTGCTGGAGCTGTGACTGGGAAGCCCAAGTGTTAGACTCTTGTTTTCAGTTTTTTCATCACTCTTACTTACCTCTCTTCACTTTCTTTTCAGCTTTTCATTGTGTCTAACATGTAAAATGTCAAAGTATAAAATTAACCCCTCGGACTTCTCCCAGCCCCAACAATTGTTAACTTCCTGTATTAGGTCTACACCTACTCCCCCTATACCCAAATAGATTTGGTGTTTTCGTCATTTACATTGTGGTAAAATATATATATAACAAAACTTGGGCTACTTCAACATTTTTATATGTACAATCCGGTGACATTGATGACACTCAACATGTTGTTGCAAACATCACCACTGTCCCTCCCCATCTTATCCCACCCCCCAGTAATTTCATTAAGTTGGCTCACCACCATTAACAGAGTTCCCAAAATCCAACACCAAGCCCACTGCCTTCAAGTTGATTCTGATTCATTGTAACCCTATATAGGCTGTAAATTTTCAAGACTGTAAATCTTTGTGGGAGCAGATAGCCTCATCTTTCTCCTGCTGAGCGGCTGGTAGGCTTGAACTGCCAACCTTGAGGTTACCAGTCTAGTGCTTATCCTACAGCGCCATCAGGGTTCATTGGTTGTTGAGCGATGACTCCCCCTTTCCTCTCTCTCCCACTCTTGATACCACTAATAAGCTTTGATCTCTATTCAAATAGCTTATTATTCCTTAAGGTGAGAATTACGTACAGTGATGGACCTGACCAAATGTGCCCACTACACACACCACAACCCTCTCAGGGAACATGGACGTGTTCTTGGTCACCTACAACATGGAGTGCAGGGCCTTGCTTGCTGGTTTTTCTTTTTTTGAATCCTTAGCTTCTGCTTGTGAGTAAGGGCTCTTGGATTTCTTGGGAGTTAATTAATAAATAAGATTGTGACAAGATTTAGATAGTTAAAAATCAGCCATTTGGAACTATACCATTCATGATATTAATTACACCCACCATGTGCAGCCAGCCATCATGGTGGTCTATCTCCAAAAGTTCTCCCCCACCTCCTAGGGCTCAGTGTTGATGAGACTTTCTGGAGTGTGGGAGCGTTGGTGAATCTCGGGGATAGAATTCTCATCTTCCACGTGGGAGGCACAGGTTTTCTTCCTGGCCAGTGTACCTAATGCACAGTCAGCTCTTGTCTATCAGGAGGGACTTGTGTGCTGCAAGGACGCTGAATAGATTTCAGCGGAGCTTGTAGACTAAGGCAGAAGAAAAACCAGGCAATCTAGTTGTGAAAATCAGTCCTTGAGAACCGTGCCTCACACCGGTCCTGTCTGCAGCCGATTGCTGGGACTTTTCCTTTAGTCGTGCAAGGGATTGACATGGGTGGAGGCTGACCCCATAGCAGCTTAATAACAATAACATTATTTGGAGTCCTGATTTCTTCCATTTTGCTTCTCCTATCTTGGCTCTAGGGTTTTAAGCCGAGCTCCGGGACGGTCCAGGAACTGAATTTCCGCAGCAACAAGAATGTGTGGGGTTACTTCAGCGTGGCGGCTGCTGGTGGATTACATGAGTTCGCAGACTCCCAGTTTGGACACTGCTTCTCCTGGGGGGAGAACCGGGAAGAGGCCATCTCGTCAGTAGCTCCTGTCCTTCCTTCCTTCTTTTGAACAAATAGCCTTTGGCTCCAGATAGGGTAGTACCATAGGAGATCAAAGCAGGAGAATCACAAAACAGACCCTCACTGAAAACCCTGGGCTGGAATTCCAAGAATTAAGTCTGCCTTTTTTTTTTTTTTTTTCAATTTAATTTTAGTGTCACAAAGTTTGAAGTGATCCCACCTAAGGTCACTGACCTTGGCTTATGAGAAGTATAACTTGAAGGCAATCCCAAGTTTACTGAAGTTTGCTACCAAAAGTTTAAGAGCTGTTGAGGACTCTCACTTTGAAAACAGGGACAGCTTTCAGTATAAACCTCATAAATAGTTCTTGCTAAGGTTGTGTGTTGACACCTGGTGTGGTGCTGTAGGATAAGCACTGGACTGCTAACTGCAAGGTGGGCAGATCAACTGACAGGTCTTTCCTTGGGAACCCTATGCAGGGTCTCTGTAAGTTGGAAGTACTCAATAACATTTAACTGGGCTCTATGTCATGCCTATGTTTGCTCTGACGGCGTTGGCTGGAAAGCCCTCTGCACACTGAGACCTGCCACAGCAGCCCCTGTCACTTGAGTAAACTTGGGATCTCCTTCAAGTCTGAGCTCAGATGAGCCCACATTTGCCATTCTTTCTGTAGAGCTGAGAAACCCATAAGGGCACCCCAACTTCTGAAACACCCACATCTTCCCTTCTTGATAGGGCTCAACAATGTAAGAAACAGTTCCCTTTCTAAGGAAACGTTCTTGGGTGGGTAGACAATTGCTCTTCAGAGGGAAAACCCCCAAAGACATTGTGGGCATTTCATTTTAAAAGCCTTACAATCCAGTGAGGCTTTACTAAAAGGTGGTGGGGAGTGGGTCAGCCAGCCCAGCCCACCGTAGTTCCGTGAGCTGTGGCTTGTCCCATGCTAGGAATTACCACTAGCAACTCAACAGAATTCAGTGACAAAGCCCACTTTTCTGATTACTGTTGGTTCACAATAATTATTAATCATGTGGTAATTAATCATGTTCATAGCCACTAACATTTATTGATCATTTGCCATATCCATTACCTGAAATGACTGATTTGAATCCTTAAACATCCCTTTGAAGTTGGAGTGATGGTCCCATTTTCCAGATAAAGAGACTGAGACCCAGAGTGGTTAAGTCCCTTGCCTAAGAGGACCCAGCCAGTAAATCAAAGAGCAGAGATTGTCACACGGGTGCCTGCCTCAGTTTCCTCTCTAAACTGCTGTATTCTTCTGACTCTAAGCACCAAGTCATCCTAAAAACAATCCCTGGGGCTCTGTTGACTTGTACATTAATTGGGAAAACAATCGCTGGGGTTCTCTTGACATGTTCATTAATTTGGGAAAATGTGCTTCCCCTTCAAGGAACATGGTGGTGGCGTTGAAGGAACTATCCATCCGGGGAGACTTCAGGACCACTGTAGAGTATCTCATTAACTTGCTGGAGACGGAGAACTTCCAGAACAACGACATTGACACTGGGTGGTTGGACCACCTCATCGCCCAGAAAGTACAGGTAAGAGGCTGTATGCCTCTCCGCCGGCCTGCGAGGGCTCCTGGTTACCCCTGGGGATGTGGTTGCCATGGGTGCTGAAACCAGTCTTTTCCCAGGCAGAGAAGCCGGACATCATGCTTGGGGTGGTGTGCGGAGCCTTGAATGTGGCAGATGCCATGTTCAGAACCTGCATGACTGATTTCTTACACTCGCTGGAAAGGTAAGTCACGTAGGTGATTCCTCCCCTTATCATGGGTGTCAGCTGCACCAATGACAGGACGTACTTTATACAACTGCAGAGTGACCACCAGGCAGTTAGTGAAGCCTCTGTGGAATTCCTTGGAAGAGGCTGGTGGAAGGGTGAGGAAATGTAGGTGAAAGATGTGGGGGTAGAGGTGGAATCTCAAAGCCAAGAAGCAGCCCACAGCACAGGCGCCTGCTGTTTCTTGTTGACTTATAGATCTGAGACTCAGGAGTTCACCATTGTAAGAGGTGGTTTTGATAAAGTGAAGTAGGCTCAGGGGTTAACGGGTAGGCCGGGTTTCTCAGCCTCACTATTGAATATGGGGTGGAGACATTCTTGGTTGTGGGAGCTGTTGTCTGCATGGTCAGATGCTGAGCAGCATCCCTGGCTTCTGCCCTGTCACACTTTCTCCTCCACATGTCATGACACTCGAATATGTCTCCCCAGATATTCACAAACGTCTCCTGGAGGCCACAGTCCCCTGGGATAGGCAGTAAAAGTAAAAAAATAGAAGGATTGATGTTTTTAGCTCCATTCAGTCTCCACCTGGTTTCTTTCATCGAATTTTCATAGATGGAACCTTCCTGAGAAGAAACTGTGACGGATTTGCCTTTCTGAAAAGGCTTTTCCAAATTTTACTTTTTTTCTAGCAGTTGCTATTTCCTTCCTTGTTTTGGTAGGGTTTTTTTTTTTGTGTGTGTGTGTGTGGTAAAATATATACAATCTACCAAAACATTTGCCATTTCAACAATCTTCACATGTACAATTCAGTCACATGAATGATGTTCCTCATATTGTTTAGTTATCACCCTTAACTGTTCCCCCAATTTCCCCTCACCCTTAACAAAAAGCTTAGTGTCCTGTAAGCATTATATCTTCCTTCTCCCTTCCCTCTGCCCACCCCTGGAAACACTAAAAAAATTTGGTCTCTGTACTCTTTGCCTTTTCTAGATAGTTCATAAAAGTAGGATCATATAGGCAGCATGGTGGCTCAAACCACAAGGTTAGCGGTTTAAGCCCATCAGCTGTTCCTCGGGAGAAAGATGAGGCTTTCTGCTCCTGCAGAGATTTAAAACAATGGAAACCGTAGAGACTCCACGGCACTTAACAACAACAGCAAGGATCATCATATAATCTATGTCCTTTTGTGAGTGACTTATTTCAGTCAGCATAGTGTTTTCAGTGCACCCATGCTGTGGGGTGTGGCAGAACTTGACTTCTCTTATTGCTGAGTAATAGTCCATTATGTGCATGTATCACATGTTATTTATGCATTCATCTGAATACACCTGTCTCCACCTTTTGTGAATAGTGCTGCACTGAACAGTGGTGTATGTTTGTGTCCCTGCTTTCTGTCCTTTTAGGGGATATACCTAGGAGTGGACTTGGTGGAACCATATGATAGTTCTATATTTAAGTTTTTGAGGAACCACCAGACTTTTCCACAGCTGTTGTACCATTTTACAATCCCACCAGAAATGGATGAGTGCTTCTCCACGTCCTTGACAATGCCTGTTGGTTTCAGTTTCATTCCGTGCCTCTTCATCATCTAAAGCCATTTGAACTGCAAGGTTGGTGGTTCAAGCTCACCAGCTGCTCCTTGGAAACCCTTTACAGGGACGCTATGGGTCGGAACTGACTCGACAGCACTTCACAACACAACAACAAAGCTTCTTTAGTACACAGTCAACATTGGTGCTTAGGAAAGACAGAGAGCTGGGTGATGCTCCCACCCCACCCCCTCCCGCCCCGCCTGATATCAAGATGAAGGCCAAGGTCTCCCTTCTCTTTCAGGGGCCAGGTTCTCCCAGCAGCTTCTCTGCTGAACATTGTGGATGTGGAGTTAATTTACGGAGGCATTAAATATATTCTCAAGGTAAGGGTCCCTTGTGTTTTTCTGGAGTCTCCAACTTCGGGGCTTTGAGTTCTTAGCTTTATTTCTTCCCGGTATGCTTGGCTTTGAGTGTCAATGTTCCCCAGGGCTTCCCATCTATCCCTGTGACCTCGAAACCTAAATACTTTGGGTGTCAGGATGCTAAAGGCATGAAAGATCATGGCAGTGCTTTGCTGAGCTGGCGTAGCCCTCTGGACCCGTTTCCATGAACTGGGCAGCTCGTTTTATTTTCTGTCTCTGGGACAAGAATCCTTATGGGCTTGGGGTCTCTGCCCTGGTTCACCATTGGTACCCCAGAACTTACTCAGAGTTGTTAGTTTAATTCTAATTTGTATTGTTGTCATAAGTAATTTCTAGATAAACATTCCTAAAGTTCTTGTTGTTTTATGCCCCAAATATGTATTTTATAGGTTGTAAGGGCCTTTAGGGAGTCCTGGTGTGGCGCTGTGGGCTAATACACTGGACTTGAAGGTCGGTTTGAACCGTAAGGTTGGCAGTTCAAACTCAGCCAGCCACTCGGAAACCCTATTCAGGGTCACTGTGAGTCAGAACCCACTCAACGGCACTTAATGACAAGCAATCACAAAGGTCCTTTAGAAGGAGCACTGGTGGCTCAGGGGTTAAGCACACAGCTATTAACTGAAAGGTTGATGGTTTGAGACCCTCAGCCGCTCCAGTTCTACTCTGTCCTATAAGGTTGCTAAGAGTTGAAATTGACTCCAAGGCTATGCGTTAGGGCCCTTTAGAGGAGTGCTTAGTGGTTTAAATCTAGCCATCCATGGGAGAAAGAATTGGTGGTCTCCTTCTGTAAAGAAGACAGTGGAAAGCCCGTATCTGGGTTCTTCTCTGTCCTGCAGGGTTGCTATGAGGCAGAATTGACTGGACAGCACACAGCGGTGGCAAGGCCCTTTTGAGTGTTTGTCTTCTGATCTCAGTTCAGCACATGCACCAAATAGAGGACCAAGTGGGGCCTGTGTTTCAGTTAGATTGAGATGCAAAGCCGAGGCCCAGCCATGACCATGTACACATCTCACTTCCCTCCCAAATCTCTGTAGGACCCTGGGCAGCCAGGCCTGGCCCACTTCCAGAGCCCTGGTGGAGTGTCCATGGCTATTTCATGCAATGCCCCACCCTGCCACACACAGGGTCCCCCGCTCCAGGCAGGCTAGTGCGGAGACAGGAAGCAGAAGGGAACACCAGCCCCCAAGGGCATGCAACCAGCTACTGTTGGCTGGCCTGGCTGCTGTCATCAGCCTCACCTGGGCAAGTGTAGCCAGAAGGCAGGGGCAGGAGGGATAGAGACATCCACCCAGCACTCCCACTGTGGGCAGCCAGCCCTTTCCTCCAGAGGGGCCAGTAGGCCCCCTGCATCCAGAGGTAGCATAGAGCCTGTCCCCCACAGGTGGCCCGCCAGTCGCTGACCATGTTTGTGCTCATCATGAATGGCTGTCACATCGAGATCGACGCCCATCGGCTGAACGATGGTGGGCTGCTGCTGTCTTACAATGGGAACAGCTACACCACCTACATGAAAGAAGAGGTTGACAGGTAACATGTGGGTGCTGGTCCCGCGTGGCTGGCCCAAAGTCCGCCCCTCCCAGAGACTGAGAATACAGTGTGTGCAGACCCCAGGGTTTAAATTAGACACGTTCTCTGGTCAATTCTGGGGGCACCTGGGGAGATGGTCCATTCTATGATGGACATCTATGGGATGCTCCCAAGAGGAAGTTAGAGCTCAGTAGGGCATGGCTGCCAACTCCACTGTTTAATGGGACCACGCTCTCTCAGGACAGGCTTGCTGAATGCATCTGTCTGATTACTGAGCTGCGTACCAGGCATTGCTCTAGGTATTGGGATAGCTCCATGCTCACTCCCCAGGGAGCACTCACTGCCCAGGGAGCACTCACTGCCCAGTGAGCATAGAGCTGGGTGAGGAAGGCTGACATATGAAACAAACAATGTTGCCCCACACCCAATGGGTGAAGTACGGCACGTAGCAGGGGGCATCCCAAGATGGGCCACAAAGACCCTCCAGTCCCAGTGTGTCAGGCCCGGCCTTCTCACATGGCACATGGAAGGGAGGTAGCCATGATGGGCCTCCTGGGCCAGGCAGCACAGACCCCAGTCAGGAGAATCCTGTTAGAAAGTGAGACTTCATTCCTTCCCAGACGTGATGCTTTGGAAGAAGGTAAATTTGACTCTTCTTTTAACCTGTGAATATTATTGACTGTAGATATTCAAGATGACTATATGTCCCATCCATGAGTCATGTTCTCCCTGGTGCGGTCATAGGTGAAGATACTCAGTTAGTAAATACTTATTGAATAATATTTATGGACTACCTTCTTCCTGCCAGGGCCTGTTGGGATATGTCAACCAAAGGGACTAGCTTTCTGTCAGAAAAGTGTAACATCTTTGGCTCACCCAATGTACTCTCAAGATTTCTGAGCTAACTGTCAAAGATCATGGATTCTATTCATGTGGGTATATTTCTGGGCTGTCTACTATGTTCCATTGATGTATTTACCAATGTAAGCCTGCCAGCTGCTCTGCGGGAGAAAGATGAGGCTTTCTGCTCCCACAAAGATTTAAAAAATAAAAGCTTGGAACCGACTCCAAACACTTACCAACAATAACAACACTGTCTTCATCACTGTAGCAACATATAGTTAGGAGTTACCTATTGGATGATACACGTCTAGTTTATTCCATTACAAGGTTGTTGGATAGTTAGTTTGATTCTAATTTTTATTGTTACCATAAATGAAGTTGTGATAAATATTTCTGCATGTCTTGCTGTATTATATCCGAAATGATGTATTTTATAGGTTATAGGATTCCTGGTGTGGCGCTGTAGGATCAGCATTGGACTGCGAGCCACAAAATTAGCAGTTCAAACCCACCAGCTCCTTGGAACCCTACACAGGGTCGCTATGAGTCAGAACCGACTTGATGGCACTTAAGAATAATAAGGGCCCTTTGGAGTGTTTGTCTGTTGATCTCTACCACACCCTCAGTTTATACACACATTGAATGAGGGGTCAAGAGAGACCAGTGCTGGTTAAGTCTTGAAGTTGTGTAGTGCCAGTCCTCATACAGTTCTGTTCAGGATCATGTTGGCTCTTCTGGGTCTGTCTCCTTTCCTTGTAAACTTTAGTATCGACTTCCTGATAGCCACAAGATAACTTGCTTGGGTTTTGATTGAGATTATATTGAATCCACAGATTCAATGGGTAGAATATCTTGATGGTAGTCTTCCTAGCCATGAGCAGGGACTTCCCATTGATTTAGATCTTTGATTTCTTTGAACAGAATTTTATAGTTTTCCTCATATAGACCCGGTACATATTTTGTTAGAGTTTTATTTATGGAACCCTGGTGGCACAGTGGGTTTAGTGTTGAGCAGCTAATGGAATGGTTGGCCGCTGTAACCCACCAGCCACTCCATGGAGAAAGATGAGACTATCTGTTTCCATTAAAGATTTACAGCTGCAGTAACACTATGGAACAATCTACTCTATCCTATAGGGTTACCATGAGCTGGCAGAGGGTTGCATATATATATATTTCGTCCCAATGTAACGGACTCATGGTATGGGTCAGTTGGATAAACACTGCACTGCTAACTGCAAGGTTGGTAGTTCAAACCCACCAGCCGCTCCTTGAAAATCCTATATGGGATCGCTATGAGTCAGAACTGACTTGACGGCACTCAACAACAACAACAATGCTTTTAACTTCAAGTTCCAGTTGTATATTGCTGCTGTCTATGAAAGCCACTGGTTTTTGCGTGTTGTCCTTGTGCCGTGTCATCTTGCTATCATTGCTTATTAACTCAGGGAGTTCTTGTGACAACTCTCAGATGTCCCCACTTGATAATGTGGCATTTGATAGTAACACTCATGGCTGCCTTCAGGCAACAGAGAACACTGTGGAAAGCATGTATCTGGCTTCTTGGACTAATTGGCTTCCCTCTTGCTCCTGCCCCTGCTCTTCCTCTCTCCCAGTTACCGTGTCACCATCGGCAACAAGACGTGTGTGTTTGAGAAGGAGAACGACCCTACAGTCCTGAGATCACCTTCGGCTGGGAAGCTGATACAGTACACAGTGGAGGATGGGGACCATGTGGAGGCAGGGAGCAGCTATGCAGAGATGGAGGTGACCGCAGAATGGCCCTCAGGGCTCTCTCTGTGGGACCTGTGGCCACCCTCAAACCCTCTTCCCAGTAGCATAGCTTCTGCACAACATTCAAAGGGAAAACACTAAAATGCACACTTTCCTGGGAACAGTAAGGATTAATTAATAATAATGATGGTGGTGATGAAATAATCCATGTGGCAGTCATGGGATTAAGCATTTAATTATCTCACTTTCTGACAACTTTATGAGGTGGGCACAGATATGATTCCCATTTTTCACAAGAAGAAATCAGGTTCAGGCAGGCTAAGGAATGCACCTGAGCTCACATGAAGCCAGGTTGCAAACCTGGACTCCATTTCTTACTGCCAAGGTAAATAGTAATGATGATGGCAATGTAGGGATAACAGTGCTAACCAGTAACATGTGTTTTATCTCCTGCCCCCTGTCAGACTCTTCCTCTTGTTGAATGCTTGTAAGAACCCTGTGAAATGGTACTGTTGTGACTCCCCATTTTATAGTTAGCGAAACAGAGGCTCAGAGAAGGGGAAGAGCTTTGCTAGAGACCACGCATTAAAGAAGGGTAAGGCTGCTTCTGGCTACCAAGCTAGGAACACTAAATAACAGCCCACATGATCCTGACTGTAGTCTATCTGTAGCCAGCACCATGTAACAAAACACATCACCTCCAGATGCTCAGAGAAGGCACCGGTGATCGCACTGCAAGTAGTAGATTCTTCATTTCACAATGTGGGATCTTTTGGGGGTGCTTTTAGAATAGGAGTCTTTCACAAAACATTTGATTCACACCCCACCTGTTAAGAACGTGTATATCAGTCATCCTATGCAACATGATTTGTCGCTGTGTTTCGTAGAGGCCTTCCTTTGGAGATTATTACCAGTTTCCAGGTCAGGCTTGCTTTGCGGATTGAGTTAATTACAAGCCCTGTGTCTGACACATAGTAGACTTCCAGGAAGGCTTGTGCCTGCTCTCTTTTCCGTTGAACTCTGCCCAGCGGTTCTTTGATTTAAACCACACGCTCCTTGTTCCTAGTCCTTAGTTGTGGGTGATGCTGGCTGATATACACGCAGTCCTGGCGGGCACTGCCTTACTCTTTCTCTCACAACAGGTGATGAAGATGATCATGACTCTGACTGTGCAGGCGAGTGGCCGGGTGAAGTACATCAAGCGTCCAGGGGCCGTGCTGGAAGCAGGCTGCGTGGTGGCCAGGCTGGAGCTCGATGACCCTTCCAAAGTGCACCCAGTATGTGGTTTCCAGGCCCCTGCTCTGCTGGCCAGGTCTACTCATAGTCTGCTGTCTCAGCAAGCAGCGGACTTCAGACTGAACTGCTCTCTTGCCAACACTTACCTCCTTCAGACTCTGTGGAACCCAGCAGCCAGGCTGCAGGCAGAAACACAAGGCAGCCCAGTTCCCCTTTGCTTGAGTCCCTCTAAGTGACTCCTTTACCCACGTAGTATTTTACCCATGTATTTTACTCTTTTACCCATGGTTCTTTTAATAACCATGTTGTTGTTAGTTGCCATGGAGTTGGCTCCTGATTCATGGTGACCTCACGCACAAGGAGGTGCAACACTGCCTGGTCCTGTGCCATACCTGGATTGGTTAGGGATTAGACTGTTGGGATCCAGAAGGTTTTCCCTGGCTGATTTTCAGAAGCAGATTGCCAGGCCTTTCTTCCTAGTCTATCTTAGTCTGGAAGCTGCACTGAAGTCTGTTTAGCATCACAGCCACACACGGGCCCCCACGGCAGAGGGGTGGTGGCTGAAAACAAGGAGCATTGGCCGGGAATTGAACCTGGGTCTCTAGAGTGGAAGGGGAGAATTTGACAGCCTACCCAAGCCCAAATGAGCTGTGCCTAGGAAGCTTCTATGATGTCATCTCTGCTTAATTGAGCCCACCGGGCCCCTCCCACTTTGAGACCTGTTCCCTCTGCCTAGAATGGTCTTCCCAGGTGTTCTGGGCTTTGCCCTATGACCTGCTTTGAGTTTTGCTCTGATGTCATCTCTCTGGTGAGGCCTTCCCCGACTGCTCTTTCCTTGTTGCTGTTGAATAAACTTAGAGCAGTTTTAGGTTGATAACAACAACAACAACAAGTGCCAGGATGGTACATATTTTCTATATGCTCAGCACCCAGTTTCACTATTATTTGCACCTTACATTAGAATGACACATCTGTCATGGTTACCAAATGCATTGCTGCCCAGTTAGTTCCCACTCATAGTAACAGAGAACAGAGCCGAAGTGCCACATCTTTGTCCTGTGGAGGAACAGCTGATGGGTTTGAGCCACCAATCTTTCAATGTACAGCTGAGCATTGTAACAGGGCTCCTCTGTCACAGTAGTTGTTGTTAGGTGCCATCGAGTCAGTACCAACTCATAGCGACCCTGTGCATAACAGAACAAAACACTGCCCGGTCCTGGGCCAACCTCACAATTGTTTCCATGCTTGAGCCCATTGATGCTGCCACTTTGCCAATCCATCTTGCTGGGGGTCTTCCTCTTTTTCTCTGACCCTCCACTTCACAAAACATGATATCCTTTTCCAGCGACTGGTCCCTCCTGACAATATGTCTGAAGTATAAGAGACGAAACTTGGCCATCCTGGCCTCCAAGGAGCATTCTGGCTGCACTTCTTCCAACACAGATCTGTTGGTTCTTTCGGCAGCCCATGGCACTTTCAATGTTCTCCTCCAACACCATAACTCAAAAGCATCAATTCTATGGTCTTCCTTATTCACTGTCCAACCCTATATATATATGGACTCTTGGTGTGGCGCTGTGGGTTACTGCACTGGAGTGCAAAGTTGTTTGAACCGCAAGATCAGTAGTTCAAGCTCACCAGTTACTCCTTGGCAACCCTATACCAGGTCTCTATGGGTTGGAACCAACTCAGTGGCAAACAACAGCATCATATTACATATATATATAAACTATATATATATTGTTAACTTTTTATTATGAACTGAGTGAAGGTTTACAGACAAGGTCACCAGTTTTACATTCAACAAGTCACACTGTTTCATCACTGTTAGCAATCCCTTCCATGTGATAACAGTTATCCCGCTTTTTCCATTCCACCCTCCTCCCCATCCCTTCTCAACTGTGTCCTTAGGTAAATGCTGCCCTTTTGATCTTGAATGATTGACCAATCTATGGTGAGCAGACCTTCCTAGTGTTGTTATCTCCCCTATATACCTATCTACTGTTTTGCTGAAAATTGGGTCACGAGGGTGAATTCCTTTATATTCCTGAAGAATGGTCCAGGGCCATAGTCGGGGTTCCTTCAATCTCTTTTTGGTCAGTAAACCCAGTCTTTGTTTTCTTCTTCTTCTTTTGTTTTTTTCAATTTTGAGTTTTGAAGGCACCAATATTGATGCACTGTTCAGTAACTGAAGTTCATGCTTTATTCCTTTTCCTGTCCGTTTTTCATGTCCTTTTTCTGTTCCAACATCCCACTGAGGATAGTTAGGTGACCCTTCTGAGCACCGTTTAAAATTGTATGCAAGCACACACAAGCTCCATCTACATTCCCTGTTTGCCTGCCCTGCGGCCCCTGTGCTCATCACAGATTCCATCACTCGGGCTGTTTGCTGGCTGCATGGCCTCCGGTAGACTGCAAACACTAACCTTTTCTGTCTGTTTCATCAAAGCTAGACCTCAGGCTCTGGCACATTGTAGGTGCTCCATCAGTATTGGTTGGGTGAATATACAGACAGGCAGGTGCTTAAAGGGGCAGTACCCTGTCCTCGGGACCAGAAGACAGTGGACCAGAGTGTCTGTTATGATGTGCTTGTGAATCAAGCTTGGATGGAGGTGGGCCCCTTCATACAATTTTCTTTTCTTTTGTAAAAATAATATTATGTTTTTTTGGGTTTTTTTAAAGTTTTTTTGGTGAATTGAGTGAAAGTTTGTTTACAGGGCAGATCATCAGTTTTACATTCAACAAGTCATATACTTTGTTTCATTACAATGGTTATAATACTCTCCATGTACTGTCAGTTAACAGTATTTCTATTCATTTTAGCTCTTTTTTTTTAAACACTCAGGCACATATAATAATCTACACCATCAAAGGGCACATTCTGCAAGCCTGCCTCCTGGCTGCCAATTCTCAGTCCCTCTCTTTCCATGAATCTAGAGTCCTCAGCTGCTCTCTCTCTCCATTTCCCCATCTCTGCCTCCATCTCTGGTGCCACTTCTTCTCTGGATAAGGTCCCGCATTCAGCTTGTACTCTTCTCTCTTGATGGTCCTAGGGTCCTCTGTTTCTGAACTGTAAGATTAACTACTCCCCCCTTTTGGTTACAAAACGTCTACCTTTACAATTGTTTAAATTAAAACATAAAAAACATTATGTTTTAAGGAACCCTGGTGTCACTGTAGGATAAGTACTGGACTGCTAACTGCAAGGTCAGCAATTCAAACCCACCAAATGTTCTTGAGAAAGATAAGACTTTCTACTCCCATAAAGATTTATAGCCTGGTGTGGCACTGTAGGACCACCAGTGTACTGCGAGTCACAAGGTCAGCAGCTCAAACCCACCAGGTGCTCCTTAGAAACCCTGTACAGGGTCACTTATGAGTCAGAACCAACTCAACGACACTAAACAACAATAACAATGATTTGGAATCGACTTGATGGCAGTAGGTCATTATGGTTTTGGTGAAAGTTTGCATAGCAAATTCAGTTTCCCTTTGATCATTTCTACACAATGATTTAGTGACGTCAGGTCCATTTTCAGTGTGTCAGCATTCTCCTTCATTAGGTTCTGGTGGTTTTGTTTCAGTGCTCCAGTGTCCTTTATCTTTGTTTAAGAATAATTACTGGCCTTCTGGTCTCCTGTGGATGTTTTTAATAGGGCACCGTACTCACTGGCTGCATTCTTTACTTTGTGACCAGTGTACTATTTTGCTCACAGGGTGACTTCAGGAATAGTTTCAGTTCAGAGTTTAAAGAATATCTCAGGGTGACTCTCTTAGGGAATCCTCAACTGGTCCAGTGAGTCTGGACCTTTTAAGAACTTGAGTCGTGTTCCGAGGTTTTCTTCCATTCTGTCAGGGCCCATGTGTTGTGGCCCCAGCTAGGTGAGAAAATAAATTCCTGTTTGTTGAAGCCATCCATTTGTGGTGTTTCTGTTACAGTGGTGCTAATCCTCATTTCTTTACTTCATATCGCAGAGGTGGTTGGCTTAAAACACAGTCTACGATGACAAGGTCTCATGAACATAACAAAGTCCTAGTCCCAAACGGGATCACATCCACAGATAGAGGGGTTTAGGATTTACAGCACAGTTTATTTTGAAGAGGATAGAGTTTAATCCACACCAAGGTGAAGGGAATGTGGTGGAAACCCTGTATAGTGTGTGAATTTAGCAATTTCATCTTTTCAGTGCAGTTTTCTGCTTCCCCTCAGCTTCCATCCGGCATGTGTTGTGTAAGCAGTAGATCTGCCTTGCCCCCTACCTAGCTTGCCTGTCTCTTGTGGGTCCCTGGGCTTCTTGACCCCTGGTTTCCGTGTCTCACCAGGCCAAGCCGTTCACAGGGGAGCTCCCCACCCAGCCCACTCTGCTCATCCTCGGAGAGAAGCTGCACCAGGTTTTCCACAACGTGCTGGAAAACTTGACCAGCATCATGAGTGGCTATTGTCTTCCAGAACCTATTTTCAGCATCAAGGTGAGTCATGTGGCACTGTAGGATAAGCTTTAGAAGGGCTTACTCCATGAGGTCAGAGGTCTTTATTCAAGTGGCGGTGGTGGTGGTATGCCATGGAGTTGGTTCCAACT
Source organism: Chrysochloris asiatica (assembly GCF_000296735.1). NCBI lineage: Eukaryota > Metazoa > Chordata > Mammalia > Afrosoricida > Chrysochloridae > Chrysochloris > Chrysochloris asiatica. The sequence goes on from NW_006408660.1 coordinate 1,803,492, forward strand.
CATAGTGACCCTGCATAGCGTTTCTGAGGCTGTAAATAAATCTTTATGGGAGTAGAAAGTCTCATCTTTCTCCTGAGGAACGGCTGATAGTTTCAAACTGCTGACCTTGAGGTTAGCAGCCTGACTCATAACTACTACGCTACCAGAGCTCATTTTCATTCAAGTAAACAAAAACACAGACAAACCCAACAAACCCATTGTTGTAGAGTTGATTCCAACTCATGATAACTCCACGTGTGGCAGAGTAGAACTGTGCTGCTGAGGGTTTTGGGGAAGGAGATCACCAGGCCTTTCTGCTGTAGCACCTCTGGATGGATTAGATCTTTCAGTTAGCACACACTTCACCATTTGCACTACCCAGCTAAGAAATGGGTGAAACAACAGCTGTTGTAATCAAGGGCCAGTTGTCATGACATGCCTCAGTCTTGATTGTAAACATCGGTGTACAATTATCTCTTTGATTACAAACACATGTAAAAATTGCAGTTAAGTGAATCACCAGTGCAACTCAAGGCTGAGAGTGTTCAAGCAGGCAGTTGAGAAAGGAGTCCGTGTGAGGCAGCTCTCTTAACTGAGAACTGGAGGACTGGACTTTGCTTAGAGACATGGCTTGATTTGCCATTCATCCACCGTTCCTTTGCTCTATGGAGCGACGCTGAGGTCCCAGACCTGCAGATCTAATGTCAAGCATTGTTCTCTTACTGCACCTCCTGATAGCACATTGTGATGATGATGACAGTAATGTCCAGATTGACTACCGTGTGTGCCAGCCAGTTACTACTCTGCTGTTGTTAAAGTGCTGCCAACTCGATTCCAACTCACAGCAACCCTTATATAGGGTTTCTGAGGAGCAGCTGGTGGGTTTGAACTGCCAGCCTCGTAGTTTGCAGTCCAGTGCTGATCCTACAGCACCACACCAGAAGTCCAGTTATTACATTAAGCACTTAATATTTTATATTATTAAGCCTTTGAATCCTCACCAAAACTTGTGAGACAGAAACTGTTATTGTGGCCATTTTTCAGATAAGGAAACTGAGGCACAGAGACACTCAGAAACTTGCCTCCCTTCATCTGAAGGAGCATGGCTGGGGCTTGAACCCAGGCCATCTGGCTTGAGGGTCTGTGTTCCCAACCGTTGTGCTGTGCAACCTGAGTACGGTTTTCCTAAAACTGCAGTGTTGATGTTGCCAGCCAGGTGCCTCATTTCACTTTTTTTTTTTTAATTTAAGGTTTTTATTGTGGATTGAGTGAAAGTTTACAGGGCACATCATCAGTTTCACATTCAACAATTCATATAACTTGTTTCATTACATTGATTATAATCCCCTCCATATACCATCAGTTAAAAGTATTTCTCTTTATCCACTTTAGCTTTTTTTTAAAAAAAAAAACACACAAACAAACAAACAAAAAAATCCACTCAGGCATATATAATAAATTACATCTCCAAAGAGCACATTCTGCAAGTCTGCTCCTGGCCACCAGTTCTTAGTCCTTCTCTTCTTAGTTGATGAATCTAGAGTCCTCAGCCATTCGCCTCATTTCACTTTGAAACCTCACAACCATCCTGTAGATCTGGCACTGTTACCATCACCCTCACTCAAAGCCAGCCCACATTTCAGCCACTGTCGTACCCCAGGAAGTGGCGCTATGCAGGTGTTCAAGAGTCTGCCGAGTTCTAAGAGCTGGGTCAGCATCCTGGCTTTGCTTCTTATTGTCTGGGTAACTTACTGAACTCTCTGTTTCTGATTTCCTGAGTGTAGAACTGGAATAATGATTGTACCAAGGATCAAATGAGAACATACAAATGGGACCTTAGAAAGCCGTCTGTCACTAAGAAGTGCCTAGTGTGGCTTAGCTCCTCCCAGGCTGCTCCACAGGGAAGGGGCCTGTTGTGTGAAGACACTGTGCTCAGGGCCTGGGGATACCTACCCTGGGTCTTGCCTGGGGGTTGCATGGTAAAGGGGTCTGATGCTGTGGTTCTTGCTGCAGCTGAAAGAGTGGGTGCAGAAGCTCATGACGACCCTCCGACACCCGTCGCTGCCACTGCTGGAGCTGCAGGAGATCATGACCAGCGTGTCCGGCCGTATCCCCTCCTCCGTGGAGAAGGCTGTGCGCAGGGTGATGGCTCAGTATGCCAGCAACATCACCTCTGTTCTGTGCCAGTTCCCCAGCCAGCAGGTATGTCCCACTGAGGTGCTGGTGTGGGCCCAGGTCCATCTTGGTACACAGTGCCCGGAGCCTTGAGACCAGCCTTTGAGCATGCTGGGCTTCCCGAGACTCACTGACAAACACCAGGGCTTTCAAGTCTCTCCGTAGAATCCCAGGATTTCCTCCAAAGTAATGGTGCTGAGTGAACATTACCCGCCTTTAGGCTTTGTGCCCTAAAACTCAGATTCAGAATGGGAGTAAACAGTGGGTGCAAATAGCATTTCCCCAAAGATTGGCTGAAATCATCAGGGAAATCATGAGTTTTTCTCATGGGGTTTGTGGGTTTGATTTTTTTTCCCTCCGTTTTTGTTGTTGTTGTTTTTGTTTTTACTCATTTTTTCCTTTCCTATCGCCCAAGTTAACATGTGTTTACCTTCTGGCCAATGAATTATTCCCCCATCCTTCCCAACCCTGGTAACCAACAAAGAATGTTTCTTTTAGCATAAAAACCTTTTCTTGAATTTTTACCATAGTGGTCTCATACAATATTTGTCCTTTTATGATCAACTAATTTCACTCAGCACAATGTCCTTAGGGTTCATCCATGTTGTGAGGTAGTTTGCAGATTCATTGTTATTTTTCAGTGTTGCATAGTATTCGACTGTGTGTATGTACCAAAGTGTGTTTCTCTATTCTTCCATTGATGGGCATTTGGACTGTCTCTGTCTTTTTTGCTTTTGTGCATAGAGCTGCAATGAACATGGGTGTACATGTAGCTATTCATGTCACAGCTCTGATTTCTTGAGGGTATATACCATGTAGAGGGTTTGCTGGGGTTTAAGGTTTACCATTTTCAGCCTTTTGAGGACGTGTCGTGCTGTTTTCCTCAGTGGTTGCACCATTTTGCAGTCCCATCAGTGGCGTAGGAGGGTCCCAGTCTCTCCACACCCCCACCAGCATTAGTTGTTTTCCCTCTGGTTATTGGTGAAGTGATCATCTTGGGCTGTTTTAAGAATGGCAACCATTCTAGGATAGGATTAAAGTATCTTTAAGAATTCCACACTGGCTTCCTCTTGCTCGTTTTTGTGGTTATGTTGCTTCCCATTGAACATTATAAAGGTAATTTGTGGCAGCATAGCCCTTGTTTACCTCCTACCCTCTGTCTGGTTGACACATGAGTGGTTTGAGAAGCTAGAGGTCAGTCGAGGGCAGGTGATTCCCAGAGGTCAGCAGCTCTGGAGGATGGAATGTTCTTCAGCTAGACAAAAGAATGGAGTACCGATACTTGCTGCAGCATGGATGAACTTTGAAGACACTAGAAAGAAGCCGAACACACAAGACCACAAAGTGTCTGGTGACATGTCCTTAGCAAGTCCGCAGAGACAGGACATAGGTTAGTGGTGTTGGGGTTAGGGAGAGGTAGGGAATGACTGCTAATAGGCCCAGGTTTCCATTTTGGGGTGATGAAAACGTAGAATTAGCGAGTGACGATGATTGCATCACTTACAAATATATTAAACAACACTTTGTCGTACATTTTAAAAGGGGGTGTATTATGGTATGTGAATTATATCTCAGTTTAAAAACCAACTCCAGGGCACCCCAACTGAGAAAGTACATGATTGGGCCTTTCAGAGATTTGCCATAGATGCAGAGCTTTTATCTTTAAAGAGAGTTTTTGTTGTCAAAACCAGCTGACCAGTACAGTAAATCTATCTGTAAAAACCTGAAAACCCCCATCTAAGCACCCTCATCTTCACGGGCTCAGCAATTCCCTCCTCTTCTTCACCTATAGCCATTGCCACCTGTGTCCAGGTGTTACCTGAATGTGCATGTGTCCTTATGTGATGCTGTGGTTCTGAGCTCAGCTGGGGTGCACAAGGTGTCTCTGGGTGGCCGGAGGGCTGTGGGGCCGGAATTTCTGGTCTCTCAATGAGCCTTGGACAGGCCTCTGTAGGAACCGAGGGGGGTCCTTCGAGAGACTTCTGTGTGGCGAGTGGCCAGTCCTGTTTTCCTGTCCAGATAGCCACCATCCTAGACTGTCATGCAGCCACTTTGCAGCGCAAGGCTGACCGGGAGGTCTTCTTCATGGACACCCAGAGCATCGTGCAGCTGGTACAAAGGTGAGTCCGGGCTTCCGCGGAGCAGCCGGCAGACGGAATTGTCCTGTGTGGTGCCCGTGGGGTGTCTCTGTCTCTCTCTATTTAAGTTTTGGTGAAAATATACACATCACAATGCGCTCTTCCTTAGCAAGTTCTACACATTGTTTGGTGGCATTAGATGAGTACAGGGTTTCATTTTGACTTGATGAACAATTGTTACTTTCTTCACACCGTGTCAACAGTCTCATTGTTTTTTGTTTTTTGTTTTTGCTTTAGTTGTTTCTCCCCGTTAATTTAGACTCACTGTCCCCCAAACTCCTTCTCTACGATTTGAAGTTACTGTTGTCTCTGTAGTCTCATAAAGATCTATTTAAAAACACAGTATTTAAAGATGGTATTCTTTATTTTTGTAGACCAAACCATTTTTTCTGTTGTTATTTAAAGATGGTTTCAGGGAGTAGTTTTGGTTCAAGGTTCAAAGACTTATCCCAAGACAATAGACTTGGGAGTTCTCCTGCCTCAGTGGGTCTAGCCAGTCTGCCTGGGTTTTTGGGAATCTGAAATTCTGTTCCACATTTTACCCCTGTCTATCAATAACCCTCCTATTATGTCCCTGATCAAAATGTTTGGTAATGGTAGCCAAGGAACCAACCCGTTCCTCTGGTAGCATGTTAGAGGCAGGAGTGGTTCACGGAAGCTGAAGATTGTAGCCCAGGGACTTCCTTCCTGGGGTCTCTCACTTTTTTTTATATCCTATAGTACTACACCAGGACTCCATATACCCACTGGCATATCTACTTTTCTGTGTTGTTTTTTTTTAATTAAAAAATTTTAAAGCTTTTATTGTGAATCAAGCGAAGGTTTACAGGACAGATCATCAGTTTTACATTCAATGAATCATTGCAATGATTACAATCCCTTTCGGTCAGCATCAGCTAACAGTATTTACCTCTATTACCCTTTTTTTTTTTAATGTGCATATACCACATTGAAAATATATATTCATTTAAGTGTTGGAAGGGCACATTTTGCAAGTCAGCCTCCTGCCCACAGGCACACTGCCTCTCTCAGCCCCTGGGCCTAGAGTCCTCTGTTGCTCTGTCTCTCTGTGCTACGGTCTCTGCCACCATCTCTGTTGTCGCCACTCTTCTGGTTAGGATCCCTCTCTCCTCTCATGCTCTTCCCTTTTGATGGTCCTAGGGTCCTCTGTTCCTGAAATGGCAAATTAACTGCTCCCCCCTTTTTGTTACACGTCTTCTACATTTATAGTTGTGACAGTTGCCATTAGACCTGATAACAGTTACTCACAATTGAATCATAAGATCCTATCCCCCTCACCACCAGACCCCATCTGGACAAGAGGAAAACTATTCATTGGGGATTCTGTCTTACTCCTAGGGGTCTCTTTTAAGGGCTGGTTCAGACTAAGTGAACTTGTGGTGAGGTTGAAAGACCCTGTTTATGCACTTTCTCTTACGAATCACAGAAAGCCTGGTCAGGCACTTCTGTAAAAGTCAGTGTGCCCGTTGGTAAAATGAGGATAAAAGCACTATTCAAGGTAAGATGCTTTGAGTAACGGTGGTGGTTATGTGCCATGGAGTCGATTCCAACTCATAGCGACCCTGTACAGGGTTTCCAAGGCTGTAAATCTTTACAGGAGCAGAAAGCCTCATCTTTGACCTGTGGAACAGCTGGTAGTTTCAAACTGCTGACCTTGTGGTTCGCAGCCCAATTTGTGACCACTATGCTACAAGAGCTCCTTTGCTTTGAGTAATAGGTGGATTCATTTTTGTGACTTGCTGACGTAAGCTTCACAAGAATGGTAACTTAGTCTTTAAGGCAATGTGATGAAATGACTTTATACATGGTAACCAGTTGATCCAATACAGCCAAGGCACAAGCACCACAAGCTTTTAAATGGCTGATTTTTCTGAAGTAAATTGCCAGGCCTTTCTTCCAAGGGGCCTCTGGGTGGACTTGAACTACCAACCTTTCAGTTAGTAGCCAAGTGTGTTTATTTCATTTTCTTTTGAACCATCCAGGGATTCCTCTAATTTGTAGTCAAGCCATTGAGTCGGTTCTGACTCACAGCGACTCTGGGTTTGCAGTCCAGTGCTTATCGTACAGCACCTCACAAAGCACTCCTCTAGAAATGACTGTTGCATTGTTTGGGACCTTTGCCAAACAGAGTTGATGAATTGTTTGTATTTTATGTCAAGTACTTATTCAGAAGACGGAGTTGGCTGGATAACTGCTCTGGTGATAAAAAGAATTTCTATCATGTGGCAAGAAAAGCCCACCTGCCTGTACAGATACGTTCATCTTCTCACACGTATGTGAGTCAGTGTGGTAGGAACTAGTGTAGGGAATAAAGGGCTGGAGAAGATAGACCCTCTTCTCAGGGCGCTCCCCGGCTCCTGGGAACACACACTGACAGTTGTTAAGTACTGCCCTTGTGGGTCACAGTCCACTGTGATCCTCCAGCGCCACACCAGTATGTTGTTGTTACGTGCCTTAGAGTCGCTTCAGACATATTGTGACCTGTTTTGGATTTCTGAGGAGCAGTTGGTGGGTTTGAACTGCTGACCTTGTGGTTCCCAGCACATTGTGGATCCTACAGTGCCACACCAGGACTCCCACACAGTATAGGAGTGCAATTAAAGCAGGAGATTTTAGTGTGATTCCCCACAGAGTTTCATAGCCATGAGCTAGAAGGACAAATCCTTCCCCAGAACACTCCTGTTTTAGACAGATGACCTTACAACCACTCCTTGCTTCTACTAGTTGCTGTTCAGTCAATTCTAACTCATGGTGACCCCATGTGTGCCAGAGCAGAAGTGCAGTCCATAGGGTTTTCAATGACTGAGTTTTTCTTTCAGAGGTAGATCACCAGGCATTTCTTCTGAGGCACCTCTGGGTAGATACCATCATCTAATCTCTTGGTTAGCAGCCAAGTATGTTTGCAGTACCCAGGAGCTCTTAAACCTGTCCTTAGCTTCAGAGAGACCCCTG